>NC_090451.1:636725195-637028225 GCF_031143425.1 Pleurodeles waltl | reverse complement strand
TGACAGAGCCCACTGGGACGAGATGCAACATCTTATTGAACATCTGCCCAAGGACTTACAAAATAGGGCAAAACAAGTGGTTGAAGAGGGACAGACCATCTCCAACAACCAGATACGCTCCTCCATGGACGCTGCAGATACAGCTGCACGGACAATTAATACATCTGTAACGATCAGAAGGCATGCATGGCTCCGAACGTCTGGATTTAAACCAGAGATTCAACAAGCAGTTCTCAATATGCCTTTTAATGAAAAAGAACTGTTCGGTCCAGAAGTGGACACAGCGATTGAGAAACTCAAAAAAGATAGACACTGCCAAAGCCATGGGCGCACTCTACTCCCCGCAGAGCAGAGGGAATTACAGTACATTCCGTAAAACGCCCTTTCGAGGGGGGTTTCGGGGTCAAAGCACACAAGCCAGCACCTCACAAGCCACACCGTCCAGTTACCAGGGACAGTATAGAGGAGGTTTTCGGGGACAATATAGAGGAGGGCAATTCCCTAGAAATAGAGGGAGATTTCAAAGCCCCAAAACCCCTACTACTAAACAGTGACTCACATGTCACTCACCCCCTCCACACAACACCAGTGGGGGGAAGAATAGGTCATTATTACAAAGCATGGGAGAAAATCACTACAGACACTTGGGTTCTAGCAATTATCCAACATGGTTATTGCATAGAATTTCTACAATTCCCTCCAAACATACCACCAAAAGCACAAAATCTAACAACACACCATTCCAATCTCCTGGAGATAGAAGTGCAGGCACTATTGCAAAAGAATGCAATCGAATTAGTGCCAAACACACAAATAAACACAGGAGTTTACTCACTGTACTTTCTGATACCAAAGAAGGACAAAACACTGAGACCAATCCTAGACCTCAGAGTAGTGAACACTTTCATCAAATCAGACCACTTCCACATGGTCACACTACAAGAAGTATTGCCATTGCTAAAACTACACGACTACATGGCAACTTTAGACCTCAAGGATGCTTATTTCCATATACCAATACACCCATCGCACAGGAAATACCTAAGGTTTGTATTCAAAGGAATACATTACCAATTCAAAGTACTGCCTTTCGGATTAACAACCGCACCAAGAGTCTTTACCAAATGTCTAGCGGTAGTCGCTGCACACATAAGAAGGCAGCAAATACATGTGTTCCCATATTTGGACGACTGGCTAATCAATGCCCATTCGTTCATACAGTGCTCAAATCACACAAATCAGATCATACAAACCCTCTTCAAACTCGGGTTCACCGTCAACTTTACAAAATCCAACATTCTGCCGCGCAAGGTACAACAATACCTAGGAGCAATAATAGACACATCAAAGGGAGTAGCCACTCCAAGTCCACAAAGAATTCTAAATTTCAACACCATCATACAACGCATGTATCCAACACAAAAGATACAAGCAAAGATGGTATTACAACTCCTAGGCATGATGTCTTCATGCATAGCCATTGTCCCAAACGCAAGACTGCACATGAGGCCCTTACAACAATGCCTAGCATCACAGTGGTCTCAAGCACAGGGTCACCTTCTAGATCTGGTGTTAATAGACCGCCAAACTTACCTCTCGCTTCTGTGGTGGAACAACATAAATTTAAACAAGGGGCGGCCTTTCCAAGACCCAGTGCCACAATACGTAATAACAACAGATGCTTCCATGACAGGGTGGGGAGCACACCTCGATCAACACAGCATACAAGGACAATGGAACGTACATCAAACAAAACTGCATATCAATCACCTAGAACTTCTAGCAGTTTTTCAAGCACTAAAAGCCTTCCAACCAATAATAGTTCACAAATACATTCTCGTCAAAACAGACAACATGACAACAATGTATTATCTAAACAAGCAGGGGGGGACGCACTCCACGCAGTTAAGCCTGCTAGCACAAAAAATTTGGCATTGGGCAATTCACAACCAAATTCGCCTAATAGCACAGTTTATACCAGGGATCCAAAATCAACTCGCAGACAATCTCTCTCGAGATCATCAACAGGTCCACGAATGGGAAATTCACCCCCAAATTCTGAACACTTATTTCAAACTCTGGGGAACACCTCAGATAGACTTGTTTGCGACAAGGGAGAACGCAAAATGCCAAAACTTCGCATCCAGATACCCACACAAACAATCCCAAGGCAATGCCCTATGGATGAACTGGTCAGGGATATTTGCTTACGCTTTTCCTCCTCTCCCTCTCCTTCCTTACCTGGTAAACAAACTCAGTCAAAGCAAACTCAAACTCATATTAATAGCACCAACTTGGGCAAGGCAACCCTGGTACACAACGCTGCTAGACCTATCAGTGGTACCCTGCATCAAATTGCCCAACAGGCCAGATCTGTTGACACAACACAACCAAAAGATCAGACACCCAGATCCAGCATCGCTGAATCTAGCAATCTGGCTCCTGAAATCCTAGAATTCGGGCACTTACAACTTACCCAAGAATGTATGGAAGTCATAAAACAGGCCAGAAGGCCATCCACCAGGCACTGTTATGCAAGTAAATGGAAGAGGTTTGTTTGCTACTGCCATATTAATCAAATACAACCATTACACACAACTCCAGAACATGTAGTGGGTTACTTGCTTCACTTACAAAAATCTAACCTAGCTTTCTCTTCCATTAAAATACACCTTGCAGCAATTTCTGCATACCTGCAGACTACCTATTCAACTTCCCTATATAAGATACCAGTCATTAAAGCATTCATGGAGGGCCTTAGGAGAATTATACCACCAAGAACACTACCTGTCCCTTCATGGAACCTAAATGTTGTCCTAACTAGACTTATGGGTCCACCTTTTGAACCCATGCACTCCTGCGACATACAGTTCCTAACCTGGAAGGTGGCATTTCTCATCGCCATTACTTCCCTAAGAAGAGTAAGCGAGATTCAGGCGTTTACAATACAGGAACCTTTTATACAACTACACAAAAATAAAGTCGTGTTAAGGACCAATCCTAAATTTTTGCCAAAGGTTATTTCACCGTTCCATCTAAATCAAACAGTGGAACTTCCAGTGTTCTTTCCACAGCCAGATACCGTAGCTGAAAGGGCGCTACATACATTAGATGTCAAAAGAGCATTGATGTATTACATTGACAGAACAAAAAACATCAGAAAGACTAAACAACTCTTTATTGCATTTCAAAAACCTCATGCAGGAAACCCAATTTCAAAACAAGGTATAGCCAGATGGATAGTTAAATGCATCCAAATCTGCTACCTTAAAGCTAAACGACAGCTGCCCATTACACCAAGGGCACACTCAACCAGAAAGAAAGGTGCTACCATGGCCTTTCTAGGAAACATCCCAATGCAAGAAATATGTAAGGCAGCCACATGGTCTACGCCTCACACATTCACCAAGCACTACTGTGTAGACGTGTTATCCGCACAACAAGCCACATTAGGTCAAGCTGTATTAAGAACATTATTTCAGACTACTTCCACTCCTACAGGCTGATCCACCGCTTTTGGGGAAATAACTGCTTACTAGTCTATGCAGAACATGCGTATCTACAGCGACAGATGTCATCGAACTGAAAATGTCACTTACATCTGTTCGTGGCATCAGTCGCAGTAGATTCGCATGTGCCCACCCGCCTCCCCGGGAGCCTGTAGCAGTTTGGAAGTTACCTTCAATTATTTATATATGTATCATCTCAACCTTAAATAGGTGCATACTTAGTCACTCCATTGCATGGGCACTATTACTACAATTCAACTCCTACCTCACCCTCTGCGGGGAAAAACAATCGAGGACGGAGTCGACGCCCATGCGCAATGGAGACAAAGGGAGGAGTCACTCGGTCCCGTGACTCGAAAGACTTCTTCGAAGAAAAACAACTTGTAACACTCCGGCCCAACACCAGATGGCGAGCTATTGCAGAACATGCGAATCTACTGCGACTGATGCCACGAACAGATGTACACTGGGTAAGTGACATTTTCATTTTGGGATATAAAAACCATTGGTCTGGAGTTAAGTCATTGAATGTGTGCTTCTTCTGTTCTGTGTTTGCAACAAATGCTTTGCACCACCCTCTCATAAGCCTAACTGCTTGACCACAATACCACAAAAGAGAGCATTAGTACTAATTTGGCCTCTGTTAAGCCTCTGCAGAACTCCTGGACTCTGTGCACACTATATATCATTTTGATATAGTAAAATCAGAGCCAGCTTCCTACACAGATCTACATACTGAAGGCAGTGGGCTTTTTGCAGGCCCTCCTGTGGGGAGGAGTGTGCATCAACACTGCCTGAGCAGACTTGGTTTCTGACCTTCAGAGAGCAAAGGCTCTTACCCTTTGTGTGTGGTGAGGGGTGGGGGGGGGGGGGGGGGAGAAATCATATTCCCATCTGTTGGTGGTACACTGGATAGACCTAGTCAGTGAGCTCACCAGCAGCTGGTAGGTTTTCAGGGGGCACCTCTAAGGTGTTATTAAATCTATCACTGGTATCAATGAAGGTTTATTAAAGTGAGATGTTTGATAGCAGACATCCCTCTTTTCAATGAAGCCATCGTGTAGATGGGAACACGTAGTTAAAATGCCTTCCCTGTTCACTTACTGTCTGAGAATCGTCAGACATTGGAGCATATCTGTTCTTGCAGATATGTCCACAGATGTAATATAATGCACCCTGTCTGAGGGCTGTTAGGCCTGCTGTAGAGGTGACTTACAAATACTACATGCAGTGTTTAGGTTACATGGTGCACAGTCTGTGTGCCATGTCGCGTTTTCACCTTTGGTAGCACCTTGTCACATAGCCTGCAGTGGCAGTCTACATTAGATTGGTGCTGGGCCCCTTAGGGTTGCACGAGTAGTGCTGCAGGTCTGAGGGACCCTCTCCAGTGTCTATACCCTAGGTACCAGGGGTACCAATTACTAGGGACTTGCAGGGGGCTGAAGGGTCTGGTTACTTGGGGATCAAGTGACCAGGTGTCATGTATGAGGGAAGGAAGACTGGCACTGGGGACCTGATTAGCAGAGTTCGAGTGCACTTCAGTCAAAGTTGAGTCTAAAAAAACTGGCGAAAAGTGGGGGGTACTACAAACCAGACCTCTGCTCCCCTACACTGGTCAGTACAAGTTCCCCATCTACATGATGGCTTCAGTGAAAATAGTTGTTTGGTATCAAACATCTTGTATTAATAAACCCTATTTGATGTATTTATTAATGCATTCACCCTGAGGGCAACTTAGAGGTGCCCCCTGAAATCCTACCAACCTTCTGGTGTGACCTGTTTGTGTGGTCCTGGCCCTTGCCCAATACTTAAGACCAGGAGATTGGTCCTTAAGTTGCTGTACTATACTTAAATGCAGTACTTGTTTTTCTCAAATAGGATAACATTGCAGCTTCTAAAAATTACACTGCTGACTTTTGTTGCAAAACGTATTTACCTAATTCGTATTGATTCTGGTGCCTAAACATGTGTAAGGATACTTATTTGTGAACATTGTTGGATCGCCTTGAATCGTGTCTCATTTGCAGATGTCTAACACTTCTCTAATACGCCTAAAGCTGCTTGACTCCCCCACCCCCTTCCCCAAGCACACATGGATTGCTAGAGCAAGCCTCTGTCCACTAGTAAGAGAACACCTGGACTCTTTGCACGATATCTCATTTTGATATATCATGTAAGGATTCTGCTTCATACAATTATGTGCAATAAAATAATGCAAACATGCATAATATCAATATGTACATTAAAATTGAGTATGGTAAAAAGTTGGTGTTCTTATTGCATTTCTATCTTTATGGTTCTCCAGGTGACCTCTCAAAGTTTGGGCGTGGTGATGCTTCTTCTCCGGCTCCAGCTACAACTCTAGCCCAGCCCCAGCAGAGCCCCAGCCAGGCACACCACACAACGCAACAGACATTCCTGAACCCAGCTCTGCCACCCGGCTACAGTTACGCCAGCATGCCATACTACACAGGGGTACCAGGGCTGCCCAGCACCTTCCAGTACGGGCCCGCCATGTTCCCTGTGAGTCTGCATTTCCAATAGTTTCGAAGATTGTCCAGAATTGTGAAATGGTCAGGGTGGAAATAAGTCGGGGTAACTCCTTCAAGCAGGTTGTTGTGAAAATGTGGGAGGCTTACTGTGGAGATGGCCTGGACTGAAATTTTTAGTGGACTCTGTAACAGTATCTTTATAAAGGTCACGTGCCTAATTGTTTTTCTCACCATGTGTTAATGAACCAGTGTGTTTTTGATCCACCAGAAAGCCCCAGCAAAGAGCACCTTACTGGTCCTGTAGATTCAGGGTTCTCTATCAGTTTTTAATTGTCTGAGTGCATCTGTCTGTATATTGGACTAGATGATTGAAAGGTCCTATCACACTCTAATAATTTCCCACAAATTACTACTTTGACACTGGTTAGACTCCAGTTGCATAGTTGTGTTGAGGGGAAGTCAGCGGCGGTAGGACTTGGCTGCTGACATGTGGAAGCATACAGTGATCTCACGTAGGTGCCAAGGTAATCCAGTCAGTAACCTGCAGGAATTCTAGGTTGCTCTTTTCACATAAGCACTGAAATGGCTGTTGGCTGGCTCTTGTGATACCCTCTCATTCACTTTGGCTTAGTAGGTGACAAAGGGCCTTAGATGCAGCTCACATGCCTTTCAATAGATGCCAAGTTCCTCTGGTCTTCGCAATGCAATAGTCCCAAACCGCCTTGTGTTTTCTCATGGGGGCTGATCTTATCATGTAGTGTGATATAAATAGCCACTTTAGGTAAACAGCTGTGATTTGGCTAAACTTCTAAATTCTGTTATCAGTAATTCTCCAAAAATGAGATGTTAGTTTTCAATGAACTCGCCCCTTCACTTTCTTTTGTCCTCCTCTCCAATCCCATTTAAGTGCCTTCCTGGGACATAAAAGCACAGTATGCTTTTTAATTCTTTAATATAGTGCTACATGAAATAAACTTCAAAATGCAGCTTAGAGGCTTCTGGCATGATCCATGGATTTCCAGAAAAATGTTTTGCACACTCTCATAAATACACACCTTCAAACTGCTTGGGCTGTGCAGCTCTGCCATTAGACAGATGCTCCGTTCTAAATGGGTTTTGCTGTCTGCCCCGTGCCCAGCCCAAGAAGAAACTGAACCTGTTCACTGCTGCTACAATTGCTCCTTTCTGGGAACGGGGAGTTGCTCCCCATCCCCCTTCAGTATAGGAGATCTGTGCTTCAGGTTGTCTTGGGATGGGTTGTACTTCACAAACACACTGGCTGCCAATTTTGCAGGGTTTAGTGTAGGGGATATTTTTTCCCTGTGCTTCAAGCCTCATTAAAGATTTTCCAGCTGCGCCCCTTGTTCTCAAGAGCGTAATTTGTTGTTAATGTATTTTACTTTGTTTTATGATTGTAAATATGTAAAGAAACAATAAAAGGATTATGAATCAAACTGCCCAAGATATTCAAGGATTGCTCTTACTGGAGATATGTGCTGGGTATGGGAAGTAGATGTTAGTTTTCCTAACTCGGGCATCTGCCATTAGTGTTCCATTTACACAGTGATTCCTTTTTCCTGCTGCCACGGTGACTGTGTTATAGATTCTTGAGGTCTTTCTTTCACAACATAAAGATTGTAGACCAGAAGAACATTGTTTGCATTTAGCATTGAGTGCTGAGTGATTTAACCATATTTTAGGAGTTCTAAATTCGTAACAGGGGCTGGGAACTCTTGGGATGTCAGCTGTTCACCATTACATTACCATTTGCGACTCTCATAGTGAGGTGTTGATTGCCTTGTAAAAGCAGTAATTTGTGGTGTGTGATTCTGGGAGCTCTTACCAGAAAGAGCTTGTGAACCCACCTATAATTTTTTAACAGTGATTTGCAAAACCTGTTTCGGGGAGGTGGTAATAGTGTAGAGGGGTGTTCAAACATGGTTCTTTGCCTATAAAACTAGACAAGACTCAACTGGTGTCTGTGCAAGTGGATACCAATACCTACCATTGTGCTAAGTGAAGTGTCTCTACTTGCTCAACTCCGTTAATAACTTTGCTGGGACTATATTTGTTGGGCCGAGGGCAGAATGGGGTTGTTGGGTATTAAAATTGAGTGTATGGGTTAATAGAGAATAGGGTATTTGTCTGATTCACCCAGTTTTCTAGTTGCCCCTTAATAGTTATCACATTGCTGAGGCCGCAGAAAAGGGTAGTGGTTATCTCTCGCCCCCCTTTTTTATTTTTTATTTTCATTAAAAACATAGAATTATTAGGAAATGACAGCTAAATAACTTGCCATTTCATGGATTTTAAAAATCACTTTTGAACTCTGTAAACTTTGTGCATCACTTATATAGTCTTTTTGATGGAATGTATTCCTACTACCCTCTACGCATCCCTAGCATAGAATTTGGCTGCTTTTTGAGTTCTATTTTTTTTTTTTTTTTTTTTTTTTTTAAATCAATCAGAACAGAGTTCTTTGTAATACTCATTAAACATCTAGAATTCCCCTTAGTTTAGATATATTTAATTGTTTGGTTACTAGTTAGCCCAACCCACCTGTTTAGAACAAGCAATCACGCATCCTAGGCGAATTACAAATGCTAAATTGTCAAACATTTGCCTCATTTAGGACCCAGGTTGTTGCGCTAATGCTACTTGTTTGAAAGAAAATCTACCACTTTTTGTTGCCTATTTTGAATCTGCTCTGAACACTAGTGATTGTCCTACTTGTTTTAGCTTCTTGCCATTTTCAGACATCTCTTTTTGGGGGTTTCCCAACACGGAGTTGCTGCTGGAGATGTATGAACCAAAGCGGTCTAGCAAATATTACTTGTCAGCTACACTTAAGCATTGAAAGCAATGTTTTCTTGACCAGCCACACCCCCACTTCTGCAGTGTTGGAAACCTCACTAGCGTAAAATATTTTTAGATCTGAATCCTATTTTGTTCCTTGCAAGGCTGATCTTGTAATAGTATAGTTTTCTCAAGTCAGTTTGTTCTTAATTCCCTGTTTCAAAATATCCAGATATCAGTTACACAGGTTTGAAAATGTACTTCCATGTTTGAGATAAATAAACGGATAACCCAAGCCTGACTTACGTCAGCGATTGCTACCTGTGGAGCTGTCTTTCATGGTGTGGCCTCTTTTGTATTATTGATCATGGTGGTACCATAATTGGAGGGCTGTACCACATATTTGCATGAAATCCTTCAAGGTGGTTTGAGGTTTTCCTAAATTGGAAGCAGTCAGCAGTTTAATCACATGGTACGCCCCGTTTCATCACCTCAAGGTCAACATTTTGGAGCCTGAGCACGATTAAAAGTGTGACAAATCATTGGATTGGGAAGGAAGTAACTGGTTTTCTGTCGCCCGTGTTGGACCCGAGCCTTGCACATTCAATCTGGACATTTCTCTTGCCATACAACTGTACATTCAGTTGACCTTTGCAGACCTGTTCAGATTTTTCTTCATATTTTGACTTGGATATGGCATATGGGACCACTTCTGACCAAATGCAGTTTGTAAAGATGAACCTGTGAACACTTAATCATACCTTCATGCCTTTTGCTACCGTGGACTTGTTTCATCAGGCTCCAGCGCTTTCAGTTTGATTGAAAGATTTGAATTCAGTAATCTATGAACACGTTTGGCATCCATTGGTCCTGATAATGCAGCGCTTCAAATGTGAGTGGAATTCCTTTTCTCTTTTGAACCTTGGAAAATACTGCCATTTCAGAAAAGATTCTGGTGAAAAGTGTGCAACTTAGGCTGTTTATTGTTCAGCACATGTACTTTGGTATGTTTTACACCCAAACATACACATGCATATGGTTCTCTCCATTTACTGTACTTATTTGGAAGACCTTGCTGGGTGCTGCACTCTTTGATTATTACATATTTATTCTGCAGGTCATAGATTGATCTGAAAATAGTGACGAAACAGTCACAAAATGTTTTCAGTTCTGATTGACAGCACTGTATATAGGCTGCATGATGAAATTAAGTTCAAATTTTCTTGCTACTTTTTCGGGTCTCTTCAGTCCTTGAATTTTCACTAGAGAAATTAAAGTTTAGTGCACTGTCTAGCTAAGCAACTCATTATGCTGCAGTACACTTTTTTTTTTTTCGACTAGACAAATAGAGAGCCTTTGCGTTTAAGTATTTATTGCTGAATGTTATATTTTTATGTTCAATTTTCTTTATGAATTTTGCGTATTTATTTCCTTTGGTGTTCTCCAGTAATGTGAAGAACAGTTGCATAGTTTGATTTGATTGTGTTCTGCCTTTTTCCATCTCTTCACAGAAGTACCAGCACCTAAACCTAGTGAACCAACTTTCAATTTCTTAATTGATTTTTAGTTTGTGCACTAGGATGAATCCATGGTGGTGTTTGTGTATACATTTAGTTTTATAAAAGAGACGTTTTTTTTCCCATTTCATTTTTAACCAAAATATAGCTATAGCGATCCTTATAGTGAATACACTTGACACCAGCAAACCTCGTACATTTAAAAGCATTTTTTTCCCATTCCTGAGAAATACCCCCGTAAGATCTTATTTCCTACACCTGTTTCACTGGAATTTGCCAAGTGTTAGAGATCCATTACATTTTGTTGGTGTCTTAGGTCTCTAACTTAATTTATTTCATTGTAAAATGCAAACCACTGTCCGTTTTCCATAAGATGTCTTACCGATAATTTTGCAGGTTTTTCCCCTTATTTAATAATTGGCCTTGGCCTAATCTCTATACATGCAAAGCAATGTGCATGGGTGTTATGTTCCTAGGCATCTTGCTAATTGTGCACTGCCCAGCATCTGATGCTTCTCAAAACCTTCACGCTGTTTGTGTCTGGCGTTTTTGGCAAGCAGTGTTTTTGTGCCGTAAAGCTGTCCCAATATGTTTACTCTTGCTTTTCCTTTGCTTTTTACTTTCTTTGGAACAGTCCTTCACTCGTAAGCTTCAGTAGTGTGGTAGTTGAATAGACCCTCTGATGCCAGTAAATGATTGAAATTCAAAATGTGTCTAAGCTGTCAGAAGCCATTGCTGTCATGGGGTGATTGTCCCGGTGATTGTCCTTTTAAGATTTCAGTTGCTCACAGTGTACTCATTTGGACAGTTGTCATCACACATTGCTACAGTCATGCACGAATATATTGAAACATCCAACTTGCTTTGTCAGGGTAGATGGATATTATCTGTTAGTGGTTAGAGAATTTCAAGGTTTATTCCCTAGCAACTTGACCGATTTTCAAAGTATCTAAATTGTGAATTTAGGAGGATGAGCAGGAGTCTAGGGGAAAGTTGTGGCTTGAAAGATATAAAGTTGATATAGCGCCTAGAGGAAGTAACCGTGCCATTTTGTATACAATAGAAGGGATTATGGAAAGAAAATGCAATGCTTAAACCATGTCCAGTTTCAATCCAGGATTGGTGTCTACATAATCAGTCTATGTAAATGAGTTCTGTTCAGGTGTAACTGGGTGTAAATTTCTTAAACTGCCTTAGACTTACATTCTGCAAGTTTGTCGTTGGTTTATGCCTTCCTGTTCCATTGTTAATTATCATGTTTTCAGTAACAGTGTTTTCAGGCAAGGAATGTTGTACAAGAGACTGGCTGATGTGATATTAAGATAGTAAATTGAAGGCCACATTGTGTTAAGTCTAAGGGGCATGGACAGCGATGTTTGCATAGAAATATTGTTGTGAAAGTTACTTGAGTGTTTGAAATCTGGACGTTGGAAGCAAAAAGTAAAATGTGCAGCACAATACCAGTGTTAAAGTATAAATGTGATATTACTAATTTTACTCCTACACCCATCACTTCACACCCAGTGTCATGCCGGAGCCAGTGTAGAGATCTATACATCTTTGTAGATTGCTGAAAAAAAATGGACGTTTGTAGATCTGCTTATGTGATGCCCACTCCATTGCCATGGCTCAATGTTTAACATGTGCCCCATCAGTGTCTGCTTTTCATTCATTTCCTTTGTCAGCTGAATATTCCATGCCAGTATTGCTGTGTAAATAATTCACTTAAGGAACTTTCTTTTATGGCAAAAGGCGCATTTGGAGTATGTTAGTCTATGGTCTTGAGCTCATTTTGTGTATTACATATGTAATCAATCGCCAGCAAAACATTACACTTCTGGCCTTCCTACATTATATCATTCTTAAAGAAATTATTCCCCCCCACCCCGACACCCACCCCCGCCCCAAAAAAAAAAAAAAAACTTATCACCAATGGAGGATGTTCCAGTATTAACCCGAATTGACATCTCTGCCACCTAATAAAATATTTTTAAATTAGTACGTTTTTTATTTAACTAATCACTGCATTATATCGGAATAAAACATAGGTTTCTCGTTCCTCCTTTATCCAGATTGAAGTCTCCCACTGACTAGATGTTCAGATTGCTCACACCTCACTGTAAGGATCGACAGAACAGCAGGTTCGATGGCATCTGTCGCTGTAGATACGCATGTTCTGCAATAGCTCGCCATCTGGTGTTGGGCCGGAGTGTTACAAGTTGTTTTTCTTCGAAGAAGTCTTTCGAGTCACGGGACCGAGTGACTCCTCCTTTTGTCTCCATTGCGCATGGGCGTCGACTCCATCTTCGATTGTTTTTTTTCCGCCATCGGGTTCGGACGTGTTCCTGTCGCTCCGAGTTTCGGAACAGAAAAAATAGTTAATTTCGGAAGATTTTCGTCGGTATTGTTGCGTTCGGGATCGGCGTACTTACATTCAACACCGCATCGAAGATCGAAGAGCTCCGGTGCCCTTCGGGGTAGTTTTTCGATCCTCCGTCGGGGCCTGGTCGGCCCGACCGCGTGCTGAGGAACGCCGATGGAACGGACCCCTTTCCGTTTCTGCCCCAAATGCCACAATAAATACCCCTACACAGACCAACACTTGGTCTGCAACCTGTGCCTGTCACCTGAGCACAGCGAAGACACCTGCGAGGCCTGTCGTGCGTTCCGGTCCCGAAAAACACTCCGAGACCGTCGAGCCAGAAGACTTCAAATGGCGTCCGCACCGACAGCCCGACGGGAGTTCGAGGAACAGGAAGAGGAAGGTACCTTCTCGATCCAAGACTCAGACTCCGAAGGATTCGACGATACACAAACCGTGAGTAAGACGTCGAAAACCACACAAAGAAACATTTACAAGGCCCAGGGGACGCCACTGCCACCAGGCCATGGCTCAACCCATAAAATCGGTGACCGACCGTCGGCACCGAAAAAGGCCCAAACGGTGCCGAGATCGTCCGACTCCGGTCGAGACACCGGCACGCAGCCTTCTCGGGACCGAGAAAGTGCTGGAGACAAGCCTCGACACCGAGATGCCGGTGTGGACACGGCTCGACGCCGAGACAGCGGCACCGAAACAGATCGACGCCGAGAGGTTTCGGCCCCGAAAAGGAAAAAAGTCACCTCGGAGCCGAAAAAACACGCAGACAAAGTTTCAATGCCGAAACAAACTGCAAGCGACCCAGCTTCAGGCTCTTATACAGAAGAGCACTCGCTAACCTCCCAAATGCAGAAGCATAGGTTTGAGGAAGAGCTACAAGCAACTGATGCGGACCATACGCAAAAGCGTATCTTCATTCAGCAGGGGACAGGAAAAATAAGCACCCTTCCCCCCATTAGGAGAAAGAGAAGGTTGGAGTTCCAGACGGAACAAGCACCACAACCAAAAGTGGTGAAAAGAGTTACACCACCACCCTCTCCTCCGCCCGTGATTAACGTTTCACCAGCACAAACGCCATCACACTCCCCAGCTCACACCACCATGAGCCAGGGTGACCAAGACCAGGACGCATGGGACCTATACGACGCCCCAGTGTCAGATAACAGCCCAGAGGCATACCCTACAAAACCATCTCCACCAGAAGACAGCACCGCGTACTCTCAGGTGGTGGCTAGAGCAGCACAATTTCACAACGTAAGCCTCCACTCAGAACAGGTCGAGGATGATTTCTTGTTCAACACACTCTCCTCCACCCACAGCTCCTACCAAAGCCTGCCTATGCTCCCTGGTATGCTCCGGCACGCAAAAGACATATTTAAGGACCCGGTCAAAAGTAGGGCAATCACACCAAGGGTGGAAAAAAAGTATAAGCCGCCTCCTACGGACCCGGCTTTCATCACAACACAGCTGCCACCAGACTCTGTTGTTGTAGGAGCAGCTAGAAAAAGGGCCAACTCTCACACATCTGGAGATGCACCACCCCCAGATAAAGAAAGCCGCAAGTTTGATGCAGCTGGTAAGAGAGTCGCAGCACAAGCTGCAAACCAGTGGCGCATCGCGAACTCCCAGGCACTACTTGCGCGCTATGACAGAGCCCACTGGGACGAGATGCAACATCTCATTGAACATCTGCCCAAAGACTTCCAAAATAGGGCAAAACAAGTGGTTGAGGAGGGACAGGCCATCTCCAACAACCAGATCCGCTCCTCCATGGACGCTGCAGATACAGCTGCACGGACAATTAATACATCTATAACTATCAGAAGGCATGCATGGCTCCGAACGTCTGGATTTAAACCAGAGATTCAACAAGCAGTTCTCAATATGCCTTTTAATGAAAAAGAACTGTTCGGTCCAGAAGTGGACACAGCGATTGAGAAACTCAAAAAAGATACGGACACTGCCAAAGCCATGGGCGCACTCTACTCCCCGCAGAGCAGAGGGAATTACAGCTCATTCCGTAAAACGCCCTTTCGAGGGGGGTTTCGGGGTCAAAGCACACAAGCCAGCACCTCACAAGCCACACCGTCCAGTTACCAAGGACAGTATAGAGGAGGTTTTCGGGGACAATATAGAGGAGGGCAATTCCCTAGAAATAGAGGAAGATTCCAAAGCCCCAAAACCCCTACTACTAAACAGTGACTCACATGTCACTCACCCCCTCCACACAACACCAGTGGGGGGACGAATAGGTCATTATTACAGAGCATGGGAGAAAATCACTACAGACACTTGGGTTCTAGCAATTATCCAACATGGTTACTGCATAGAATTTCTACAGTTCCCTCCAAACATACCACCAAAAGCACAAAATTTAACAACACACCATTCCAATCTCCTGGAGATAGAAGTGCAGGCACTATTGCAAAAGAATGCAATCGAATTAGTGCCAAACACACAAATAAACACAGGAGTTTACTCACTGTACTTTCTGATACCAAAGAAGGACAAAACACTGAGACCAATCCTAGACCTCAGAGTAGTGAACACTTTCATCAAATCAGACCACTTCCACATGGTCACACTACAAGAAGTATTGCCATTGCTAAAGCTGCACGACTACATGGCAACTTTAGACCTCAAGGATGCTTATTTCCATATACCAATACACCCATCGCACAGGAAATACCTAAGGTTTGTATTCAAAGGAATACATTACCAATTCAAGGTACTGCCTTTCGGATTAACAACCGCACCAAGAGTCTTTACCAAATGTCTAGCGGTAGTCGCTGCACACATCAGAAGACAGCAAATACATGTGTTCCCATATCTAGACGACTGGCTAATCAAGGCCCATTCGTTAATAGAGTGCTCAAATCACACAAATCATATCATACAAACCCTCTTCAAACTAGGGTTCACCGTCAATTTCACAAAATCCAAAATTCTGCCACGCAAGGTACAACAATACCTGGGAGCCATAATAGACACATCAAAAGGAGTAGCCACTCCAAGTCCACAAAGAATTCAAAATTTCAACACCATCATACAACGCATGTATCCAACACAAAAGATACAAGCAAAGATGGTATTACAACTCCTAGGCATGATGTCATCATGCATAGCCATTGTCCCAAACGCAAGACTGCACATGAGGCCCTTACAACAATGCCTAGCATCACAGTGGTCTCAAGCACAGGGTCACCTTCTAGATCTGGTGTTAATAGACCGCCAAACTTACCTCTCGCTTCTGTGGTGGAACAACATAAATTTAAACAAGGGGCGGCCTTTCCAAGACCCAGTGCCACAATACGTAATAACAACAGATGCTTCCATGACAGGGTGGGGAGCACACCTCGATCAACACAGCATACAAGGACAATGGAACGTACATCAAACAAAACTGCATATCAATCACCTAGAACTTCTTGCAGTTTTTCAAGCACTAAAAGCTTTCCAACCAATAATAGTTCACAAATACATTCTCGTCAAAACAGACAACATGACAACAATGTATTATCTAAACAAGCAGGGAGGGACGCACTCCACGCAGTTAAGCCTGTTAGCACAAAAAATTTGGCATTGGGCAATTCACAACCAAATTCGCCTAATTGCACAGTTTATACCAGGGATACAAAACCAACTCGCAGACAATCTCTCTCGAGATCACCAACAGGTCCACGAATGGGAAATTCACCCCCAAATACTGAACACTTATTTCAAACTCTGGGGAACACCTCAGATAGACTTGTTTGCGACAAGGGAGAACGCAAAATGCCAAAACTTCGCATCCAGATACCCACACAAACAATCCCAAGGCAATGCCCTATGGATGAACTGGTCAGGGATATTTGCTTACGCTTTTCCTCCTCTCCCTCTCCTTCCTTACCTGGTAAACAAACTCAGTCAAAGCAAACTCAAACTCATATTGATAGCACCAACTTGGGCAAGGCAACCCTGGTACACAACGCTGCTAGACCTATCAGTGGTACCCTGCATCAAATTGCCCAACAGGCCAGATCTGTTGACACAGCACAACCAAAAGATCAGACACCCAGATCCAGCATCGCTGAATCTAGCAATCTGGCTCCTGAAATCCTAGAATTCGGGCACTTACAACTTACCCAAGAATGTATGGAAGTCATAAAACAAGCAAGAAGGCCATCCACCAGGCACTGCTATGCAAGTAAATGGAAGAGGTTTGTTTGCTACTGCCATATTAATCAAATACAACCATTACACACAACTCCAGAACATGTAGTGGGTTACTTGCTTCACTTACAAAAATCTAACCTAGCTTTCTCTTCCATTAAGATTCACCTTGCAGCAATATCTGCATACCTGCAGACTACCTATTCAACTTCCCTATATAAAATACCAGTCATTAAAGCATTCATGGAGGGCCTTAGGAGAATTATACCACCAAGAACACTACCTGTTCCTTCATGGAACCTAAATGTTGTCCTAACTAGACTTATGGGTCCACCTTTTGAACCCATGCACTCCTGCGACATACAGTTCCTAACCTGGAAGGTGGCATTTCTCATCGCCATTACTTCCCTGAGAAGAGTAAGCGAGATTCAGGCGTTTACTATACAGGAACCTTTTATACAACTACACAAAAATAAAGTCGTCCTAAGGACCAATCCTAAATTTTTGCCAAAGGTTATTTCACCGTTCCATCTAAATCAAACAGTGGAACTTCCGGTGTTCTTTCCACAGCCAGATACCGTAGCTGAAAGGGCACTACATACATTAGATGTCAAAAGAGCATTAATGTATTACATTGACAGAACAAAGAACATCAGAAAGACTAAACAACTCTTTATTGCATTTCAAAAACCTCATGCAGGAAACCCAATTTCAAAACAAGGTATAGCCAGATGGATAGTTAAATGCATCCAAATCTGCTACCTTAAAGCTAAACGACAGCTGCCCATTACACCAAGGGCACACTCAACCAGAAAGAAAGGTGCTACCATGGCCTTTCTAGGAAACATCCCAATGCAAGAAATATGTAAGGCAGCCACATGGTCTACGCCTCACACATTCACCAAGCATTACTGTGTAGACGTGTTATCCGCACAACAAGCCACAGTAGGTCAAGCTGTATTAAGGACATTATTTCAGACTACTTCCACTCCTACAGGCTGATCCACCGCTTTTGGGGAAATAACTGCTTACTAGTCTATTGCAGAACATGCGTATCTACAGCGACAGATGCCATCGAACTGAAAATGTCACTTACCCAGTGTACATCTGTTCGTGGCATCAGTCGCAGTAGATTCGCATGTGCCCACCCGCCTCCCCGGGAGCCTGTAGCAGTTTGGAAGTTACCTTCAATTATTTATATATGTATCATCTCAACCTTAAATAAGTGCATACTTAGTCACTCCATTGCATGGGCACTATTACTACAATTCAACTCCTACCTCACCCTCTGCGGGGAAAAACAATCGAAGATGGAGTCGACGCCCATGCGCAATGGAGACAAAAGGAGGAGTCACTCGGTCCCGTGACTCGAAAGACTTCTTTGAAGAAAAACAACTTGTAACACTCCGGCCCAACACCAGATGGCGAGCTATTGCAGAACATGCGAATCTACTGCGACTGATGCCACGAACAGATGTACACTGGGTAAGTGACATTTTCATTATCAGTCAAAAGGGACAAGTTCAAGGACTCTAGCAAGGTCTGGGCTGCAAATCCTCTCAAAAGCCAGCTCAGGATCGGTTAACAGCTCTGTAGCCCTCAATGTCCATCTTTACCGTAGCAAGTCATGTTTGCCGCCTCATTGCTTCACCACTGGTGCCTTGTTATCCTGTTGCTACCGTTACCAGATTATTGAAAGCTATTCTGTCTACAGTGGTGTCGGTGCACCATTGTCAGTCAATACTGATAGACCTTGTCCTTCCGCAGAAGATACCTTCATCCTGGTTTCCCGTCAGTCACATGACTTAGACGTTATCCCCTGCATACATCTATTCTACCAACAATACTTACAACTGTGTAAGTTGTTCCTCTACCTACCTCTAAAGATTTGATGCATACATGGCTAAAGCCAAGTCCTTTTACTCGCACACGTCACACTTTCTCTTCAACCTAGTATACCATGCCTAGAATTACATGGTTGCCTCCCTTTTCTAAAAATCCCCTCACACTTTTAAGATGCTAATCATAATTGTGTTCCTGCTGGACCTGCAGAGCGTTATGTATGGCTAACTGTGCACAGGCATAACGTACATACAATTTGGTTTGTGTTATTTTGTTTAATGGAGGAATTGTCTTGGAAAACATGTACTATAGGTGCTTGACATCACGCGCCAATTGGCAGAGAGTTCACTGAAGGCCCTTTCACCTTCTAGGTTTCTTGTTTGGATAAAGCGGAAATTTCAAAGCCCCAAAAGACTCCTTCCTTATGCTTTAGAAGTCAGGCCTGACTTTAGAATAACGGCAGTAACTCCAGTATTGGAGCTAGTCATCTCTGTATGTAAGGGGTCGACATTGGTTATCGTCGGTGGTGGTGTTGACAATGTTGTCGACAATGTTGTCACAGTAATGAGTGTTGACGATCGTGTTGACAGAGCCGTCTTCAGGTGACTGTCTCATCAACAGTGACAGTCTAGTTTTGGATACAGTCAACGTAGACGAGCAAGAGGCAATAGTTGAGAGGCTGCAAACAGTGGGTTTAGTCGCTGCTGAAGCTGCTGTATACTTCTCCGTTGACGATGGGGTCTACGACGACCTTGTCGGCGGTGGAATTGCCGATGGTCTGTCAGCTGCAGGAGCTGAAGAAGGTTTTTTAAACATATGAATTACCTTTGGTGGAGGTGTCGATGGTTCTGAAGAAGACTTAGAAACGTTTTTTGAAATAGAAGGCTGGTGTTTTCTTTCTGATCTTGAAGAGGAAGATTCCCTTCATGAGGTGATGCTGAAAAGATGCGGCCTTTACCAGACTCCTGAGCGGTCTTTTAAAAAGTTTTAAAGGGATGTTCTGAATCCTTATGAGAATGAGGTGATCTTTCCCTTTTTGAGACCTTTGCTGTCCGAATCTGAGACAGGGTTTTTTCTAGTTTTAAGCTTCAGCAGCCATATTAGTACCCTTCCCTCTCTATCCTTCAGTGCTTTGGAAGAGAAAGTACGACACACCTTACATTCTTTAGCAGAATAATCAGGATAGAGGCAGTATAAGCAGTCTCTGTGGATCTTTATTGTGAAGTCTTTTCTTTCCACATGTACTGCAGGCTCCGAAGAGATGTTTTCTTTCTTTGTCAGACATTATAGAGATAAGGTCAGTCCAGAAGTGTTCTGAGTGTGAAAACACTCTAGGACAAATAAGTATGTATGATCTGTAGTGGTAAAATCTATTCCAAACAGGAGAAAGTGTTCAGAGCTCAGTGGAGACTCCCTAGCACGACATGCAGTAGAAAATTTGAGGGACTGCGTCGTCTCTCAGGAGGGTTCTAGAGGGTGGGGTCTTCTGATTGGTGGAATCTAAAGTTTGACCCTTTTTTTACATAATGACTTGGATAGATTACTTAAGAGTAAGGCATTCAGCCTCTATGGTTATGTCTACAGAGACATTATCTTTTATAAACTACTGGGGATTCCCATCTTGACGACTGGGAAGGATTCAAGCATGTGACTCTATGAAAGATTCCAGAACTGGAGTACTATGGTTAAAGGTAGGTAACAGGGATGTGGAATTCCTATTGCCCAACGCCTGGGACATATTGTTTGGGGCCAAAGGCAACAAGTTTTCATGTTTATTTTGTCCTTGGGACAAGTAGGCCCAACCCCCTGCAGCACAAACCGTTTGGCTGCCACTTTACAGAGAAGGTAACTGCCTGCCATTGAGGTAATGTTTGTCCATAGGTTAATGCTGTTTGAACTTGTATTTATGGTTCATTAATGAAAAGCCTTCATTATTAGAGTGAGCGCTGTAAATAAATGTTTGTCACACTGCACTACTGTAACTGGTTCCAGCAAAAAAAAAGTACACACGTTTGAAAAGTTTAACAATATGAGACTAAATATAATGCTTCCAGAATGCTCTCTTATTATATGCTAATGTTTACAGAAGCTTGTAATCAAGAGGGATTTTTTGATTTCAAAATAAAATGTTCAGAAAATAATGCAAGTAGGAAAAGGTTTAGCTACTATGACATTTTAGGTGCTATTTCTTTGAAGCGTCATTTAGTAAAATGTGTTGAAGCATGCTAGTATTTTCAAAAAATATTTTTAATGGAAAATCAGTGTAACCATTTTCAACAAGATTATGGCAAGCATGAAAATAAACAAGCACTGACAAAGCCAACCGATCTGACATTTTTTGTGAGTCTTTTGGTTTCATCAATGCGCGTCTTGTTTTGACATGGCTTTTGCAAGACTTTATTGGTGTGGGAGCTGCCAGGCCTTTATCATTGTAACAAACTCTGGCAAACAGAAAATAAAATGTGGTTTCAAAAAGCACACATTGCCACCAGTGGCATAACAAAGGCCCCACAGCCCCCTTCCAGGGGGCCCCCTCAGCACAGCACCTGCCCTGAGTGAGTCTGGAGTGGGGGAGCCTTCCATATTCTTTGCAGGGGGGGCACCTCCAGTTTTGTTAAACTGTTGATTACCCCAGTAGTTCCTGGAACTGAACATAACTGCCTTGTGTTCCAACATCTTCCTTGTGGAAGAACAGAATGCGATCACTCACCATAAAGCTAGCCGGTAGAGAGAAAAATTGAAGTTTAATAAAAACAAAATGCCCTTAACCCCAGACTTAATTAGGGACCCAAGTCTTAGTCACAAAATTGCACCCGTGGTATTTGTCTTTGAATTAGTGGCTTTAATGAATTTACAAGAACTTACAGAAGTAGACCAGGAAATCATTCTCGTAGAAAATATTTTTTGAACTGTATTTTAGCACAAGCAAATATGCATGTGTAGATTCTCTCATGTGAGAATCGCTTGAGTGTTTACAAGTTCACTTTCCCTCCAACCACTCTTTTCCCAACCCTGGAAGAACTTCTACTTCTGCCATTGTCAGGAGTACATTTCCAACCTTGATCATTATGGGAAAAGATTGGAGAAGAGCTGGTGAAAATCCTTAAAACATGCGGGTTAGTAGGTTTGCCATCTCAAAAGCATTCCAGCCCTGGAACTGTTGCTTACTGCTTCCTCCAGTATGTATATCTGCAGAAAAGTGGAAAAATAATGAAATTACTATAGTAGGGATTAAAATTGCAAGTATTCAAGACCCTACTATAGTAATAGCCCTGGCATAATCAGAAAGGCTATTATCAATGCTCTTAAATAATGAGATTGCTGCTATAATTTGTCGCTGCACTACATGGCATCAAAGGGACAAGTAGATTTTTTCACCGGACAAGTAGATTTAAGAAGCAACCTGTCCCATGGACAAGTAGATATCTTATTAAATTCAGCATCCTTGAAGTAACTTCCTTTCTTAGATAAATGTGGAGATCAGTTAGCACACTGAAGTTCGATTACAGAAAGAAAATCACAACTGTCATTAGGCACCACTTATTCTGGTTAATTGTTTATCGTTCAACTGAAAGTATAACTGCTCTGCTAACCTACTTTTTTGATAATTTATAAGACTCAAACTGACCTGGCAATCAATAGGTACCTGAATTTTTACAAATATCCAACGGAGCCGCCCTTTCTTATTAGAGCTTGGTAAGGGCAACAGTTTTATTTGGCCTCTGTGCTACTTATCACTGGTTTAAGCTGGAGTGATTGTTTCAGACAGGGAAGACAATGCTTTTATCCGGTTATTGTCTGCAGTGTTGGCCTGGCACTCATAGATACATACGTATGTACCAACAGTATAATGCTCCCAGTGCCAAACTTCATCCTGGAGTGAGGGGGCCCAACACCATTACAATGTAAAGTGTTTTAAACCATTTGTGCAGCTTGCCCATTCACTAAGTATAATCCAACCATAAAGCGATGATAATGCACATAGGGGTGACAAATATCCTCCAGAAAGGTGCTCCCCAGATATGTTAGTTTATATTTAACATACAAGCAATGTAACCCTTTCTGATTTGGACAGTGAGAGTAGGTAGTGAGACGGAAGCAGAATTGGGGCATATATTCCACGTACTTATCTGAAAGTGATAGTTCGGGGAGTTGGAGATCATATTGGACACACCTCAGAGCTAGCTATGCTTTTGGTGATAGCACCACCCTGGAGGCAAGTGCCCCTTTTTGACATGGTCCCCCCCACTTTTTGCCTGGTAATTGATTCAATTATGACAAAGTGCACTGGGTTCCTGCTAACCAGGTTTCCAGTGCCAGATGACTTTCCTTACAACTGTGCAGTTGTTCCCCATTTGACCATAACTTTTGTACCCCTGTAAGTATGTAGCAAATGGTTCCCCTGGTATTTACGGCATGGGTACCAAAGAGGGTCTCCCCAATAACTGCTGGATGTATTGTTCCACCCTCAGGGGCTCCTCGCCTAGAACATGCACCTTGCCACTGCAGGCTACATGTCTGGGTGCAGTTTAAAGTGAAAACCTGACATGGCACACAGCCTTTGTGCCATGTGCCTGAACACTGAATGCAAAATATGTAAGTCACCGTTACAGCACTAAGGAAGGGGGTACATTATCTTCCAGGGGATCCTCGTCATTAGTCATAAACACTGAATATTCCTGTCCATGTGCGGGGACCCTGGAGCTTATTTAAACACACATGTATATTTATCAAATGTATATGAAAAGTAATATTCTAGTAGAGAATTTTAATACATATATATATATATATATATTTATATATATATATATATATATATATATATATATATATATATATATATATATATATTATATACATGTGTAAGCAATAATGCAGGTTGTTGAGAAACAGGCTAAAAATGCTTTATTTTTTGTGAAGTTTTTTTTTTTTAATTGAACTCTTCAATTAAAGGAAAAACCTTTCTGCAATCAAGGGAGAGAGCATAGAAAATAAAAAAAACAATTCACTGTATAAGAAAAAACTACATTGAAAATAAAAGAGCATTATTAGCCAATAGGCTGCATGCAAGTTAACATAACAGAACCAAAAAACTGGCACCGTGCCTTTAAGGACCTGAGCACCTCCAGTATCCCACCATGGCTCAGAGGTGGGAGTGAGGTGACAGTTTTTTCAGTTAGGTCAGTTCTTTTTTTCCAGCTCCTTCTGTTGGGATCCCGGAGCATTGAGCGGTCATTTTTCTGAGTTTTTTACCAGAACAAAAACCTCCTAAAAACGCACTTTCTTTACTTTACTCAGTCTTTTCTCATTTCCTGAGTAAAGTAAGATTTTTCTCTGTGAAAATGCCTTCCCTTTTTGTAAAATGCCCTACATGTGGAAAAAAGAAATCCCAGACTGACCCACATGCAGTCTGCATAGCGTTTGCCACAAAGCCACTATCCTGAGACCTGCAAACACTGCCAGAACCTGTCAAAAAGAACTTTTAAAGACCGAGAAAGAATTTGTCTCCATGGCTTATATGAAAGGGAGAAAACTTCATCTTCACCTCATAAGATCTCCAGAGAAATTGTCCTCTGACAAGCAGCAAGCAAGATCAACCTCAGCATGTAGGAAGATTCCTGTTTGTTCAGTCAACGCCATCACTCCTGTTGTTGTATCACTGTCTTCGACCAATGTCAAGGAGTACACCTGCGTCAGCGGCGACACAGGTGACGTCAAGGGGCATGACGTCGAAGAAGCAACCACCTCAGGGGGATAGATCTGTCGGCGGCCACCCACCGCTCGACGTTGAGCAAGCACAGGCATGCTGATAATCCGTCAAGGGCGCTTCCAGACCCTTTGACAACGAAACACTCAATGTCGAAGACCACCTCAAGAACAAGATCGAGGTCTCTGCTGATGACAAGGTGCTGTTCGACGTCGAGAGACACTACAAACCCCCCCCCCCCCACGTTGGACCATCATTCGCCATCGGGGCATTCGATGTCGAGACTCGTGACGTCAAAATGATCACATTTGGCGTCAAGGTTTGAACAGTCTCTGTTGACATCACATTGTCGTATGACGTCGAGACACTCCTCACCTTTGCCAGTAATGTCAAAACGAGCTTCCCACCGTTTCAGCTCTCCTCAAATTTGTCCAAAGACCGCAATAGGTCAAACTTTGCTTGCTGAGACGGTGGTGCAGCCTTATGACCCGGTTGAAACTATACCAAGTAGGTCAGCTGTAGCGTCCTAGAGGGCCTCATCACATGGACAGCTCTCTCCCATAAATCTGTCAGCAAGGTGGTTAGAAAGCCTTAACAAGACTTTGCTCATCAGTCTCTGGACTCGCAATATTCTCGATTATATTCTCTCGACATCTTTTTAAGGAACCCCATCCCCAACATCTCCAGCCAAGCGGGTGACAGTACCATCTTTAGAAAGGCCCGATCCATGACGACGGCGCAGTCCTTCTCGATCGTACGCAAGAAGTAGGTCGCCACAGGCATCCAGACGATGGTCAAGATCCCGGGCCTCTAGATCCTGTCACCAGAGGTGCAGATCTCCTTCATGGTCCATGGCTTCTACGTCTTCCATCAGACTATTCACCCACACTAACAAATACTCCTCTGGTAAGTGTCTCCAGTGGACAACAGACACTTTTAATGAGGTGTTGGTTAGAGGAGCCCAAAAACTCAATATAGACCTTCCAGACCCTATAGCGTCATCGTCTGTAATTTTTTAAACCGTGCACCATTGCTCCTCTTCGCAACAGCTTTTACCGTTTGTTCCTGGGGTTCTGCTGCCCGCCATGGATACCTTCCTGACACCAGCAAGCCTGCGTGCAGCTCCTGCTCAAATCCTAAAGAAATATATGGCCCCAGACCAGGATCCTTTACTTCTTAGAGGTGATCCTTCACCGGATTCTGTCATTCTGGCTGCAAGCATCTGGATTCGTTGGCTAGAAAGATGTGTGGTACCTCAGCATCCTTTATGAAGGTATCTAGTGCCTCTGCACTTTTAGGAAAGTACAACCGTTCTTTGTGGGACTCTCTAAAGAGGTTCGTTGACAAACTGCTGAGAGAGGACACAGGATTTCCAAGAAATCCTACAGGAAGGAGGCCTAGTAGTCAATCAGGTGATCAGTGCGGCTGCAGATGATTCCGGCCTAGCGTCTCATGGGTATGCACATGGCATATGTGCAAGGTCATCTTGGCTTCGTCTCACAGGACTAAAGCCGGAGGCTTCACATCGCATCCTGAACCTCCCATTCACTGGAAACACTTTGTTTGGGACCTACACAGATGACGAAATTGCCAAAATGAAGTCTGATTTGGACACACTGTAAGCTGTAGAACTAGACAAAAGGAAGGAATACTGTAGAAGGTATAGGCTATATGATAGGCGTCCATTCCAGCAGAGTTCAAACCCCTTATTGGTCCCAAAGGCAGCAGCAAAGACAAGGACGACCGTTCTACCAGTCCAGAAAGACAAGGGAGCGTGGGTCGAGTAGACAAAATCAGTCTGCATCCAAAACATCTGGTAAACAGAAGATTCACTTCCCCGATCAACCACTCCAGTGAGGGGGAAGTATTGCGAACTATGTAAACGAGTGGCACTCCATGACAAATGGGTGCTAAATAGTGTCGAGAATGGGTATTCTCTACATTTCAAGTCACCTCCTCCTCCGGTGTAACCAACAAAAACTAATTATCACCAGTCTTTCCTGCAGAAAGAGGTTCTCATTTTACTGCAAAAACGACCTATCGAAAAAGTTCCACCTTCGCAGAGATGAGGAGTGTATTCCCGCTATTTCTTGGTACCAAAGAAAGGTCCAGACAGTGTTTTCAGACCTATTTTGGATCTGAGACATAAAAAAAGAAAGAAATGCAGAATGCTGGCCCTTAATCAGATTTTTCCTCAGCTCCATCAAGGGGACTGGATGTGTTCCATAGATCTACAAGATGCATATTGTCACATCCCGGTGACAGCAAAACACCACAAATTCCTTTGCTTCGTAGTTGAATCACTTTCAATTGTTTATACTTTCTGTGCTCTCTCCCTTGATTGCAGAAAGGTTTTACCTTTAATTGAAGAGTTTAATTAAAACAAAAATTTTTTAACAAAAATAAAGCATTTTAGCCTGTTTTTCAGCATAGACTGCATTATTTCTTATATATACGTATTAAAATTCTCTACTAGAATATTACTTTTCATACACATTTGATACATATACATGTGTGTTTATATATACTCCGGGGTCCCTGCACGTGGGCGGGAATATTCAGTGTTTGACTTAGATGAGGACACCGCTGGAAGAGAACTAGGCTTCACAAGTACGTAACTGTAGGAAGTTGGCTCTGTATATACTATCTCAAAGTGAGAGATAGTGTGCAGTGTCTAAGGGTTCCCCTTAGAGGTTGATAGTGGCAAAATTAGATAATACTAATGCTCTATTTTGTGGTAGTGTGGTCGTCCAGTAGGCTAATAAGAGGGTAGTGTTAAGCATTTGTTGTACACACATAGGCAGTAAATGAGAGAACACACTCAGACTTAACTCCAAGCCATTTGGTTTTTATTTAGAACAATATTATATTCTTTATTTTAGAACCACAAGATTCAGAATTCAAGTAAGTACATAAATTGTAAGGTACTTCACACAGGTAAGTATGGAACTTTGAATTAAAACAGTAATGTACACAGTTTGGGCAAAAATGGCTAATAGCTATTTTAAAAGTGGACACTGCAAAAATCAATAGTTCTTGGGGGAGGAAAGTATTGGTTAGTTTTTCAGGTAAGTAAAGCACTTAAAAGTTCAGTCTCAGGGGCATAGGTAGCCCACCCTTGGTGGTTCAAGTTAACTCCAAACACCCAGCACCAGCAACACAGGGCTGGTCAGGTGCAGAGGTCAAAGGAGTGCCCAAATAGCATAGGCACCTATGGAGATTATGGGTGCTCCGGTTCCAGTACTAGCAGGGGACTGCCTTTGTCCTTGGGGAGCAGACTGGGGGGGTGTTGTAGAGCACTTGGGGGGTGGGGGGGGGATGTTCACAATCAGACACACAAAATACACCCTCAATGGCACAGAGGCGGCCAAGTGCAGTGTGCAAAGTAGGTGTTGGGTTGTAGATAGGAATCAGTGGAGAGGCCCTGGGGTCACTCTGGCGATGCAGGCAGGGCACAGGGGGTGCTTCTCAGGCCAGCCCCCGACTGGGCAAGGATGAGGGGTGCCTGCTGGTCACTCCTGCACCGGTAGTTGGTTTTTCTTGAGCCTGGGGGCTGCGAGTGCAGTGCTACTTCCAGGCGTCTGGTTCCTTTGTTACCAGGCAGTTGCGGTCAGGGGGAACCTTTGGATCATCTGTGCAGGCATCGCTGTGGGGGTGCAGGGAAGGCTGTCTCAGGGTGTCCACGTCGTGGGAGTCGCCTGGGGGGTCCTCTCAGCAGTGTTGGTTCTTCTAGACACGAGCTAGGGGCGTTGGGTGGAGAGTGCTGAGGACTTCTACTTCAGGAGTGAGGCTGGAGTCCCTTTAAAGATGGCTGTTTCTTGGGTTCTTGGACAGAGCCGCTGTCCACAGGAGTTTCTTGGTCCTTTGGGTGCAGGGCAGCCCTCTGAGTCCTCGCTGATCCCACTGAATGCGTCGCTGTGCAGGTTCTTTGAGTCTGGAGACAGGCCGGTAGGGCTGGGGCCAAGTCAGTTGTCTCAGTCGTCTCTGCAGGGCTTTCAGGTCAGCAGTCCTTGTTTCAGGTTCCAGGAATCTGGTTTCCTAGGTAAAGGGTTGCCCCCAAATACTCAATTTAGGGGTGTGTTTAGGTCTGGGGGGCAAAAGCCAATGGCTGCGGTCATTGAGGGAGGCTACACCCTCTTTGTTCCTCCTCCCTGAGGGGAGGGGGCACATCCCTAATCTTAATGGGGGGAATCCTCCAAAACAAGATGGAGGATTTCCTAAGGCAGGGGTCCCCTCAGCTCAGGACACCTTGGGGGCTGTCCTGAGTGTAGGGTGACTCCTCCTTATTTTTCTCATTATCTCCTCTGGACTTGCCACCAAAAGTGGGGGCTGTGTCCGGAGGGGCAGGCATCTCCACTAGCTGGAGTGCCCTGGGGCGCTGTAACACACGGCTTGAGCCTTTGAGGCTCACAGCCAGGTGTTAGTTCCTGCAGGGGGAGGTGAGAAGCACCTCCATCCAGTACATGCTTTGTTCCTGGCCACAGAGTGACAAAAGCACTCACCCCATGTGTCCGGAAACCTGTCTGGATGTGGCAGAGTGGCAGAAACTGGTTAGCCTAGCACTACTAGGTAGACTGGTATACAGGGGCATCTCTAAGATGCCCTCTGTGCATTCCTCATTAAATCCACACTGGCATCAGTGTGGATTTACTGTGCTGAGAAGTTTGATACCAAACTTCTCAGTATTCAGTGTAGCCATTATGGAACCGTGTAGTTCGTGTTTGACAAACTCCCAGACCATATACTCTTAATGGCTACCCTGCACTTACAAGGTTTAAGGTTTGGCTTAGACACTGTAGGGGCATAGTGCTCATGCAACTATGCCCTCACCTGTGGTATAGTGCACCCTGCCTTAGGGCTGTTAAACGCCTGCTAGAGGGGTGACTTGCTATGCCACAGGCAGCGGGTTGTAGGCATGGCACTTTGAGGGGAGTGCCATGTTGACTTAGTCTTTTTCTTCCCAACAGCACACAAACTGTGAGGCAGTGTGCATGTGCTGTGTGGGGTCCCCAGGGTAGCCTAATACATGCTGCAGCCCCTAGGGACCTTCCCTGGTCACAGGGCCCTCGATACCAGGGGTACCATTTCCAAGGGACTTATGTGTGCCAATTGTGGAGTCAAAGGTTCAGTTTAGGGAAAGAACATTGGTGTTGGGACATGGTTAGCAGGGTCCCAGCACACTTTAAATCATAACTAGCATCAACAAAAGGCAATAATTTAGGGGGTAACCATACCATCGGAGGCATTTTCTTACCGATTGGAAAGATCATTGTCTCTCCTCCAATTACAAAGAGGAAACTAGCATTCCAAGAGTTTGGATACTGGCCCTTTACTGGCAAACAACTTTAAACATAAAGAGAAGCCAAAGACTGTAAAGCTTTCTCCACCTCATTCGCTTTAACTAGTTCTTCTCCACCGCCTCATGCTCCACCACCACCAACTTCACCCACACAATCTCATGCTTCTTCACATGGGGACTATATGGGTGGTACTATTTACAACATGTATACATAGGACATGTATGACTCTGACCCCATCCCACCCAATGATCCTGATTTGTATCCCACAAGACCGCCTCCACCTGAGGATAGGTCATCTCCAGAGCAGCCACCTATCACAGTGTATAGATGCACTCTGAGCCAATAGAAGAGGATTTTCAATTCAACATTCTTTCCTCATCTTACAAACAATCATTGTTTGCTAACTTTACTGGGTATGTAAATACAGGTCAGTGACATTTTCAAAGAACTAGTGAAGGCCAGGGTATTAACACCTAGAATAGATAAAAAATGTAAAGCACCACCAACTGATCCAGTTTTTATTTCACAGCAGTTAACAGGAAATTCGATCGTAGTTAGTGCAGCCAGAAAACGAGCAAATAGCCAGTCCACAGGGGATGCTCCTCCCCCTGATAAAGCCGCAAATTCAATGCAGCAGGCAAAAGAGTAGCCACTCAGGCTGCAAATCCGTGGCAAATTTTTAACTCCCAAGCTTTTTTAGCCAAGTATGATGGGGCACATTGCAACGAGATGCAAGAGTTCCTGCAATACCTCCCAAAGGAAAATCAGAAGAGCACAACAGGTAGTGGAAGAGGGACAAGCCATTGCTAATAATCCCATCAGCACTAGACGCAGCTGATACTGCAGCTACGGGAATAAACACTAGCGTCACAATTAGACCTGCCTAGTTGAGGTCCTCAGACTTTAAGCCTAAAATACTACAAGCGGCCCTTAACATGACTTTTAATAAGAATTAACTCTTTGAATCAGAGGTGGATACAACCTTTGACAAATAAAATAAAAAAAGACAGCAAAGGCCATGGGAGCCCTTTATACAACACCTTTTCTGGGCTAATTTTGTAAACCTCAATTTAGAGGAGGGTTTAAGCCACAAACGTCAGAGGCCTCTATGTCCCAAAAAAGACAGTGACAACAATATTTTTGCAGAGAATCTTTCAGGGGCTTCTATAGAGATCATACTTTCAGATCTAAAGCAAAATCCCCTGCGGAGGTGCCTTCTCCTCATCAAAGCAGTGACTTTTCCTGCTTCCCCAAACAGCATACATTTCCTGTGGGAGGAAGACTGCAATATTTCCATCTTCACTGGCAACTAATTACAACAGATCAATGGGTACTGCCAATTACACTAGAACTCATCTCCACTCCACCAAACATTCCACTCCATTCACACTGGCTTTCTCTTGAACACATTGCTCTGTTAAAACAAGAGGTAGAATCTCTTCTACTCAAAGGTGCAATATAAATGGTTCCCATCAGTCAGCAAGGGACAGGGGTATATTCTTTATACTTCCTCATACCGAAAAACTATGGTGCGCTAAGACCTATTCTCGATCTCAGACCTCTAAAAAACAAAAATATCCTGTCAGAGCATTTCCACATGGTCACTCTACAGGATGTCATTCCCTTGTTACAAAAACAAGACTACATGACAGCATTGGATCTAAAGGACTCTTACTTCCACATTCCTATACATCCAACACACCACAAGTTTTTAAGGTTTGTGATAGCAGGCAAGCACTATCAAATTCAAAGTACTACCATTTGGAGTAGCAGCACTAAGGGTATTCACAAAATGTCTAGCAATAGTTGCGGCATACCTCAGAATACAGTACATACATGTCTTCCCTTATCTTGACTGGTTAATAAAAGCCAGCACCATTCGAAACTGTCAACAGCACATGCAGGGTATAAGATACCCTACACAAATTAGGGTTCACAATCATCAGAAATCTCACCCTCAGCCAGTACAAATTCAACCTTATCTAGGACCAGTTCTGAACACCCAGTCCGCATTAGCCTACCCGAATCCACAACAAATCCAAGCGTTTCACACTTCAATCCCAATTGCAGGTCAATCGAGCTTACACAGTAAAGCTTGTCATTAAGCTATTGAGAATGATGGCATCATGCATAGCAATAGTGCCCAATGCTTGTCTTAACATGAGACCACTGCAACAGTGTCTCTCGCAACAGTGGTCTCGGGCACATGGTGACTTACAGGATCTAGTGGTGTTAGTCTGCCAAACTTACAAATCTCTGCAATGGTGGAATCACACCAACTTATCAAAAGGGTGACTATTTCTGGACCCTGAGCCACAGACCATTATCACAAGAGATGCATCCATGATGGGTTGGTGAGCCCATCTCCACAAGCTTGCAGTACGGGGGAATGGTACTCAATCCAGCAAACTTACCACAGATCATACACAAAACATCCTTAATAAGGACTGACAACATGACAACAATGTATTATCTGCAACAACGAAAAAAAGGGGGGAGGAAAACACTCATCTCAATTGCCCCTTCTAGCACAAACAATTTGGAAATGGGCAGTTTACAATTACGTTCACCTGCTAGCAGAATACATCCCAGGGATACTGTAAGGAAATGCCTCCTTGGCATGGTTGCCCCCTGACTTTTTGCCTTTGCTGATGCTATGTTTACAATTGAAAGTGTGCTGAGGCCTGCTAACCAGGCCCCAGCACCAGTGTTCTTTCCCTAACCTGTACTTTTGTATCCACAATTGGCAGACCCTGGCATCCAGATAAGTCCCTTGTAACTGGTACTTCTAGTACCAAGGGCCCTGATGCCAAGGAAGGTCTCTAAGGGCTGCAGCATGTCTTATGCCACCCTGGAGACCTCTCACTCAGCACAGACACACTGCTTGCCAGCTTGTGTGTGCTAGTGAGGACAAAACGAGTAAGTCGACATGGCACTCCCCTCAGGGTGCCATGCCAGACTCTCACTGCCTATGCAGTATAGGTAAGACACCCCTCTAGCAGGCCTTACAGCCCTAAGGCAGGGTGCACTATACCATAGGTGAGGGTACCAGTGCATGAGCATGGTACCCCTACAGTGTCTAAATAAAATCTTAGACATTGTAAGTGCAGGGTAGCCATAAGAGTATATGGTCTGGGAGTTTGTCAAACACGAACTCCACAGCCCCATAATGGCTACACTGAAAACTGGGAAGTTTGGTATCAAACTTCTCAGCACAATAAATGCACACTGATGCCAGTGTACATTTTATTGTAAAATACACCACAGAGGGCACCTTAGAGGTGCCCCCTGAAACTTAACCGACTATCTGTGTAGGCTGACTAGTTTTAGCAGCCTGCCACAAACCGAGACATGTTGCTGGCCCCATGGGGAGAGTGCCTTTGTCACTCTGAGGCCAGTAACAAAGCCTGCACTGGGTGGAGATGCTAACACCTCTCCCAGGCAGGAATTGTCACACCTGGCGGTGAGCCTCAAAGGCTCACCTCCTTTGTGCCAACCCAGCAGGACACTCCAGCTAGTGGAGTTGCCCGCCCCCTCCGGCCAGGCCCCACTTTTGGCGGCAAGGCCGGAGAAAATAATGAGAATAACAAGGAGGAGTCACTGGCCAGTCAGGACAGCCCCTAAGGTGTCCTGAGCTGAGGTGACTCTAACTTTTAGAAATCCTCCATCTTGCAGATGGAGGATTCCCCCAATAGGGTTAGGATTGTGACCCCCTCCCCTTGGGAGGAGGCACAAAAAGGGTGTACCCACCCTCAGGGCTAGTAGCCATTGGCTACTAACCCCCCAGACCTAAACACGCCCTTAAATTTAGTATTTAAGGGCTGCCCTGAACCCTAGAAAATTAGATTCCTGCAACTACAAGAAGAAGGACTGCCTAGCTGAAAACCCCTGCAGCGGAAGACCAGAAGACGACAACTGCCTTGGCTCCAGAAACTCACCGGCCTGTCTCCTGCCTTCCAAAGATCCTGCTCCAGCGACGCCTTCCAAAGGGACCAGCGACCTCGACATCCTCTGAGGACTGCCCCTGCTTCGAAAAGACAAGAAACTCCCGAGGACAGCGGACCTGCTCCAAGAAAAGCTGCAACTTTGTTTCCAGCAGCTTTAAAGAACCCTGCAAGCTCCCCGCAAGAAGCGTGAGACTTGCAACACTGCACCCGGCGACCCCGACTCGGCTGGTGGAGAACCGACACCTCAGGAGGGACCCCAGGACTACTCTGATACTGTGAGTACCAAAACCTGTCCCCCCTGAGCCCCCACAGCGCCGCCTGCAGAGGGAATCCCGAGGCTTCCCCTGACCGCGACTCTTTGAATCCTAAGTCCCGACACCTGGGAGAGACCCTGCACCCGCAGCCCCCAGGACCTGAAGGACCGGACTTTCACTGGAGAAGTGACCCCCAGGAGTCCCTCTCCCTTGACCAAGTGGAGGTTTCCCCGAGGAACCCCCCCCCCCTTGCCTGCCTGCAGCGCTGAAGAGATCCCTAGATCTCCCATTGACTTCCATTACAAACCCGACGCTTGTTTCTACACTGCACCCGGCCGCCCCCGCGCTGCTGAGGGTGAAATTTCTGTGTGGGCTTGTGTCCCCCCCGGTGCCCTACAAAACCCCCCTGGTCTGCCCTCCGAAGACGCGGGTACTTACCTGCAAGCAGACCGGAACCGGGGCACCCCCTTCTCTCCATTCTAGCCTATGTGTTTTGGGCACCACTTTGAACTCTGCACCTGACCGGCCCTGAGCTGCTGGTGTGGTGACTTTGGGGCTGCTCTGAACCCCCAACGGTGGGCTACCTTGGACCAAGAACTAAGCCCTGTAAGTGTCTTACTTACCTGGTTAATCTAACAAATACTTACCTCCCCTAGGAACTGTGAAAATTGCACTAAGTGTCCACTTTTAAAACAGCTATTTGCGAATAACTTGAAAAGTATACATGCAATTTTGATGATTTGAAGTTCCTAAAGTACTTACCTGCAATACCTTTCGAATGAGATATTACATGTAGAATTTGAACCTGTGGTTCCTAAAATAAACTAAGAAAAGATATTTTTCTATATAAAAACCTATTGGCTGGATTTGTCTCTGAGTGTGTGTACCTCATTTATTGTCTATGTGTATGTACAACAAATGCTTAACACTACTCCTTGGATAAGCCTACTGCTCGACCACACTACCACAAAATAGAGCATTAGTGTTATCTATTGTTACCACTATTTTACCTCTAAGGGGAACCCTTGGACTCTGTGCATGCTATTCCTTACTTTGAAATAGCACATACAGAGCCAACTTCCTACATTGGTGGCAGCGGTGGGATACAAGACTTTGCATTTGCTGGACTACTCAGCCAATACCTGATCACACGACAAATTCCAAAATTGTCATTAGAAATTGATTTTTGCAATTTGAAAAGTTTTCTAAATTCTTAAAAGACCTGCTAGGGCCTTGTGTTAGATCCTGTTTAGCATTTCTTTTAGAGTTTAAAAGTTTATAAAAGTTTGAATTAGAACCTAGAACTAGTTGTAGATTCTTAAAAAGTATTCCAACTTTTAGAAGCAAAATGTCTAGCACAGATGTGACTGTGGTGGAACTCGACACCACACCTTACCTCCATCTTAAGATGAGGGAGCTAAGGTCACTCTGTAAAATAAAGAAAATAACAATGGGCCCCAAACCTACCAAAATACAGCTCCAGGAGCTTTTGGCAGAGTTTGAAAAGGCCAACCCCTCTGAGGGTGGCAACTCAGAGGAAGAGGATAGTGACTTGGAGGACAATTCCCCCCTACCAGTCCTATCTAGGGAGAACAGGGTCCCTCAAACCCTGACTCCAAAAATAATAGTCAGAGATGCTGGTTCCCTCACAGGAGAGACCAACACCTCTGAAATCACTGAGGATAACCCCAGTGAAGAGGACATCCAGTTAGCCAGGATGGCCAAAAGATTGGCTTTGGAAAGACAGATCCTAGCCATAGAGAGGGAAAGACAAGAGATGGGCCTAGGACCCATCAATGGTGGCAGCAACATAAATAGGGTCAGAGATTCTCCTGACATGTTGAAAATCCCCAAAGGGATTGTAACTAAATATGAAGATGGTGATGACATCACCAAATGGTTCACAGCTTTTGAGAGGGCTTGTGTAACCAGAAAAGTGAACAGATCTCACTGGGGTGCTCTCCTTTGGGAAATGTTCACAGGAAAGTGTAGGGATAGACTCCTCACACTCTCTGGACAAGATGCAGAATCTTATGACCTCATGAAGGGTACCCTGATTGAGGGCTTTGGATTCTCCACTGAGGAGTACAGGATTAGGTTCAGGGGGGCTCAAAAATCCTCGAGCCAGACCTGGGTTGACTTTGTTGACTACTCAGTGAAAACACTAGATGGTTGGATTCAAGGCAGTGGTGTAAGTAATTATGATGGGCTGTACAATTTATTTGTGAAAGAACACCTATTGAGTAATTGTTTCAATGATAAACTGCATCAGCATCTGGTAGACCTAGGACCAATTTCTCCCCAAGAATTGGGAAAGAAGGCGGACCATTGGGTCAAGACAAGGGTGTCCAAGACTTCAACAGGGGGTGACCAAAAGAAAGGGGTCACAAAGACTCCCCAGGGGAAGGGTGATGAGACAACCAAAACTAAAAATAGTAAAGAGTCTTCTACAGGCCCCCAAAATCCTGCACAGGAGGGTGGGCCCAGAGCCTCTTCACAAAACAATGGGTACAAGGGTAAAAACTTTGATCCCAAAAAGGCCTGGTGTCATAGCTGTAAACAGCATGGACACCAAACTGGAGACAAGGCCTGTCCCAAGAAAGGTTCCACTCCAAACTCCCATCCAGGTAACACTGGTATGGCTAGTCTCCAAGTGGGATCAACAGTGTGCCCAGAGCAAATCAGGGTCCACACTGAAGCTATTCTAGTTTCTGAGGGTGGGGTGGATTTAGCCACACTAGCTGTCTGGCCGCCTAACATGCAAAAATACAGACAGCAACTCTTAATTAATGGGACTAGAATAGAGGGCCTGAGGGATACAGGTGCCAGTGTCACCATGGTGACAGAGAAACTGGTTTCCCCTGGCCAATACCTGACTGGAAAAACTTACACAGTCACCAACGCTGACAATCAGAGAAAAGTACATCCCATGGCAATGGTTACTTTAGAATGGGGAGGGGTCAATGGCCTGAAACAGGTGGTGGTCTCCTCAAATATCCCAGTGGACTGTCTGCTTGGAAATGACCTGGAGTCCTCAGCATGGGCTGAGGTAGAGCTAAAAACCCATGCAGCAATGCTGGGTATCCCTGAACTGGTGTGTGTGAAAACAAGAGCACAATGCAAGGCACAGGGTGAACAAGTAGAGCTGGAGTCTGGAAGAATGGCCCAGCCTACCAAGAGAACAGGAAAGTCAGTTGGGAAACCAACTACAACACAGCAAAAGAAAGGGAACCTCTCTTCTCAGGAAGAAGTTCTGCCCTCTGAGGGAACTGAGCCTTTGGAGCTTGAACCTTATCAGGTTGAGCTCTTAGGCCCAGGGGGACCCTCAAGGGAGGAGCTGTGTAAGGGACAAGAAACCTGTCCCTCTCTTGAAGGCCTTAGGCAGCAAGCTGCTGAAGAGTCCAAAGGCAAGAAAAATGGAACGCATAGGGTCTATTGGGAAGATGGACTCCTGTACACTGAGGCCAGAGACCCCAAACCTGGTGCCACTAGGAGAGTGGTAGTGCCTCAGCTGTTCAGGAAGTTCATCCTAACATTGGCCCATGACATTCCCCTTGCTGGACATTTGGGACAAACCAAGACGTGGGAGAGGTTAGTCAACCACTTCTACTGGCCCAATATGTCCAACATGGTTAAGGAGTTTTGCCTCTCCTGCCCCACCTGTCAAGCCAGTGGTAAGACAGGTGGGCATCCAAAGGCCCCCCTCATTCCACTTCCAGTGGTGGGGGTTCCCTTTGAAAGAGTGGGTGTGGACATAGTTGGTCCACTAGAACCTCCCACAGCCTCAGGAAATATGTATATCCTGGTAGTAGTGGATCATGCTACCAGGTATCCTGAAGCTATTCCCCTTAGGTCGACTACTGCCCCTGCAGTAGCCAAGGCCCTCATTGGTATCTTTACCAGAGTGGGTTTCCCTAAGGAGGTGGTGTCTGACAGAGGTACCAACTTCATGTCAGCATACCTAAAGCACATGTGGAATGAGTGTGGGGTGACTTATAAATTCACTACACCATACCATCCACAAACTAATGGCTTAGTTGAGAGATTCAACAAGACATTAAAGGGCATGATCATGGGGCTCCCAGAAAAACTCAAAAGGAGATGGGATGTCCTCTTGCCATGTCTGCTTTTCGCTTACAGAGAGGTGCCACAGAAGGGAGTAGGATTCTCACCCTTTGAACTTCTGTTTGGTCATCCTGTAAGGGGACCACTTGCCCTTGTTAAAGAAGGCTGGGAGAGACCTCTCCATGAGCCTAAACAGGACATAGTGGACTATGTACTTGGCCTTCGCTCTAGAATGGCAGAGTACATGGAAAAGGCAACCAAAAACCTTGAGGCCAGCCAACAGCTCCAGAAGTTTTGGTATGACCAAAAGGCTGCACTGGTTGAGTTCCAACCAGGGCAGAAAGTCTGGGTTCTGGAGCCTGTGGCTCCCAGGGCACTCCAGGACAAATGGAGTGGCCCTTACCCAGTACTAGAAAGGAAGAGTCAGGTCACCTACCTGGTGGACCTGGGCACAAGCAGGAGCCCCAAGAGGGTGATCCATGTAAACCGCCTTAAGCTCTTCCACGACAGGGCTGATGTCAATCTGTTGATGGTAACAGATGAGGATCAGGAGGCAGAGAGTGAACCTCTCCCTGATCTTCTGTCATCAGACCCAAAAGATGGCACAGTAGATGGAGTGATCTACTCAGACACCCTCTCTGGCCAACAGCAAGCTGATTGTAGGAGAGTCCTACAACAGTTTCCTGAACTCTTCTCCTTAACCCCTGGTCAGACACACCTGTGTACCCATGATGTGGACACAGGAGACAGCATGCCTGTCAAGAACAAAATCTTTAGACAATCTGACCATGTTAAGGAAAGCATCAAGGTGGAAGTCCACAAGATGCTGGAATTGGGAGTAATTGAGCGCTCTGACAGCCCCTGGGCTAGCCCAGTGGTCTTAGTCCCCAAACCTCACACCAAAGATGGAAAGAAAGAGATGAGGTTTTGTGTGGACTACAGAGGGCTCAATTCTGTCACCAAGACAGATGCTCATCCAATTCCAAGAGCTGATGAGCTCATTGATAAATTAGGTGCTGCCAAATTTCTAAGTACCTTTGACTTGACAGCAGGGTACTGGCAAATAAAAATGGCACCTGGAGCAAAAGAAAAGACAGCATTCTCCACACCTGATGGGCATTATCAGTTTACTGTTATGCCCTTTGGTTTAAAGAATGCCCCTGCCACCTTCCAAAGGTTGGTGAATCAAGTCCTTGCTGGCTTGGAGTCCTTTAGCACAGCTTATCTTGATGATATTGCTGTCTTTAGCTCCACCTGGCAGGATCACCTGGTCCACCTGAGGAAGGTTTTGAAGGCTCTGCAATCTGCAGGCCTCTCTATCAAGGCATCCAAATGCCAGATAGGGCAGGGAACTGTGGTTTACTTGGGCCACCTTGTAGGTGGAGGCCAAGTTCAGCCACTCCAACCCAAGATCCAGACTATTCTGGACTGGGTAGCTCCAAAAACCCAGACTCAAGTCAGGGCATTCCTTGGCTTGACTGGGTATTACAGGAGGTTTGTGAAGGGATATGGATCCATTGTGACAGCCCTCACTGAACTCACCTCCAAGAAAATGCCCAAGAAAGTAAACTGGACTGTGGAATGCCAACAGGCCTTTGACACCCTGAAACAGGCAATGTGCTCAGCACCAGTTCTCAAAGCTCCAGATTATTCTAGGCAGTTCATTGTGCAGACTGATGCCTCTGAACATGGGATAGGGGCAGTTTTGTCCCAAACAAATGATGATGGCCTTGACCAGCCTGTTGCTTTCATTAGCAGGAGGTTACTCCCCAGGGAGCAGCGTTGGAGTGCCATTGAGAGGGAGGCCTTTGCTGTGGTTTGGTCCCTGAAGAAGCTGAGACCATACCTCTTTGGGACTCACTTCCTAGTTCAAACTGACCACAGACCTCTCAAATGGCTGATGCAAATGAAAGGTGAAAATCCTAAACTGTTGAGGTGGTCCATCTCCCTACAGGGAATGGACTTTATAGTGGAACACAGACCTGGGACTGCCCATGCCAATGCAGATGGCCTTTCCAGGTTCTTCCACTTAGAAAATGAAGACTCTCTTGGGAAAGGTTAGTCTCATCCTCTTTCGTTTGGGGGGGGGTTGTGTAAGGAAATGCCTCCTTGGCATGGTTGCCCCCTGACTTTTTGCCTTTGCTGATGCTATGTTTACAATTGAAAGTGTGCTGAGGCCTGCTAACCAGGCCCCAGCACCAGTGTTCTTTCCCTAACCTGTACTTTTGTATCCACAATTGGCAGACCCTGGCATCCAGATAAGTCCCTTGTAACTGGTACTTCTAGTACCAAGGGCCCTGATGCCAAGGAAGGTCTCTAAGGGCTGCAGCATGTCTTATGCCACCCTGGAGACCTCTCACTCAGCACAGACACACTGCTTGCCAGCTTGTGTGTGCTAGTGAGGACAAAACGAGTAAGTCGACATGGCACTCCCCTCAGGGTGCCATGCCAGACTCTCACTGCCTATGCAGTATAGGTAAGACACCCCTCTAGCAGGCCTTACAGCCCTAAGGCAGGGTGCACTATACCATAGGTGAGGGTACCAGTGCATGAGCATGGTACCCCTACAGTGTCTAAATAAAATCTTAGACATTGTAAGTGCAGGGTAGCCATAAGAGTATATGGTCTGGGAGTTTGTCAAACACGAACTCCACAGCCCCATAATGGCTACACTGAAAACTAGGAAGTTTGGTATCAAACTTCTCAGCACAATAAATGCACACTGATGCCAGTGTACATTTTATTGTAAAATACACCACAGAGGGCACCTTAGAGGTGCCCCCTGAAACTTAACCGACTATCTGTGTAGGCTGACTAGTTTTAGCAGCCTGCCACAAACCGAGACATGTTGCTGGCCCCATGGGGAGAGTGCCTTTGTCACTCTGAGGCCAGTAACAAAGCCTGCACTGGGTGGAGATGCTAACACCTCTCCCAGGCAGGAATTGTCACACCTGGCGGTGAGCCTCAAAGGCTCACCTCCTTTGTGCCAACCCAGCAGGACACTCCAGCTAGTGGAGTTGCCCGCCCCCTCCGGCCAGGCCCCACTTTTGGCGGCAAGGCCGGAGAAAATAATGAGAATAACAAGGAGGAGTCACTGGCCAGTCAGGACAGCCCCTAAGGTGTCCTGAGCTGAGGTGACTCTAACTTTTAGAAATCCTCCATCTTGCAGATGGAGCATTCCCCCAATAGGGTTAGGATTGTGACCCCCTCCCCTTGGGAGGAGGCACAAAAAGGGTGTACCCACCCTCAGGGCTAGTAGCCATTGGCTACTAACCCCCCAGACCTAAACACGCCCTTAAATTTAGTATTTAAGGGCTGCCCTGAACCCTAGAAAATTAGATTCCTGCAACTACAAGAAGAAGGACTGCCTAGCTGAAAACCCCTGCAGCGGAAGACCAGAAGACGACAACTGCCTTGGCTCCAGAAACTCACCGGCCTGTCTCCTGCCTTCCAAAGATCCTGCTCCAGCGACGCCTTCCAAAGGGACCAGCGACCTCGACATCCTCTGAGGACTGCCCCTGCTTCGAAAAGACAAGAAACTCCAGAGGACAGCGGACCTGCTCCAAGAAAAGCTGCAACTTTGTTTCCAGCAGCTTTAAAGAACCCTGCAAGCTCCCCGCAAGAAGCGTGAGACTTGCAACACTGCACCCGGCGACCCCGACTCGGCTGGTGGAGAACCGACACCTCAGGAGGGACCCCAGGACTACTCTGATACTGTGAGTACCAAAACCTGTCCCCCCTGAGCCCCCACAGCGCCGCCTGCAGAGGGAATCCCGAGGCTTCCCCTGACCGCGACTCTTTGAATCCTAAGTCCCGACACCTGGGAGAGACCCTGCACCCGCAGCCCCCAGGACCTGAAGGACCGGACTTTCACTGGAGAAGTGACCCCCAGGAGTCCCTCTCCCTTGACCAAGTGGAGGTTTCCCCGAGGAACCCCCCCCTTGCCTGCCTGCAGCGCTGAAGAGATCCCTAGATCTCCCATTGACTTCCATTACAAACCCGACGCTTGTTTCTACACTGCACCCGGCCGCCCCCGCGCTGCTGAGGGTGAAATTTCTGTGTGGGCTTGTGTCCCCCCCGGTGCCCTACAAAACCCCCCTGGTCTGCCCTCCGAAGACGCGGGTACTTACCTGCAAGCAGACCGGAACCGGGGCACCCCCTTCTCTCCATTCTAGCCTATGTGTTTTGGGCACCACTTTGAACTCTGCACCTGACCGGCCCTGAGCTGCTGGTGTGGTGACTTTGGGGCTGCTCTGAACCCCCAACGGTGGGCTACCTTGGACCAAGAACTAAGCCCTGTAAGTGTCTTACTTACCTGGTTAATCTAACAAATACTTACCTCCCCTAGGAACTGTGAAAATTGCACTAAGTGTCCACTTTTAAAACAGCTATTTGCGAATAACTTGAAAAGTATACATGCAATTTTGATGATTTGAAGTTCCTAAAGTACTTACCTGCAATACCTTTCGAATGAGATATTACATGTAGAATTTGAACCTGTGGTTCCTAAAATAAACTAAGAAAAGATATTTTTCTATATAAAAACCTATTGGCTGGATTTGTCTCTGAGTGTGTGTACCTCATTTATTGTCTATGTGTATGTACAACAAATGCTTAACACTACTCCTTGGATAAGCCTACTGCTCGACCACACTACCACAAAATAGAGCATTAGTATTATCTATTGTTACCACTATTTTACCTCTAAGGGGAACCCTTGGACTCTGTGCATGCTATTCCTTACTTTGAAATAGCACATACAGAGCCAACTTCCTACAGATACACAACCAGGTAGCGGACCTCTTAAGCAGGACGCAACAACAAATATTTGAATAGGAGATTCACCCACATGTAATTCAATATTATTTTCAAATGTGGGGAACACCAAACATAGACCTTTTCGCAACAAGCAAACGCAAAATGCTAAAACTTTGCGTCCAGATACCGACACTCTCAAGCCAACGGCAATGCGCTATAGATCAATTGGTCAGGGATGTTTGCTTAGGCTTCACCCCAAACACCCCCCCCCCCCTCCTCCCTTCCAAATTAACTCAGTTTCTTGTCAACAAGATGTCACACTTCCCTCACTGATACTCATAGCTCCCACGTGGTCACGTCAACACTGGTACACAACACTATTATATTTCTCATTAGTACCACATCAAAAGCTCCCAAACAGAGCAGACTTATTGACTCAAAACAAGGGTCAGATCAGGCAGCCCAATCCCAGTATGCTCAACCAGGCCATTTGGCTCCTGAGGTCATAGAATTTGGATAACCAGAGCTACCTTAAGATTGTATAAACATTCTAAAACAAGCACATAAACCTACGAGGCAGTGCTAAGCAAATAAATGGAAACGTTTTGTATATTACTGCTAACCTAAAAACATTGATCCACTTAAGGCATCAGTATAGGATACTGTATGCATATTCATCTATTAAAATTTGTTTAACAGCAATATCTATCAGCCTACCTCCAAAACAGACATAACTCTTTTGAGAATTCCTGTCCTTATGGAAGGGCTTAAGAGTTATTCCACCTACAGCTCCACCAGCTCCTGCCTGGAACCTTAACATTATGCTCACAAGACTTATGGGACAACCATTTGAACCCATGCATTCTTGCGCTCTTCAATTTATCTCATGGAATGTTGCTTTCCTGGTAGCAATTACTTCCTTAGGAGTAAGTGAAATTCAAGCATTCACTTTAGAAGAACCCTTCTTCCAAGTACACACACACACACAAAATAGTACTTAGGACAAATCTAAAATGTTTACCCAAAATGGTTTCACCATTTCACATTAATCAGTCAGTGGAATTACCAGTCTTCATTCCACAGCCAGATTCAGTTGCCGAAAGAGCTCTCCACACTCCTGAACTCAAAAGAGCTCTAATGTATTATGTAGACAGAACGAAAGACTTTAGAAAATCTAAACAACTTTTTGTCGCATACCAACAACCTCATAAAGGTAATCCTATTTCCAAACAAGGATTGGCCAGATGGATAGTAAAGTGTATTCAAACTTGCTATCTTAAAGCTAAAAGGCAAATATTAGTAACTTCTAAAGCACATTCTATTAGAAAGAAAGGAGCTACAATGACATTTTTGGGAAATACACCAATGGCAGACATATGCAAAGTAGCCACATGGTCCACACCACACTCATTTACTAAACACTACTGTGTGGCTGTGTTATCTCGACAACAAGCAAATATTGGTCAAGCAGTGCTTAAAGCACTATTTCAAACTACTTGAACTCCTGCAGGCTAACCACTGCTTATTCAGGAGAGGGACTGCCTTTCAATCTATGCACAGCATATGTATCTGCAGCTATACATTCCATCAAACGGGAACTATCACTTACCTATTGTACATCTGTTTGTGGCAGGTAGTGCTGCAGATTCACATGCATCCTCCCTGGAAGCCTATAGCCATTGTACTTATGTAGATATATATGTTCAATGGCATGTGTAGCTGCAGATACACATGCTGTGCACATCCCTGCAGGAAAACAATCTAACAAAGGAGTCGATGCCCATGCGTACTATCACCGAGAGGTGGCGTCACTCCATCTTGTGACTCGAAAAGCTTCTTCGAAGAAAAACAACTTGTAACACTAAGCCCAACACTAGATGGCGATATCTGCACAGCATATTAATCTGCACCACTACATGCCACGAACAGATGTGCACTGGGTGACCTATATTGTATATAAATATATATGTATGTATATGCATATATACCTGTGTGTGTGTGTGTGTGTGTATATATATATATATATATATATATATACACACACACACACACTCCAGTTCGGAGACTCTCTAATCTAGTTCAGTGCTACTGTAATAAAGTACCTTTATTTCTGTAACACTGTGGTTCCCTTCAGGTGTGAAGTTGCTGTGGTATTGCAAGTGCTTTACACTCCTCCTAGATAAGTCTTGGCTGCTCACCACAGCTACCACTCAAGAGCCCTGGCTGCTTACACTGTCTCAATCACTAAAAGGGGTTACCTGGACATGGTATGAAGTGCAAACACCATAGGTATCCACCACACACCAGGCCAGCTTGCTACAGGGGATTCCTGAGAGGATTCCCCATGTCTGCCTGTGCCGCCTTGCAGTGTCTGCTTGCGAGACTGTGCTGCTGCTGACCACAGACACTGTTCTGTCCTCCTGCTGCTGAGCTTAACTCGGGCAAGGGAAGGCAAATCAAAGGAGTTCCTGTAGAGGAGAGGTGTTACCACCTCTCCTTCAGAAATAGGAGCACCCCCAACCTAGCCCAGAGACACCTGAGTGCCCCCAGACAGCTTTGAAGGGACTGTTTCTTAAAGTGCAGGCACCTCCAGACTCAATCTTCTGTCTGCTGCTGAGGCCTCCTTGTGACTCCCTGTGCCTGCTGCCAGAGGGTCCTCCTTCGGTCTTGCATCGATTCCTGCTGGTTCGCCTCACTGCTGAGGGATGGTAGCGACTTACCTTTGAAGGTTAAGTCTCTTGGGCCGTGCTGTTTTCATCTATTGCAACTGTTAGTGCATCCTTTCTCTTGCATTATCCAATGTTTGTTGGTGGCCCTGCCAGTCACTGACCCCTTTGCAATTCGACGACCGGCATGGGACAGCTCGTGGATGACTCCTGTGATCCTTCTACATCTCCTGGACACCACAGCTGCTTCTCCACAACACCCATCCTACAGAGAAGTACCCCAAAAAGGGTAGACATTGCCCTCCTGGCACCCCCTGGGCAACTCCGGGCAGTTTGTACTCTGTCCTCTTTCCTCAGGTACTCCTTGCCCAGAATCCATGCCTGGGTTCCACTGACCTGGTCCACAGGTCACTACAGCAGCTGGTCAGCCAAGGTCCCCATTGACTTCAAAGGGAGGTTCCAACACAACTTCTCCCCTGTGCAACTGGGCTCCCTGGTGTAGATACTCCACTTCTCTGGGTATCCACGGGTGAGGGTACTCTTGAACCTTCCTTGCTCCAGCGGGTTGCCTCCGGGGCCTCTGGTTAGTGTCCTTCTGCAACCTTTTTCCAACTACAACTATCCTATGTTACCTTATGGACTCAATGAGAAGTAACACCTCTGAATACGGGCTTCTGTGGAAACTCTGCTACTTAACTTTGGTATTCTCAGACTTCCCCAGCCCTTAGGATGCTTGAGTAGGTCATGTCTGGACTGTACTTAACCCATTTGTTTAGTATATGCTTTGACCCTTCCACCCCCGCCACAATTGGGGCTCCTGTCATTTTATGCTTTTACCTACCTGTTTTTTAAATATATTTTGTCTCTCTCTCTTTGGTTAGGAGATATACCAAAGTTAGTTAATGCCTGTGTTAATAAATAATACTCTATTTTTCTAACACTTCCTGGGGTTCTTTGTGTGTAAATCATTGACTGATGATATTGCAATTGCTTTACACCCTTTCTGATAAGCCCCACCTGTTCTCCACAGCTACCCTTTGAGAGCTTTGTTTTTTAGAAACCACTCAGACTATCACTAAGGGTTGCTTAGACTCAGTGCAGGGTGCCTTGCCTAAGGGTGTACACCATATGTTGAGCCAGCCTCCTACACTGGTGGTGCAGTGGTTGGGATAAAGACTTGCATTGCTTTACCACTTGGTCATAACTGAGTTTCCACAAGAAACCCACTAGTTATTTGGGTACATACTGTACTTGTAACAAATTGGTATTTTCTAAAATAAATAATAAAAAGTTGTATTTGTCAAGGGTCTAGCATAGCCGTTTTTCCAATCACTTAAGTTTAGAACACTAGGAGAGCTGTAGATATACTTACAACATACTAGCTCCATGTCTTCTGTGGGGGAATCTAGACAAACTCAGGAGTCTGGATATAGTGTCCTTAGGTTTTAGGAACTTAGGTCCCCTTGTAGAGCTAGAAAACTGACAACAGGTAGTCACCCTAGCAAATTCTTCTCCTAGACGCTCATCCAGGATGACCTCCAGAATTCTGTAGGGCAGGTAGATGGTGATGAGTGGGGTGAACATCCAGAGTTGGAGAAGAAAGTGCCTAGTTGTAGGAGGCTAGGCTGGTGCGTGGTGGACACCTGTGATGTTGGCACCTTATACCAGGTCGAGTCAACCCTTATTGGTTAGTGTCCAGGAAGCCAGGGCTTTCTGATGGTAGCTGTGGTGAGCAGCCAAGATTTATCTAGGAGCACTTCCAATACCACAGTAGTCACACAGTAACTTGAAACGGACATGAAAGGAACCACACAGTGTTGCAAAAATAAGAGTGCTTAATTATTGGAACACTGAACTAGATTTCTTTAGGTAACCCCCTCCCTTTTCTAGGGGTCAGTATATACAAATTAAGCACAGGTAAGTACTAGGAATTAGCATAAATACATTAATAGCAAAAAAAATAGGAAGGGCCCTATAGGGAGGCCAAACCATATACTAAAAAATAATGGAATGCGATAATGGGTCCCTCATGAGAGGATATGGAGTAGTTATCCAAGGGCTGGGAGAGTATGGAACCCCAACAGGTGAGTGGAGGACCCCAAAAAACCAGGAGAGCAAAGGTAAGTTACATGGTCATCCCATAATCTAACATGGGTACTTGAATAATTGAATAATGCAAGGACAGAATCAGGCTGGTGAAACAAAACAGTGGATTCCGGATGAACGGTAGTTTTTTGTAAAAGATGACTGAGTCCAATCCACCCTGGAGTGTCCAGATGGGGCAGGAGGCAATGCCCACCTTTCTGTGGGTCAAGATCTTGGTTGACAGTGGTGGAGGAAGTCTGTCTGTGGAGTCCAGTAGCTGTAGAGGGGGCCCTGAAGTTGTGTATGAGCTGTCCCTCGACTGTCACTGTATTGCAGACCGGTCAGTTGTCAGGAGGACCATAAACCAGCAAATGCAAATTGGAGCTGAAGATTTGTGGGGCTGATGAGGGACCAGCAAGGTCTTGTGGACTTGACCCTTGGAGTGGAGTCCAGGCTGGCCTTAAGACAGGAGAGTCAGCAGTCTTAGCCCCCACAAGCAACCCTCTGGCAGCAGGCACAGTGAGGCCCAGGCACCACCTGTAGAGTCCCACGTCGCTGAAGCAGCAGACACACCATCCTTGCAGAGTTAGGGTGCTGAGAGCAGGGGCTATTTGGAGCCTGAAGATCCCTTGGAGCAGTAGTCCACAAGCCTTCAGTGGCTGCAACAGTCGCAATGCACAAGGATTCTGTCCTGGAGGAAGAGTTCAGTCTCAAGTTGGACGGAAGGCAAAGAGGACCCAAAGGAATCCTCAAACGCCACCTGTGTTGGAGAATCTTTGCTGGTCCGGCAGACAGCAGATTTCATCAGCCAGACATCGTTGCCTTAGGTGCCAGCAGATGTATGGGAGTGACTCCACTCCAAGGGAGATTCCTTCTTGCTTCTTTGGTGCAGCTCAAGTTTTACTGACTCCAGAGGATGCGCAGCTGTGGAAATGTTGCAAAGTGCTGACAGAAGCCACAGAAACAATGTTGCAAGGAGAGGTCGTCTTGGTGTTGCAGTCTTGTGTGGTTCTTGTGGAGACCAGCAGCGGTTCCGGTGGCGCCAGGAGCAGAAGAGGTCATTGCAGAGGATCCCTGGTGGAGTCTTGCACGCCGAATCTGTGGGGCCCACTCGCAACAGTCCCTAAATAGCCTAAAAAAAGTTTGGTCATTGACCGCTTATCAGAGGGAGTCACTGACTTCATCTGCCTAACCTGACCAGTCAGATGCTCCCAGGGGCCTCTGCTCATCTCGAGTTCAAGATGGAAGAATCAAATGGCCATCTGGAGGAGCTCTGGGCATCACCCTTGGGGTGGTGACACAGCGGAGTGATCAGTCTTTTTTTCTTTGTGCAGTTTTGCCCCAGAGTAGGACCAAGGGTCCCTGTACTGGTGCAAACCAGGTTTTGCAAAGAGGGCACCAAATGCGCCCTTCAAAGCAAGCCTGTGGTTTGGGGAGACTACCCCTCCTCAGCATTGTAACACCTATATCCAGGGGAGTGGCGGTTGCACCCTTCTCCCACTGGAAATGCTTTGTTCTGCCTTCCCTTGCTTGAGCTGGTCAAGCAGCAGGAGGGCAGAACCTTGTCTGGGTGGCTGCAGCAGCATGGGTTCCTCACAGACACTGGGAGGGGCAATATTGGTGGATCCTTTAAGGAGCCCCCAGAGTGCATGGAATCATGCCACCAATACTGGCATCAGTATTGTGATATGATACCGACATTTTTCATACCAAGCATGCACAGGTTTGGAGTTAACATTATGTAGCTAGTCCATAGGTAGTGACCTATGGCCAGTAAATAGCTGAAATGGCTTTCCCACACTTACAAATTCCAGGGAACTGGAACTGGAGTTCCTAGGGGCACCTCTGCTCTTGCACGGGGGCTCACATACACAGGGAAACAAAAAAGACAAGGTCTCCAAAGAGAAATAGGATCTTCTGCTGGGTCCACCCACTTTAACTTAGAGGAGGCAGCTTTAGGTGGAGGGTACGGTTTGCTGAAACTTGAGAAGGCTAAGCAGCTGGCCCTTAAAGGGAAAGCTCTAGGGGTGGCAAAAGAGAAAACATCTGGGGTTAGAACCCCATGGTGGCAGCACTAGAGAATCCAATGTCAGGTAGGAACATTTTGACTCTAGGAATCCCAGCAGGATAGCCCCTTCTTACAATCACTCTGGAGAGAGCCTGTAGAGTCCAATAGGTTCACCAGAGAGAGTGGGCAGTTATCCTGTGGCTCTCCTTTGCTGACAAAGGTGGGGGCTAACTTTTAGCAGTCAGGAAAGAGGATGCAGACAGCTACCAGGTTTTGAGGAAGGCACAGATTGCGTGTGGGCTTACTACTGAGGAATACAGGATTAAGTTCAGAGAAACTCTGGAGTATTCTCAAGAGTGGGTTGATTTTGTGGACTGCAGTTAAGGCTTTGGAAGGCTGGTTACATGGTAGTAATGTGCATGACTATGAAGGGCTGTACAATCTAATCATGAGAGCACATTCTTAACTGTCTGCCAAACTGCACCAATACCCGATGGCACCTAAGCTGACCTCTCCCCAAGAATTGGGAAAGAAGGCAGACAAGTGGGTCCGCACCAGGGTGAGTAAGAACACTCTTGGGCCATAAGAAAGGGAAAACTTCCAGATCCCAAGGGAAAGATGGTGAGAAACCTAAGAATAAAAAGAAGTCTTCTTCAGGTCAACAAACCTGTTTCTCTGAGGGTGGGTCCAAATCCTCCTCTTCCTTTTGTAAGAAACCCTGGTGCTTTGCTTGTAAGGCAGAAGACCATATGACAGCTGAATCCAGTTGCCCTACGAAAAGCACTAGTACTACTACTTCCCCTAGTGTCCCTAGCAGTAGCACCAGTAGTGGTACCTTCAGAGGTGTAGCTGGGTTCACCTAGGGAACTGCAGTAGACTCTGGCTTCGTCAGAGAAACCACCGAGGCTTTCCTAGTATCACAGGGTGGCACTGGCCTTGATGCTTTGGCTGCTTGGCCTCCTAATATGATGTACAGGCAGCGCCCTTGTATTAATGGCATTGAGGCAGAGGTCTACAGGGACAAAGGTGCAAGTGTTACTATGGTGGCTGAAAAACTGATGTCTTCTGAGTAATTTGTACCTGGTCATGCAAATCAAGTAACCAACGCAGATAATATCAATAAATGCCACCCCATGGCTGTGGTTAATTTCAGCTGGAGGGAGAGGGGTGTTACTGGCCCTAAGAAAGTTTGTGGTATTCTTCCTCATTTATTCCTGTAGTGCCTTATGAGCAATTATTTGTAAACTTCAGCATGGGCTGAAGTGGAGTTGCTTGCAGGTCCATGTAGCCATGCTGGGCATCCATGAGTGCATGTGGCAACAAGAGCACAGGCCAAGAAGCAGGGAGAACAAAGAGCAGTGCAGCTTGGTGCAATGGCCCAGGTAACTCCCAAGATGAAAACTAGGAAGGGTAGAAGGTTATTATGCAAGTCCAAGTGAGGGTCAGTCCCCCTCAGGGAGATGATCTTGCCCCTTGGGAGGGAACTGTCCCACAGGAGCTGGGGCCTGACATGGCAGAGCTTTTGGGACCAGGTGGTGTCTCCAGGGACGACTTGAGTCTGGCACAGAAATCCTGTACTTCTCTTGAATGTCTCAGGCATCAAGCTGCCGCAGAAGAGGCGGAGGATGTCAGTGTATTCCATGGGATTTACTGGGAAGATGGTCTTGAATATTGAGGCTAGGGACCTCAAGCCTGCTGCCACAAGGAGTTTGGTTTTACCTCCGAGGTTTAGGCTTTTTCTATTGACCCCTGCACATGACTTTACCCTCACAAGACATCTTGGGCAAAGCAAGACTTGAGTCAGACTTGTTACTCACTTTCATTGTCCCCATATGTCTCAAGACACAAAGGAGTTTGTTGCTCCAGTGTCACCTGTCAAGCCAGTGGCATCCCCTGAAGAAGGCCATGTGCTCAGCTCCCATCCTAACAAGCCCGGACAACTCAAAAGAATTAATTGTTCAGACCCGCGTTTCAGAAATAGGAGCAGTGGTATCCCAACTTACTGAAGAGAGGCAGGGTCAACCAGTAGCTTTGATCTGCAAGTGTTTGACACCCTACCCCCTCTCCCCCCTAAAGAGAAGCATTTGTCAGCTGTAGAGAGGGAGGACTTTGATGTGGTCTGGGCCGGGAAGACGTTGAGGCCATACCTGTCTGGCACTCGCATCATTCTTCAGACAGGCCACAACCCTCTCTTATGGCTCAAACAGATGATGGGTGAAAAGCCAAAACTTTTTGTGGTGGTCCTTGTCCCTACAGGGGATGGACTTTCCAGATATTTGCGCATAGAAATTTAAGACTAAACTGGGCAAGGTTAGTCTTATCCTCCTTCGTTTGGGAGGGGGTTATGTAGGAAAGTTGGATTTTTGACATGGCTGCCCCCACGTTCTGCCTGGTGTCCATGTGTTTTAATTGTAGTACACTTGGATTCTGCTAACCAGGGACACAGAGTATGGGTTCTCTCCCTTAAATGTGGTTAGGTACTACTTACACCCCACAATTGGCATACAGGTGTACCCCTGTAAGTCCCTAGTATAGGAGTATTATTTATTAACAGACTCAACATTTAGAAATCTGCTGTCTTGGTGTTGGCAGAGCTAGGATCTCTGGGACAGGGTTGTGACCACTTCCCACAGGAAGTGATCATATAGGGGGTGTGATGACCCCATGGTTAAGTATCCCATTGGCTACTACCCTACACTTCCCGAAACACCCCTAAATTCAGTATTTAGGGGATCCCCTGGCACAAGTAAAATCAAATCCTGCTGACCTGAAGGACACTCCAGAGATGCAAAAGGAAAGAACTGAAGACTAGTGAAGGATTTGGTGCCAACCTTGTCACCCTGCCTTCTGACTTCGACAGCTGAGAAAGCCGCCTAGTCCTCCAGGTGCTGAGATTTCCGAAAGCCCAGGAAGACTGACAGCCGTCAACTCAGTACAAGAAACTCCTGTGAAGCAGAGGAGGTGCTTCTGTGCTCCTTTGCAGGCACCCAAGTAACACTGAAGAGAACTTCAGCCTGCCAAAACCTGATGTCGTACGAACCCGAGGTGAAGTGGGCCAAAGGTACAAGCATGGTCCCCAGCCTCTGCAGAGGCAGTACATTGTGGGTTTTCTCACTGCGACCTTCACACAGACATCTGCAGCCTCTTTGTGCAAGCCCCACTCATCAACTGCAACCGCCTCTGGTGACCGCAACCAGACTGTCCACTGCACCCGGATGCCACAGACTGAGAAGAGTACCACTGTAGATTAAGTTCAAAACCAGTAATGATTCGTCACTAAGTATAAAAAAAATCTATTTCATGACATATACACAGATTTAAAAAAACCTTATTACCATTAAGATGTAATATTAATACCAAACAATGTGATCACAATCAAATACTCAATTGCATTAATTACACACACATGTAAGAGAAGCAAAAAGATAGCAAAACAAATTTGCATCATAAAGATATATTTAAATAATAAAGTCCAAACTACAATTTTCAGTAGAAAAATGACATTGCACATATTAATTACTAGAGCAACTAAATAAGTCCTTAAAGGGCTTACGTGTCTGCCATATACCCTCTTCAAAGGAGATAAACACATTCACATTCAAGTGCATGTACGCAGTGTGGGCAACGACATGAATCCTTAAAGTGCTTGCTTTAATTTATCCATCAGTAAGATAATAACCATAAAAATCTAAAAGTCAGGAATTGTGCAGAATTCAAAGGAGCCAAGGAGCAAGAGCAGAAAATTGTTTTTGTGCGCCATTAGTTACTGCTCGCAGTGTCCCTAGTGAAATTGATTTGAGCAACATTAATACAATTTGTCAGTGAAACATTCACTATCCTATTTTCTGGATCGAAAGATGCAAATACTGCCTCTCTGCAGGAGCAGACCCCCAGTTAATTCCATTTATTCCGCAACAAGGATCTGCACTGCTTCAACAAAGCTGGGCACAAACATACCACATGTTCAAGAGATTCCTCCCAACTGCCACAACCCCTACACATTACACTCTCCCCTGGGAGAAGCAGCCGGTTAGGTAAATGCTTCAAAAAAAGTTCAGTCTCCCTAAGGGCCATACATTTCTCTTTCATATGAATACTATAAGTGCAAGAGAGATAGCCAACTGGGGCAGTTGGCCGATACCTATTAATTACTGCCCAAGCATGTTTACTTTAGCAAGAAGGGCTCTATTTGGAAAGAACATAGCTGAACTCTCTTTTTAATACCAATTTTAAATAGCAACTGTGATGGATTATCAGCCCAAAGATCTTCTACTCTCAACGGTCTGAAAAAAGTGAGCGTATGACCTTTTTGTCCCAGTAGCACTAATTTTGAGCCATAAAATGAATTCAGACTGCCCACTTTTGCCCTCCGTAGCTTGACATAATTTTAAAATGGCACCAGCACCTACGGCCTGCTGGTCTGAGAGGCAAAATTCAAGGCACACCTGCAGTCAGTATGTTGCCCTCATATTACCAGCTGCTTCCCAAAACCCTTTTCCTACCAAAGGAAGCTACCTTTGTTTTTAACAGATTCACTTCCAAATTATTCAAAGTTGTATAGAGTAATAGTTGGTTAAGCAGCTTCTGTAAGCCTACCCTAGAGTAGCTGAACTTTGCCAAATAATCAGCATAAAGCAGATGACTGACCCAGAGACCGCCAGTCTTTGGGGGGGATGACAATTGACAGCATCAAGGAGAATTGACAGGTCCGCAATAAAAAGATTAAAAAGCAAGGGGCAAACACATACTGCGGCTTCACACCACGAGATGTGGGGATATTCCTTTAGAAGGAGTGACCATCTCCATGTTTAATGCAGACCCAATGTAACTCAGTTATATCCCCCAGATCAAACACTGCCTTAAAATCCACAGAACAGCACTGCAGCACAGCGCATGATAACCTTACTTTATCCTTCAAAACAGATAGATCTAATAGTGTTTGAAGTACCAGATGCAGCAGTAAATCCTGTATGACATGCTGGAATTAACCCCTTCAACACTGCCCCTGATTTAAGCTCTTCTAATGGGTGACTAGCTTAATACTTAACCTCATTATCAAGCAGTGCTATTAACCTGTAATTATCTGGATCTGACCTTGAGCCACCTTTATATAATGGATGAATTGTAGCGCCACACTATGACTCAGGAATTCTAGAGGTCATCACACAATACCTGCAGAAGGCCATTGGGGGCGTGGGGCCCATCTCGTTTTGCCTGGAAGATGATACGACAGTCGATGTGAGTAAAGTCCTAGATTCTGATTGAGAATGCAGGGGCTCCAAGGGTAAATGTGAGAATTTGAACGGTGCTACAATGAGACTCTGCATCCCCTTCCCCAGTAGATCTTCATCAAGCACTCTTGCAGAAAAGTGGTTGGCCAGGAAGGATGCCCATTCACCCTCTGAGATGTTAATGCTGCCAAACCCCTTTTGACCGTTTGTCGATTTATTAATAAGGGACCATCATCTTCTTGAGTTAGTCCTTACTGATACTTACAAGCTTAACCCAAAAGAGGTCAGAACATCAGTTTCTCCTCATAAATGGCCTTACTATATCCCTTATGCATTTCCTTGAGTATAGACAGTAAGACCTTTGACCCTAGCAGCTTTATTAGAGGCTTTCTTTAACTGCAGAGACTCCCTCAAAATGGCAGGCTGCATAACTGAAAGTTATTTGTAGGTTGTTGAAATCTTAACTATAAGGAGGAGACAAAATTGGTCGTTAAGCTGGTTGGAGACACACTGACAGCCGCTTCAGATTCTAGTTAGTTGACACATTTAGCCATTACTACGCAACTAATGGTGGAGCTCTGTTTTATATGCTTTAAAGTCTCAATATGTGCTCCTCCACCTACAACCCGAGCTACAGCATGATGATGAAGGGTGGATTTTATAACCATGGTCTGGGGGCAATGGTCACTCCACCTGAGTGGATATCAAAACTTATTTGAAAGGGAATATTTCCACATTGCAGATGGTATAATCCATGAAGGAGCATGTCAGCCCATCATATCTCATCCAACTCTGGGGAGTGTCTTGCAGCACATGACCCTTCAGTACTTTTTAATCCCTGTAAAGAAATGGCTCCCTGTTGCAGTTACCCCCCACTTTTTGCCTGATACTGATGCTGACTTGACTGAGAAGTGTGCTGGGACCCTGCTAACCAGGCCCCAGCACCAGTGTTCCTTCACCTAAAATGTACCATTGTATCCACAATTGGCACACCCTGGCATTCAGATAAGTCCCTTGTAACTGGTACTTCTAGTACCAAGGGCCCTGATGCCAAGGAAGGTCTCTAAGGGCTGCAGCATGTCTTATGCCACCCTGGAGACCTCTCACTCAGCACAGACACACTGCTTGCCAGCTTGTGTGTGCTAGTGAGGACAAAACGAGTAAGTCGACATGGCACTCCCCTCAGGGTGCCATGCCAGCCTCTCACTGCCTATGCAGTATAGGTAAGACACCCCTCTAGCAGGCCTTACAGCCCTAAGGCAGGGTGCACTATACCATAGGTGAGGGTACCAGTGCATGAGCATGGTACCCCTACAGTGTCTAAACAAAACCTTAGACATTGTAAGTGCAGGGTAGCTGTAAGGAAACATAAGAGTATATGGTCTGGGAGTTTGTCAAACACGAACTCCACAGCACCATAATGGCTACACTGAAAACTGGGAAGTTTGGTATCAAACTTCTCAGCACAATAAATGCACACTGATGCCAGTGTACATTTTATTGTAAAATACACCCCAGAGGGCACCTTAGAGGTGCCCCCTGAAACTTAACCGACTGTCTGTGTAGGCTGACTAGTTCCAGCAGCCTGCCACACCAGAGACATGTTGCTGGCCCCATGGGGAGAGTGCCTTTGTCACTCTGAGGCCAGTAACAAAGCCTGCACTGGGTGGAGATGCTAACACCTCCCCCAGGCAGGAGCTGTAACACCTGGCGGTGAGCCTCAAAGGCTCACCCCTTTGTCACAGCCCAGCAGGGCACTCCAGCTTAGTGGAGTTGCCCGCCCCCTCCGGCCACGGCCCCCACTTTTGGCGGCAAGGCTGGAGGGAACAAAGAAAGCAACAAGGAGGAGTCACTGGCCAGTCAGGACAGCCCCTAAGGTGTCCTGAGCTGAGGTGACTCTGACTTTTAGAAATCCTCCATCTTGCAGATGGAGGATTCCCCCAATAGGGTTAGGATTGTGACCCCCTCCCCTTGGGAGGAGGCACAAAGAGGGTGTACCCACCCTCAGGGCTAGTAGCCATTGGCTACTAACCCCCCAGACCTAAACAGGCCCTTAAATTTAGTATTTAAGGGCTACCCTGAACCCTAGAAAATTAGATTCCTGCAACTACAAGAAGGACTGCCTAGCTGAAAACCCCTGCAGAGGAAGACCAGAAGACGACAACTGCCTTGGCTCCAGAAACTCACCGGCCTGTCTCCTGCCTTCCAAAGATCCTGCTCCAGCGACGCCTTCCAAAGGGACCAGCGACCTCGACATCCTCTGAGGACTGCCCCTGCTTCGAAACGACAAGAAACTCCCGAGGACAGCGGACCTGCTCCAAGAAAGGCTGCAACTTTGTTTCCAGCAGCCTTGAAAGAACCCTGCAAGCTCCCCGCAAGAAGCGTGAGACTTGCAACACTGCACCCGGCGACCCCGACTCGGCTGGTGGCGATCCAACACCTCAGGAGGGACCCCAGGACTACTCTGATACTGTGAGTACCAAAACCTGTCCCCCCTGAGCCCCCACAGCGCCGCCTGCAGAGGGAATCCCGAGGCTTCCCCTGACCGCGACTCTTTGAACCTAAAGTCCCGACGCCTGGGAGAGACCCTGCACCCGCAGCCCCCAGGACCTGAAGGACCGGACTTTCACCGGAGAAGTGACCCCCAGGAGTCCCTCTCCCTTGCCCAAGTGGAGGTTTCCCCGAGGAATCCCCCCCTTGCCTGCCTGCAGCGCTGAAGAGATCCCGAGATCTCTCATAGACTAACATTGCGAACCCGACGCTTGTTTCTACACTGCACCCGGCCGCCCCCGCGCCGCTGAGGGTGAAATTTCTGTGTGGACTTGTGTCCCCCCCGGTGCCCTACAAAACCCCCCTGGTCTGCCCTCCGAAGACGCGGGTACTTACCTGCAAGCAGACCGGAACCGGGGCACCCCCTTCTCTCCATTCTAGCCTATGTGTTTTGGGCACCACTTGGAACTCTGCACCTGACCGGCCCTGAGCTGCTGGTGTGGTGACTTTGGGGTTGCCCTGAACCCCCAACGGTGGGCTACCTTGGACCAAGAACTAAGCCCTGTAAGTGTCTTACTTACCTGGTTAACCTAACAAATACTTACCTCCCCTAGGAACTGTGAAAATTGCACTGTGTCCACTTTTAAAACAGCTATTTGCGAATAACTTGAAAAGTATACATGCAATTTTGATGATTTGAAGTTCCTAAAGTACTTACCTGCAATACCTTTCGAATGAGATATTACATGTAGAATTTGAACCTGTGGTTCTTAAAATAAACTAAGAAAAGATATTTTTCTATATAAAAACCTATTGGCTGGATTTGTCTCTGAGTGTGTGTACCTCATTTATTGTCTATGTGTATGTACAACAAATGCTTAACACTACTCCTTGGATAAGCCTACTGCTCGACCACACTACCACAAAATAGAGCATTAGTATTATCTATTTTTTACCACTATTTTACCTCTAAGGGGAACCCTTGGACTCTGTGCATGCTATTCCTTACTTTGAAATAGCACATACAGAGCCAACTTCCTACATTGGTGGATCAGCGGTGGGGTACAAGACTTTGCATTTGCTGGACTACTCAGCCAATACCTGATCACACGACAAATTCCAAAATCGTCATTAGAAATTGATTTTTGCAATTTGAAAAGTTTTCTAAATTCTTAAAAGACCTGCTAGGGCCTTGTGTTAGATCCTGTTTAGCATTTCTTTTAGAGTTTAAAAGTTTGTAAAAGTTTGAATTAGATTCTAGAACCAGTTGTAGATTCTTAAAAAGTATTCCAACTTTTAGAAGCAAAATGTCTAGCACAGATGTGACTGTGGTGGAACTCGACACCACACCTTACCTCCATCTTAAGATGAGGGAGCTAAGGTCACTCTGTAAAATAAAGAAAATAACATTGGGCCCCAAACCTACCAAAATACAGCTCCAGGAGCTTTTGGCAGAGTTTGAAAAGGCCAACCCCTCTGAGGGTGGCAACTCAGAAGAAGAGGATAGTGACTTGGAGGAAAATTCCCCCCTACCAGTCCTATCTAGGGAGAACAGGGTCCCTCAAACCCTGACTCCAAAAATAATAGTCAGAGATGCTGGTTCCCTCACAGGAGAGACCAACACCTCTGAAATCACTGAGGATAACTCCAGTGAAGATGACCCCCTGTTAGCCAGTATGGTCAAAAGATTGGCTTTGGAAAAGCAGCTCCTAGCCATAGAAAGGGAAAGAAAAGAGATGGGCCTAGGTCCCATCAATGGTGGCAGCAACTTAAATAGGGTCAGAGATTCTCCTGACATCCTAAAAATCCCCAAAGGGATTGTAACAAAATATGAAGATGGTGATGACATCACCAAATGGTTCACAGCTTTTGAGAGGGCTTGTGTAACCAGAAAAGTGAACAGATCTCACTGGGGTGCTCTCCTTTGGGAAATGTTCACTGGAAAGTGTAGGGATAGACTCCTCACACTCTCTGGAAAAGATGCAGAATCTTATGACCTCATGAAGGGTACCCTGATTGAGGGCTTTGGATTCTCCACTGAGGAGTATAGAATTAGATTCAGGGGGGCTCAAAAATCCTCGAGCCAGACCTGGGTTGATTTTGTAGACTACTCAGTAAAAACACTAGATGGTTGGTTAACTGGAAATGAAGTGTGTGACTATGTTGGGCTTTATAATTTGTTTATGAAAGAACACATTTTAAGTAACTGCTTCAATGAAAAGTTGCATCAGTATCTGGTAGACCTAGGTCCAATTTCTCCCCAAGAATTGGGAAAGAAGGCAGACCACTGGGTCAAGACTAGGGTAACCAAAACTTCCACTGGGGGTGACCAAAAGAAAGGGGTTACAAAAACTCCCCAGGAGAAAGTGGGTGACACTAGAAACAAAGAAAAAGAGTCCTCTGTAGGCCCCCAAAAACCAGAACAGGTGGGTGGGCCCCAAGACACAACCCAAAACAAAGGTGGGTACCAGGGTAAGAACTGGGATGCCACTAAGGCATGGTGCCACAACTGTAAACAGTCTGGGCACCACACCAAGGACACTTCTTGTCCCAAAAACAAACCCCAGAACAAAATTCCAGGGGTAACCAGTGTAGCCATGGGAGATGACTCCTCAGATGAGGAGGTCTTCCTAGCCTTCAACTGGAAACAGGGCCCAACAGGTGAGTTGGAGATTCCAGAGGGAAGTAGACACTTCCACCACCTACTGGTGAATGGAATCCCAACCACTGCCCTGAGAGACACTTGTGCCAGTCACACAATTGTGCATGACAGGCTGGTGCTCTCAAACCAGTACATCCCAGGTGAGACTGCCAGGGTAAGAGTTAGCCTAGACAGGGTCACTAAGAGGCCTGTGGCTTTAGTGCCCATAGAAGTGGGTGGCACTCTTAGCTGGAGAAGGGTAGTAGTCAGTACAGACCTCCCCCTTGATTGTCTCCTTGGAAATGACTACCCAGAGGTTAGTCAGAGCCCAAGAGAGGAACTGGTCCAGTGCCAGTCCTCTCCCAAGGATTCTGGAAGTCCTGCCTCTGCAGTAAATGCAAGCAGGCCCCAGAAGAAGAAGAAAAGAAAACAGAGTAGGAAGGGTGGACAACCTTTAGCCAAGGTTACAGCAAGCCAAGGAGATTCTGCTCCAGTAGGGGAGAACTCCAAAAATGGCCCTGATAAAGTCCAACCTGACCCACAAGAAGTCCTGGCTAGACAGGCAACTGTTAAACCTGAGTGGGTGGCTCCTCAGCTAACAGAAGAAAGAGTGGAAGAAGGGTGTTTACTACAAGATGTGGTAACCCCCCACTCTAATACAGCAGACAGGCAACCTGAACCCAAAGAGGCCTGTAACTTAGCCCCTTCCCTTTTAGGTGAAGAGCTAAAGGTGTGGTTCTGGGCACTGACAGCTGTCAGTGGCCTCTGCTGGGTGTTAGCCTTTATGGCTGCACTATCCTTAGCATGGTGGTCTGACCCCATGCCAAATAGCAAGTTAGGCCCCCTGACCCTATTGGTCATGGTGGGGTTACTCCAGCTCTGGGTAACCTCTCTGGGTAAGCTAGGGGTAACCCTGGCCAAGATAAGGTCAGCAGAGGTGGATACCTCTAAGACCAAAATAGAAAGAAGGGGTGGAGACATTGAAGAGGCAGACAAGAGGCAATTCAGACTAGGTCCTATCACTGTGGAAGTAGGTCAGTTCCCCAAAGGGAATGACCTGAACAGAAGGATGTAAGGCAGAGTAGGCCCTGCAACTAACCAGCCTATTTCTCCTACTCTTCCTCGCCTGACAGACTAGGAAGACTCTCCCAGCTTGGGCTGAGTCTCCTGGCCTGTGGGCTGGGGGGGGCTTGTGTAAAGAAATGGCTCCCTGTTGCAGTTACCCCCCACTTTTTGCCTGATACTGATGCTGACTTGACTGAGAAGTGTGCTGGGACCCTGCTAACCAGGCCCCAGCACCAGTGTTCCTTCACCTAAAATGTACCATTGTATCCACAATTGGCACACCCTGGCATTCAGATAAGTCCCTTGTAACTGGTACTTCTAGTACCAAGGGCCCTGATGCCAAGGAAGGTCTCTAAGGGCTGCAGCATGTCTTATGCCACCCTGGAGACCTCTCACTCAGCACAGACACACTGCTTGCCAGCTTGTGTGTGCTAGTGAGGACAAAACGAGTAAGTCGACATGGCACTCCCCTCAGGGTGCCATGCCAGCCTCTCACTGCCTATGCAGTATAGGTAAGACACCCCTCTAGCAGGCCTTACAGCCCTAAGGCAGGGTGCACTATACCATAGGTGAGGGTACCAGTGCATGAGCATGGTACCCCTACAGTGTCTAAACAAAACCTTAGACATTGTAAGTGCAGGGTAGCCATAAGAGTATATGGTCTGGGAGTTTGTCAAACACGAACTCCACAGCACCATAATGGCTACACTGAAAACTGGGAAGTTTGGTATCAAACTTCTCAGCACAATAAATGCACACTGATGCCAGTGTACATTTTATTGTAAAATACACCCCAGAGGGCACCTTAGAGGTGCCCCCTGAAACTTAACCGACTGTCTGTGTAGGCTGACTAGTTCCAGCAGCCTGCCACACCAGAGACATGTTGCTGGCCCCATGGGGAGAGTGCCTTTGTCACTCTGAGGCCAGGAACAAAGCCTGCACTGGGTGGAGATGCTAACACCTCCCCCAGGCAGGAGCTGTAACACCTGGCGGTGAGCCTCAAAGGCTCACCCCTTTGTCACAGCCCAGCAGGGCACTCCAGCTTAGTGGAGTTGCCCGCCCCCTCCGGCCACGGCCCCCACTTTTGGCGGCAAGGCTGGAGGGAACAAAGAAAGCAACAAGGAGGAGTCACTGGCCAGTCAGGACAGCCCCTAAGGTGTCCTGAGCTGAGGTGACTCTGACTTTTAGAAATCCTCCATCTTGCAGATGGAGGATTCCCCCAATAGGGTTAGGATTGTGACCCCCTCCCCTTGGGAGGAGGCACAAAGAGGGTGTACCCACCCTCAGGGCTAGTAGCCATTGGCTACTAACCCCCCAGACCTAAACAGGCCCTTAAATTTAGTATTTAAGGGCTACCCTGAACCCTAGAAAATTAGATTCCTGCAACTACAAGAAGAAGGACTGCCTAGCTGAAAACCCCTGCAGAGGAAGACCAGAAGACGACAACTGCCTTGGCTCCAGAAACTCACCGGCCTGTCTCCTGCCTTCCAAAGATCCTGCTCCAGCGACGCCTTCCAAAGGGACCAGCGACCTCGACATCCTCTGAGGACTGCCCCTGCTTCGAAACGACAAGAAACTCCCGAGGACAGCGGACCTGCTCCAAGAAAGGCTGCAACTTTGTTTCCAGCAGCCTTGAAAGAACCCTGCAAGCTCCCCGCAAGAAGCGTGAGACTTGCAACACTGCACCCGGCGACCCCGACTCGGCTGGTGGCGATCCAACACCTCAGGAGGGACCCCAGGACTACTCTGATACTGTGAGTACCAAAACCTGTCCCCCCTGAGCCCCCACAGCGCCGCCTGCAGAGGGAATCCCGAGGCTTCCCCTGACCGCGACTCTTTGAACCTAAAGTCCCGACGCCTGGGAGAGACCCCGCAGCCCCCAGGACCTGAAGGACCGGACTTTCACCGGAGAAGTGACCCCCAGGAGTCCCTCTCCCTTGCCCAAGTGGAGGTTTCCCCGAGGAATCCCCCCCTTGCCTGCCTGCAGCGCTGAAGAGATCCCGAGATCTCTCATAGACTAACATTGCGAACCCGACGCTTGTTTCTACACTGCACCCGGCCGCCCCCGCGCCGCTGAGGGTGAAATTTCTGTGTGGACTTGTGTCCCCCCCGGTGCCCTACAAAACCCCCCTGGTCTGCCCTCCGAAGACGCGGGTACTTACCTGCAAGCAGACCGGAACCGGGGCACCCCTTCTCTCCATTCTAGCCTATGTGTTTTGGGCACCACTTGGAACTCTGCACCTGACCGGCCCTGAGCTGCTGGTGTGGTGACTTTGGGGTTGCCCTGAACCCCCAACGGTGGGCTACCTTGGACCAAGAACTAAGCCCTGTAAGTGTCTTACTTACCTGGTTAACCTAACAAATACTTACCTCCCCTAGGAACTGTGAAAATTGCACTGTGTCCACTTTTAAAACAGCTATTTGCGAATAACTTGAAAAGTATACATGCAATTTTGATGATTTGAAGTTCCTAAAGTACTTACCTGCAATACCTTTCGAATGAGATATTACATGTAGAATTTGAACCTGTGGTTCTTAAAATAAACTAAGAAAAGATATTTTTCTATATAAAAACCTATTGGCTGGATTTGTCTCTGAGTGTGTGTACCTCATTTATTGTCTATGTGTATGTACAACAAATGCTTAACACTACTCCTTGGATAAGCCTACTGCTCGACCACACTACCACAAAATAGAGCATTAGTATTATCTATTTTTTACCACTATTTTACCTCTAAGGGGAACCCTTGGACTCTGTGCATGCTATTCCTTACTTTGAAATAGCACATACAGAGCCAACTTCCTACAATCCCCTTCTGTTTAAATGCAGTACCACATGTTCACCCAAGCATTCCCTTGGCTTTGACTGTTCGCGTACCAACAAATTATTTCAAAGATCGGAACCCTCAAAGTTGAGAGGTATCTTGAAACAAATTTGTATTAAAGTCCCCAGTTAACAAACAGCATGGGGCTGGTCACCCAAAATCTGTATCAGGCGATTTAACACCCCCCCCTTTCTTTCCTTTGCTTCAGGACTAATATTGACATTTATCAAAAAGGGTTTGATGCAGTTTCAAATTCCTGATTTTTATGTCCTGTACCCAGTTCTCCTCAAGCATAAGTGGTGTGATACAACATTTTAATTTCACAGCAACATAGATGGATAGCCCACCCTTAGCACGACCATTTTTATACTCTCTGCATGCACCTTTCCAGAATTCGGAAAACCCTGACAGCAGACAACTTGCCTCCCGCCAGGTTTCCTGCAGCAAAATTATTTCATAGCAGTTTAGAAACGACAATAAGTCCACAGATTGAATCTTCTGAGCAACGCTTTAATGTTCCAAGAGCATAATGTCAAAGATTTGCACTTTGGCTTAAAAGTGGCCGCCAACGAAATTCATTTGGGCTGCCAGTGAAATAATGCTGTGGGCAACCAGTCCCAGTTTGTCCAACGGGTTACCAACTTTACTCCTTCTTATGCAGCTGTGTGTAATGGAACTATCCTGAGCACCTTTCAAGGTTGAGAATGGCTTTGACTTAAGGAGGTCCTTTCAACTTAATGATTCAGACAGCAATACAGGGTAGCCAGGATTCTTAAAGGGGTAGATCGTAATTCCCCAAGAATGAAATATATCTTCTCTAATGGTAATTGACTGCACTAGGGCAACAGACACTAGTATCAGCACAGTGGCTTCCCCTGTCGGGGATCACCATATCCAGTGCCTCCAAAAATCCAAAATAGCCTTGAATAGTCTTAAAATGTTCCCCCCGTTCAAAATGTCACAAGCATCTCAACTGTCGTTAAGTGTAAGGAAATGCCTCCTTGGCATGGTTACCCCCTGACTTTTTGCCTTTGCTGATGCCAAGTTTTGATGTGAAAGTGTGCTGAGGCCTGCTAACCAGGCCCCAGCACCAGTGTTTTTTCCCTAACCTGTACTTTTGTTTCCACAATTGGCACACCCTGGCATCCAGGTAAGTCCCTTGTAACTGGTACCCCTGGTACCAAGGGCCCTGATGCCAGGGAAGGTCTCTAAGGGCTGCAGCATATCTTATGCCACCCTGGGGATCCCTCACTCAGCACAGACACACTGCTTGCCAGCTTGTGTGTGCTGGTGAGGACAAAACAAGTCGACATGGCACTCCCCTCAGGGTGCCATGCCAACCTCACACTGCCTATGCAGTATAGATAAGTCACCCCTCTAGCAGGCCTTACAGCCCTAAGGCAGGGTGCACTATACCATAGGTGAGGGCACCAGTGCATGAGCACTGTGCCCCTACAGTGTCTAAGCCAAACCTTAGACATTGTAAGTTTAGGGTAGCCATAAGAGGATATGGTCTGGGAGTCTGTCATACACAAACTCCACAGCACCATAATGGCTACACTGAAAACTGGGAAGTTTGGTATCAAACTTCTCAGCACAATAAATGCACACTGATGCCAGTGTACATTTTATTGTAACATAAACCCCAGAGGGCACCTTAGAGGTGCCCCCTGAAACCTTAACCGACTACCCGTGTAGGCTTACTGGTTTTAGCAGCCTGCCACACACCAGACATGTTGCTGGCCACATGGGGAGAGTGCCTTTGTCACTCTGTGGCTAGTAACAAAGCCTGTACTGGGTGGAGGTGCTTCACACCTCCCCCTGCAGGAACTGTAACACCTGGCGGTGAGCCTCAAAGGCTCACCCCCTTTGTTACAGCACCCCAGGGCATTCCAGCTAGTGGAGTTGCCCGCCCCCTACGGCCACGACCCCACTTTTGGCTGCAAGGCCGGAGGAAATAATGAGAAAAACAAGGAGTCGTCACTGGCCAGTCAGGACAGCCCCTAAGGTGTCCTGAGCTGACTCTAACTTTTAGAAATCCTCCATCTTGCAGATGGAGGATTCCCCCAATAGGATTAGGGATGTGCCCCCCTCCCCTCAGGGAGGAGGCACCAAGAGGGTGTACCCACCCTCAGGGCTAGTAGCCAGTGGCTACTAACCCTCAGACCTAAACACGCCCTTACATTTAGTATTTAAGGGCTCCCCAGAACCTAGGAACTCAGATTTCTGCAACCTAAGAAGAGGACTGCTAAGCTGAAAAACCCTGCAGAGAAGACGGAGACACCAACTGCTTTGGCCCCAGCTCTACCGGCCTGTCTCCACCCCCCCCCCCCCCTTTCTAAAGACACTGCTCCAGCGACGCTTTCCCCAGGGACCAGCGACCTCTGAATCCTCAGAGGACTGCCCTGCTCTACAAGGACCAAGAACTCCAGAGTACAGCGGCCCTGTTCACCAAAGACTGCAACTTTGAAACAAAGAAGAAACTTTGAAACAACTTGCGTTTCCCGCCGGAAGCGTGAGACTTGACACTCTGCACCCGACGCCCCCGGCTCGACTTGTGGAAAACAATCACTTCAGGGAGGACTCCCCGGCAACTGCCGAGACCGTGAGTAGCCAGAGTTGCCCCCCGCCCCCACAGCGACGCCTGCAGAGGGAATCCCTAGGCTCCCCCTGACCGTGACTGCCTGCTCCTCAGATCCCGACGCCTGGTAAAGACCCTTCACCCGCAGCCCCCAGGACCTGAAGGATCCGAACTCCAGTGCAGGAGTGACGCCCAGGAAGCCCTCTCCCTTGCCTAGGTGGTGGCTACCCCGAGGAGCCCCCCCCCTTGCCTGCCTGCATTGCTGAAGAGACCCCTTGGTCTCCCATTGAAACCTATTGAAAATTTGCACACTGCCCCCGGCCGCCCCGGTGCTGCTGAGGGTGTACTTTCTGTGTGGACTTGTGTTTCCCCCCCCCCCCCCCCCCCCCCCCCCCGGTGCCCTACAAAACCCCCCTGGTCTGCCCTCCGAAGTCGCGGGTACTTACCTGCTGGCAGACTGCAACCGGGGCACCCCCTTCTCCACTGAAGCCTATGCGTTTTGGGCACCACTTTGACCTCTGCACCTGACCAGCCCTGAGCTGCTGGTGTGGTAACTTTGGGGTTGCTCTGAACCCCCAACGGTGGGCTACCTTGGTCCCAAACTTGAACCCCGTAGGTGGTTTACTTACCTGCAAAAACTAACAAACTCTTACTCCCCCCAGAACTGTTGAAAATTGCACTGTCTAGTTTTAAAATAGCTATATGTGATTTATGTGAAAACTGTATATGCTGTTTTGCTAATTCAAAGTTCCTAAAGTACCTACCTGCAATACCTTTCATTTGAAGTATTACATGTAAATCTTGAACCTGTGGTTCTTAAAATAAACTAAGAAAAGATATTTTTCTATACAAAAACCTATTGGCCTGGAATTGTCTGTCTTCCTCATTTATTGCCTGTGTGTGTACAACAAATGCTTAACACTACTCCTTTGATAAGCCTACTGCTCGACCATACTACCACAAAATAGAGCATTAGTATTCTCTTTATGCCACTATCTTACCTCTAAGGGGAACCCTTGGACTCTGTGCATACTATTCCTTACTTTGAAATAGTGCATACAGAGCCACCTTCCTACATTAAGTACTCAGGAAGAGGTGATAGCTGACAGGTTGGTGGCCTTGGATTAATCCGGCCTGCCAGCCTAGAATCACCTCTAGAGCCCTCTCGCCTCAATTTCAAGCGATCAACAAGAGAGGTAGTATCTTGATAAATTGGATCTACTGGTGGAGGCAAGCTGCTTTGAATCTTAGGGAGCATCACAGAAGAAATGTTAACTCTCGTTCTTGCTATGTCACAACTAATTAGTCCGCTAGCCGTTATGTGGCTTGTTGATGTTTCTGGAGTAATTACATAAGTATGACCCCAAATCTCCCCCCCCCCCCCCCAAAAAAAAAAAGACTTCTAGCAATTGATTCTGTAGAGCCATCAAATTTACTTTGGGGGGGGGCAATGCTTTTTCAAATGTGATTCCTGCTCCCCTGATTAGGGTATTGGCCGGTAAGCTTTGCACAGACTCGCTTGATGGTTGCAGATCACCCCGATTAGCAAGAAACTAACCAACTGGCACAATCATATTCATTGACTGATGCTGTTGCAAGTCAGAATGGATCAATTGTTGACATTTATTTACATTTCCAGCTAAAGAGAGACACTGCCTTTTATTCTGCTTTTGACGGAGCCTATTCCTTTTTCTCTTATTTAATGTGCACTGCGCCTCTGATTCAGGCACTGATGGAGATGATTTTAATGAGTCAGCTTAAGGAACCCAGTGATGAGGAGACCAAACTGGTTCTATAGGCTCAACTCCGGAAGAATGACTCTTTTGGCAGTGTGAGGTGACCCTAGTACTTTGCTGCTCAGGAACGCCAACAACTTCATGTTGGCTCGATTTTGTTATTTATTAAGCTCCTAACCGGAAGGAAGTAATTGTCCAGTGTTTTTAATTTTTTTCCTGCCCAATTCATAATGGTGCCCCAAATTCACCGACTTGTCTAATGGCTCTGAACGAGATGGAAACTTGATTTAAGGCAAGACTAAGCTTACAAAAGATAGAAAGGATGAAAAACTTTCTATAATCATGGAACAACAAACTGCTTGGACTAAATTAGCGCTAGCTTGAGCTCTGATTACCTGGTTTAAATTATCTAATTTCAATCAAACCCTGCCACATATGTTGCAAATGTATTTAGCAAGTCAACTTGCACATCCAGTTTGAAGGAGTGATAGTTTAAAAGCCAAAATATTGGAATGTGAAGTTTGCGAAAATTGAGACCAAACAGGGCAACAAGGATTAGCTAAGCATTGGTCACATGCTTAGTGTAGGAAGTTGGCTCTGTATGTGCTATTTCAAAGTAAGGAATAGCATGCACAGTCCAAGGGTTCCCCTTAGAGGTAAAATAGTGGTAAAAATAGATAATACTAATGCTCTATTTTGTGGTAGTGTGGTCGAGCAGTAGGCTTATCCAAGGAGTAGTGTTAAGCATTTGTTGTACATACACATAGACAATAAATGAGGTACACACACTCAGAGACAAATCCAGCCAATAGGTTTTGTTATAAAAAAATATCTTTTCTTAGTTTATTTTAAGAACCACAGGTTCAAATTTAACATGTAATATCTTGTTTGAAAGGTATTGCAGGTAAGTACATTAGGAACTTTGAATCATTTCAATTGCATGTATACTTTTCAAGTTATTCACAAATAGCTATTTAAAAAGTGGACACAGTGCAATTTTCACAGTTCCTGGGGGAGGTAAGTTTTTTGTTAGTTTTACCAGGTAAGTAAGACACTTACAGGGTTCAGTTCTTGGTCCAAGGTAGCCCACCGTTGGGGGTTCAGAGCAACCCCAAAGTTACCACACCAGCAGCTCAGGGCGGTCAGGTGCAGAGTTCAAAGTGGTGCCCAAAAAGCATAGGCTATAATGGAGAGAAGGGGGTGCCCCGGTTCCGGTCTGCTTGCAGGTAAGTACCCGCGTCTTCGGAGGGCAGACCAGGGGGGTTTTGTAGGGCACCGGGGGGGACACAAGCCCACACAGAAATTTCACCCTCAGCGGCGCGGGGGAGGCCGGGTGCAGTGTTAGAACAAGCGTCGGGTTCGCAATGTTAGTCAATTAGAGATCAAGGGATCTCTTCAGCGCTGCAGGCAGGCAAGGGGGGGGCTTCCCTCGGGGGAAACCTCCACTTGGGCAAGGGAGAGGGACTCCTGGGGGTCACTTCTGCAGTGAAAGTCAGGTCCTTCAGGTCCTGGGGGCTGCGGGTGCAGGGTCTTTTCCAGGCGTCGGACTTAGGTTTCAGAGAGTCGCGGTCAGGGGAAGCCTCTGGATTCCCTCTGCAGGCGGCGCTGTGGGGGCTCAGGGGGGACAGTTTTGGTACTCAGTCGTAGAGTAGTCCGGGGGTCCCTCCCTGAGGTGTTGGTTCTCCACCAGCCGAGTCGGGGTCGCCGGGTGCAGTGTTGCAAGTCTCACGCTTCTTGCGGGGAGTTGCAGGGTTCTTTAAAGCTGCTTCTTGAAACAAAGTTGCAGTCTTTTTGGAGCAGGTCCGCTGTCCTCGGGAGTTTCTTGTCGTCGTCGAAGCAGGGCAGTCCTCAGAGGATGCAGAGGTCGCTGGTCCCTTTGGAAGGCGTCGCTGGAGCAGAGTTCTTTGGAAGGCAGGAGACAGGCCGGTGAGTTTCTGGAGCCAAGGCAGTTGTTGTCCTTCTGGTCTTCCTCTGCAGGGGTTTTCAGCTAGGCAGTCCTTCTTCTTGTTGTTGCAGGAATCTAATTTTCTAGGGTTCAGGGTAGCCCTTAAATACTAAATTTAAGGGCGTGTTTAGGTCTGGGGGGTTAGTAGCCAATGGCTACTAGCCCTGAGGGTGGGTACACCCTCTTGGTGCCTCCTCCCAAGGGGAGGGGGTCACAATCCTAACCCCTATTGGGGGAATCCTCCATCTGCAAGATGGAGGATTTCTAAAAGTTAGTCACCTCAGCTCAGGGCACCTTAGGGGCTGTCCTGACTGGCCAGTGACTCCTCCTTGTTATTTTCTTTGTTCCCTCCAGCCTTGCCGCCAAAAGTGGGGGCCGTGGCCGGAGGGGGTGGGCAACTCCACTAAGCTGGAGTGCCCTGCTGGGCTGTGACAAAGGGGTGAGCCTTTGAGGCTCACCGCCAGGTGTCACAGCTCCTGCCTGGGGGAGGTGTTAGCATCTCCACCCAGTGCAGGCTTTGTTACTGGCCTCAGAGTGACAAAGGCACTCTCCCCATGGGGCCAGCAACATGTCTCTAGTGTGGCAGGCTGCTGGAACTAGTCAGCCTACACAGACAGTCGGTTAAGTTTCAAGGGGCACCTCTAAGGTTCCCTCTGGGGTGTATTTTGCAATAAAATGTACACTGGCATCAGTGTGCATTTATTGTGCTGAGAAGTTTGATACCAAACTTCCCAGTTTTCAGTGTAGCCATTATGGTGCTGTGGAGTTCGTGTTTGACAAACTCCCAGACCATATACTCTTATGGCTACCCTGCACTTACAATGTCTAAGGTTTTGTTTAGACACTGTAGGGGTACCATGCTCATGCACTGGTACCCTCACCTATGGTATAGTGCACCCTGCCTTAGGGCTGTAAGGCCTGCTAGAGGGGTGTCTTACCTATACTGCATAGGCAGTGAGAGGCTGGCATGGCACCCTGAGGGGAGTGCCATGTCGACTTACTCGTTTTGTTCTCACCAGCACACACAAGCTGGTAAGCAGTGTGTCTGTGCTGGGTGAGAGGTCTCCAGGGTGGCATAAGACATGCTGCAGCCCTTAGAGACCTTCCTTGGCATCAGGGCCCTTGGTACCAGAAGTACCAGTTACAAGGGACTTATCTGGATGCCAGGGTCTGCCAATTGTGGATACAAAAGTACAGGTTAGGGAAAGAACACTGGTGCTGGGGCCTGGTTAGCAGGCCTCAGCACACTTTCAATTGTAAACATAGCATCAGCAAAGGCAAAAAGTCAGGGGGCAACCATGCCAAGGAGGCATTTCCTTACACTTAGACTTACTATCTAAACACACTGCAGATTCTGACCGAAAGAAAGAGAAATCCAAAAGCGATTGATTATTTGTCTGTTTTCCATTAAATTCAATTCAAGAATTGCCTATACCAGCCACACTTGGTGATTTCGTTGAAAGCAAGGATGACATGCTACCAGTCCATTGTGTGGCTGGTAATAAGGTCCATACTATTATCCTGCTGCAAACAAGACTTTGACAAATTTGAACATTCTGCTGCAAAGGAACAAGTGGCAAAGAAACCACCTCCAAGACATCAAAGGAAAGGTCACTTGAGATAACTATTGGTGAAACCTCATGCTTCAGCGAATCTGAGGCCAAGCTGACCACTTGTGACACCAATGAGGTTATATTTTTCTATAGAAGCTGATGTATCAATAGCTAGCACCTCGACTTCTGGGCTACTTTCTAGGTCAAGGGGGACCCACAAAATTAGTTTGTAATACAGAGGAATGCACTTGTGCTTGTTTCAAATGACCTGGCCCCTTTGCTATGGCATCTGTGGCACCAGTTGTCAGACATGCACTCAGACTGAGTGCTGAATGCCACCGCTGTCCACCTTTTTAGCAACAGGAGTTTTTAAAAAATATGCCAAAAAGGGTAACTCACGAGACAGACTAACTCTGCGCAGTGCCAGACAATCGGGTGTTAATTACAACGGGGTTCAAAGCTTCAAGGCTACTGTGTTTAACAGCTCATCATCTAGTGCAGAAATCCAGGTGAGCACTGGCGCAATGGGGCTTGAGATTGAAGTATGAAGTTTGTCTCCTTGATTCAGCAACGGCTGGTCTATGGCATTGTACACTGCCACTCCATTGGCACTTCTTGCGCTTTTGAATAACTGGAGGTTCTCTTCCTGCTTTGCCAGACCTCATGGTCCTCAAATAACTTACAACCCCTTCAATCTCCTTAAGGGCTTAGGCAAAGAGCTACAAGGGGGAGACTCGCACACCCTGCAGATCTCTCCAAAGGATATCCCCAACACTGCCTGCGAATGAGGGGAAATAAAAAAGTTCTAAAGAGTTATGGGGAGCAAGTAGGGGCAGGACAGCTCAGCCTGTGCAAGCCGCACTGGCTTAATGCCAGCAGCCTCCACCCAATGCGAGTGGCCTGCAACCTAAGCTTTGTGCCAGCCCCACAGCTCCCGCTTGCCTGAATCTTGTCTTGAGGCTCTATGCTGCCACTTCAAACACATGGAGGAGCTGGAGCCAGGGCACCACAGGACACTAATCAAGCACCTGGCCACTTCGATAGTTCCAACGTTCTGGTCTTCCTAGTGGTGCCCTGCCTCACTGCTCATGCCACACTCTGCTCCACAGCTGCTCTGAGCCGCGGCAGTCAGCAAATCCCAGGCCGGGTTATGTCCAATGGAGGCCTGCGGGGTGTGGGGGGGGGGACTGGGGAGAAGGCCCGAGAGGGCCCTGGTATCAGAGCGAGGAGGCGGAGGGGAGAAAACACTGCACCAGAGCTCCAAGCTCCAGCATCTGATGTCCAAGCTCATACTCCAACCGTGTCAAATCCCTGCATCCCCCAGGCTCGTGAGACTTGGGCCCACTCACTGGTTCTCCCTGATGGAATCCCCCAGCCCACATCTTCAGCCCGTTTGTCCCCTCCACTGGTCACAGAAACCTGACGGTCCAAGAATCCTCTGACCCCAAAAGCACAGACTGAGGCAAGGAGGACCTCTGTGGTCCCTAAGTCTATCCCCCCCCCCCCCCCCCCCCCCACCCCCCCACCCAAACATCACCATAACTGAGCCCAATTGGTGGTGCTCCCAGATTGGAATCCCTGTCCTAACTAGCAGCCTCTTCACAACCAAACAGATCCCTATTGACTAACATTGGGCATCCAGTGCTGCGTTGTGACCTGTTGGTGTGGCCTTGGACCTTGCCCTGTACCTTCCTTTAGTCCAGGAGATGGGTCCCGTAAGTCGCTGTACTCTACCTGTATTCAGTATTAGTTTTTGCTCCATAAGACAACATTGAAGCTTTCAAGAATTTAACTAAGTGTAGACTTTCCTATACTGTAGCAAGATTTTTTTCTTGCGAAATTACTGACCTGATCATAATGATTCTGGTGCCAAAATATATTTTGGGATACTTGTTATTTTTGTAAATTGGTGTTGGAATCATGTCTAATTTATTGACTGTGTAGGAAGCTGTCCAGGTATCCCCTGTTAGTGAGGTGTAGGCAGTGTCTAGGAAGCCAGGGCTCTCTAGAGGTAGCCTTGGATGAGCAGCCAAGACCTATCTAAGAGACCTGCAAAGCTGCTGCAATACCGCTACAAAATTAAAGGTACTTTATTATGGTAAAACAAATACTAAATTACTGTATAGCAATACTCCACTAGCAGGTGAGTGAACACCCTGTTTTATACACATTAGAAGTAAGGAATTGGCATAGAAAGCAATAGAAAACAGTAAAATAACAGAAAATAATAGAGTCCCTAGGGGGAGACCACACCACATACTAAGTAAATGGAAAACGAGAGTCGGTCCCCCACCCAAGGAAGTGGAATCTGTAGAAGGGATTTGGAGGATCTAGGAACCCCAAAAGGTAAGTACCAGAGTGCCCCTCACCCCCACCCCCAAGCGACCTGGAGAGAAGAGGTAAGTACCTTGTTTTTTCCCCAAACCCACAGGTAAACTTTGTAAAGACTGTGAAAGACCCCAGCAAGACTGGAAGAAACAGAAGATGGATCCTGGCAGAAGAAGACCTGCAAAGGAAGGGGACCAAATCCAGTTGGAGCTGGAGTGCCCGGTTGGGGCAGGAGCCACTACGCACCCTTCTGGAGATGCAGGTCCAGTTTGACGGTGAAGACTAGGAGTTGGCTGTAGGAAGTTGGCTCTGTATATACTATTTCAAGGTAAATAGTGTGCACAGAGTCTAAGGGTTCCCCTGAGAGGTAAGATAGTGGCAAAAGTACATAATTCTAATGCTATATTTTGTGGTAGTGTGGTCGAGCAGTAGGCTTATCAGAGGGTAGTGTTAAGCATTTGTTGTACACACAGGCAGTAAATGAGGAACACACACTCACTTACTCCAGGCCAATAGGTTTTTATATTGAAAAATATATGTTCGATGGCATCTGTCGCTGTAGATACACATGTTGTGCATAGCCCGCCATCTGGTGTTGGGTCGGAGTGTTACAAGTTGTTTTTCTTCGAAGAAGTCTTTAGAGTCACGGGACCGAGGGACGACTCCTCCTTGTCTCCATTGCGCATGGGCATCGACTCCATCTTCGATTGTTTTCTTTCCGCCATCGGGTTCGGACGTGTTCCTTTCGCTCCGGGTTTCGGAACGTAAAGTTAGCTAAATATCGGAAAGATTACGTCGGTATTGTTGCGTTCGGGATCGGCTTAAATAGAATCGACACCGAATCGAAGAGTGAAGAGCTCCGGTACCCTTCGGGGTAGTTTTCGATCCCCGTCGGGGCCTGGTCTGCCCGACCGCGTGTAAAACAACACTGATGGAATGGACCCCGTTCCGTTTCTGTCCTAAATGCCACAACAAATACCCGTATACAGACCAACATTTGGTCTGTAACCTGTGCCTGTCGCCTGAGCACAGTGAAGAGACTTGCGAGGCCTGTCGTGCGATCCGGTCCCGAAAAACACTCCGTGACCGTCGAGCCAGAAGACTGCAGATGGCGTCCACGCCGACAGCTCACCGAGAGTTCGAGGAACAAGAGGAAGAAGAAACATTCTCGATCCATGAATCGGACTCTGAGGAATTAGACGACCAAAAAACTGTGAGTAAGACGTCGAAGCCAACACACAAGAAAAGTGACAAGGCCCAGGGGACGCCACTGCCACCAGGCCATGGCTCGACCCATAAATTCAGTGACCGACCGTCGGCACCAAAAAAGGCCGAAATAGTGCCGAGATCGTCCGACTCCGGTCGAGACACCGGCACGCAGCCTTCTCGGGACCGAGAAAGTGCTGCTGAAAAAGATCGACGCCGAGATAGCGGAGCCGAAACTGCTCGACGCAGAGACAGCGGCACCGAGGAAGATCGACGCCGAGAGGGTTCGACTCCGAAAAAGAAGAAGGTCACCTCGGAGCCGAAAAAGAGTACAGACAGGGTTTCGGTGCCAAAACGACCCGCAACCGACCCAACTACCGGTTCCTATTCAGAGGAGCAATCACTGTCCTCTCAGATGCGAAAGCATAGATTTGAGGAAGAGTTGCAATCCACCGAAGTGGACCACACTCAAACGTATTTTTATACAGGAAGGAACAGGGAAAATAAGCACCCTTCCCCCTATTAGGAGAAAAAGGAGACTGGAGTTTCAGTCAGACCAAGCACCACAAACAAAAATGGTGAAAAAGGTAACTCCGCCACCCTCTCCTCCACCTGTAACTAACGTTTCACAGGCACAAACTCCATCACATTCCCCGGCTCACACTACCATGAGACAAGGTGACCAGGACCAAGACGCTTGGGACTTATACGACGCCCCAGTGTCGGACAACAGTCCAGAGGCGTATCCTACAAAGCCCTCACCACCGGAAGATAGCACAGCATATTCACAAGTGGTGGCTAGAGCAGCAGAGTTCCACAACGTGTCCCTACACTCGGAACCAGTCGAGGATGACTTCTTATTCAACACCCTCTCCTCCACCCATAGCTCCTACCAAAGCCTGCCTATGCTCCCAGGAATGCTTCGGCACGCAAAGGAAATCTTCAAGGAGCCGGTCAAGAGTAGAGCAATAACACCAAGAGTGGAAAAGAAATATAAAGCACCTCCCACAGACCGTTTTCATCACCTCACAGCTGCCACCAGATTCCGTCGTAGTAGGAGCAGCACGCAAGAGAGCCAACTCCCACACATCTGGGGATGCACCACCCCCAGATAAAGAGAGCCGCAAGTTCGATGCAGCCGGAAAGAGAGTCGCAGTACAAGCTGCAAACCAGTGGCGCATCGCTAACTCTCAAGCACTACTTGCGCGCTATGACAGAGCCCATTGGGACGAGATGCAACACCTCATTGAGCATCTAACCAAAGAGCTACAAAAAAGGGCGAAACAGGTGGTTGAGGAAGGACAGAACATATCTAATAATCAGATACGCTCCTCTATGGATGCAGCAGACACAGCTGCAAGAACAATTAACACATCTGTGACTATAAGAAGGCACGCATGGCTACGAACGTCTGGTTTTAAACCAGAGATACAGCAGGCAGTGCTCAATATGCCATTCAATGAGAAACAACTGTTCGGACCAGAAGTGGACACGGCAATTGAGAAACTCAAAAAGGACACTGACACTGCTAAAGCCATGGGCGCACTCTACTCCCCCAGAGCAGAGGCACTTACAGCACCTTCTGCAAAACAACCTTTAGAGGGGGGTTTCGGGGTCAGGCCACACAAGCCAGCACCTCACAGGCAACACCGTCCAGCTACCAGGGACAGTACCAAAGGGGAGGCTTTCGGGGCCAATACAGAGGACAATTCCCTAGGAATAGGGGAAAACTTCAAAGCCCCAAAACCCCTACAACCAAACAGTGACTCACATGTCACTCATCCCCTCCACACAACACCAGTGGGGGGAAGAATAGGTCAGTATTACCAAGCATGGGAGGAAATAACTACAGACACTTGGGTCTTAGCAATTATCCAACATGGTTATTGCATAGAATTTCTACAAATCCCTCCAAACATACCACCAAAAGCACAGAATTTATCAAAACAACATTCAGACCTTCTGGAAATAGAAGATCAAGCATTATTGCAAAAGAACGCAATAGAACTAGTACCAAAGACACAAATAAACACAGGAGTTTATTCACTGTACTTCCTAATACCAAAAAAGGACAAAACACTGAGACCAATCCTAGACCTCAGAACACTAAACACCTACATCAAATCAGAACACTTTCACATGGTCACGCTACAAGAAGTGTTACCATTGCTAAAGCAACAGGACTACATGACAACCTTAGATTTCAAAGACGCGTATTTCCACATACCAATACATCAGTCGCACAGGAAATACCTCAGGTTTGTATTCAAAGGAATACATTACCAATTCAAAGTATTGCCGTTTGGTTTAACAACCGCACCAAGAGTCTTTACAAAATGTCTAGCAGTAGTGGCTTCACACATCAGAAGGCAGCAAATACACGTATTCCCGTATCTAGACGACTGGCTAATCAAGACCAACTCACTGACAAGGTGCTCACACCACACAAATCAGGTCATACAAAACCTCTACAAACTCGGTTTCACCATCAACTATGCAAAATCACACATTCTGCCGTGCAAAGTACAACAATACCTAGGAGCCATAATAGACACAACAAAAGGGTTAGCCACTCCAAGTCCACAAAGAATTCAAAATTTCAACAAAATCGTACAACTCATGTATCCAACACAAAGAATACAGGCAAAAATGATATTACAACTCCTAGGCATGATGTCCTCATGCATAGCCATTGTCCCGAACGCAAGACTGCACATGAGGCCCTTACAACAGTGCCTAGCATCACAATGGTCACAAGCACAGGGTCACCTTCTAGATCTGGTGTTGATAGACCACCAAACATACCTCTCGCTTCTATGGTGGAACAGTATAAATTTAAACAAAGGGCGGCCTTTCCAAGACCCAGTGCCACAATACGTAATAACAACAGATGCTTCCATGACGGGGTGGGGAGCACACCTCGATCAACACAGCATACAAGGACAATGGGACGTACATCAAACAAAACTGCACATAAATCACCTAGAACTGCTAGCAGTTTTTCAAGCACTAAAAGTGTTCCAACCAATCATAACTCACAAATACATTCTTGTCAAAACAGACAACATGACAACAATGTATTATCTAAACAAACAGGGGGGGACACACTCAACGCAGCTGAGCCTTCTAGCACAAAAGATATGGCGATGGGCAATTCACAACCACATTCGCCTAATAGCACAGTTTATTCCAGGGATCCAGAATCAACTTGCAGACAATCTCTCTCGAGATCACCAACAAGTCCACGAATGGGAAATTCACCCCCAAATTCTAAACACTTACTTCAAACTCTGGGGAACACCTCAAATAGACTTATTTGCAACAAAAGAGAACGCAAAATGCCAAAACTTCGCATCCAGATACCCACACAGGCAGTCCCAAGGCAATGCCCTATGGATAAACTGGTCAGGGATATTTGCATACGCTTTTCCCCCTCTCCCTCTCCTTCCATATCTAGTAAACAAATTGAGTCAAAACAAACTCAAACTCATACTGATAGCACCAACATGGGCAAGGCAACCCTGGTACACAACACTGCTAGACCTATCAGTAGGACCCCACATCAAATTGCCCAACTGGCCAGATCTGTTAACACAACACAAACAACAGATCAGGCATCCCGACCCAGCATCGCTGAATCTAGCAATCTGGCTCCTGAAATCCTAGAATTCGGACACTTAAACCTTACACAAGAATGTATGGAAGTCATAAAGCAAGCTAGAAGACCATCCACTAGACACTGCTATGCAAGCAAATGGAAAAGGTTTGTTTGCTACTGCCATCATAATCAAATTCAACCATTACACGCATCTCCAAAAGATGTAGTGGGTTACTTACTACACTTACAAAAATCGAACCTGGCCTTCTCTGCCATTAAAATACACCTAGCAGCAATATCTGCATACCTGCAGATTACCCATTCAACTTCACTATTTAGGATACCTGTCATTAAAGCGTTTATGGAAGGCCTCAAAAGAATTATACCACCAAGGACACCACCCGTTCCTTCATGGAACCTCAACATCGTCTTAACAAGACTCATGGTTCCACCTTTTGAACCCATGCACTCTTGCGCAATACAGTTCCTAACCTGGAAAGTTGCATTTCTCATCGCCATCACATCTCTACGGAGAGTAAGCGAAATTCAAGCGTTTACAATACAAGAACCTTTTATCCAAATACACAAAAATAAGGTAGTCCTAAGGACCAATCCTAAATTTTTACCAAAGGTTATTTCACCGTTCCACCTAAATCAAACTGTAGAACTACCAGTGTTCTTCCCACAGCCAGATTCCGTAGCTGAGAGGGCACTACATACATTAGATGTCAAAAGAGCACTAATGTACTACATTGACAGAACAAAAAACATCAGAAAAACTAAACAACTATTTATTGCATTCCAAAAACCTCATGCAGGAAACCCAATATCAAAACAAGGTATAGCCAGATGGATAGTTAAGTGCATCCAAATCTGCTACTTTAAAGCAAAAAGACAGCTGCCCATTACACCAAGGGCACACTCAACCAGAAAGAAAGGCGCTACCATGGCCTTTCTAGGAAATATTCCGATGCACAAAATATGTAAGGCAGCCACATGGTCTACGCCTCACACGTTCACCAAGCACTACTGTGTAGACGTGCTATCCGCACAACAAGCCACAGTAGGTCAAGCCGTGTTAAGAACCTCATTTCAAAATACTTCCACTCCTACAGGCTGAGCCACCGCTTTTGGGGAGATAACTGCTTACTAGTCTATGCACAACATGTGTATCTACAGCGACAGATGCCATTGAACTGAAAATGTCACTTACCCAGTGTACATCTGTTCGTGGCATCAGTCGCTGAAGATTCACATGTGCCCACCCGCCTCCCCGGGAGCCTGTAGCCGTTCGGAAGTTAGCTTAAGCTTTGTTCATTTGTAAATATATTATTTAAACCTGAAATAGGTACATACTTATTCACTCCATTGCATGGGCACTATTACTACAACACAACTCCTACCTCACCCTCTGCGGGGAAAACAATCGAAGATGGAGTGGACGCCCATGCGCAATGGAGACGAGGAGGAGTCCCTCGGTCCCGTGACTCGAAAGACTTCTTCGAAGAAAAACAACTTGTAACACTCCGACCCAACACCAGATGGCGGGCTATGCACAACATGTGAATCTTCAGCGACTGATGCCACGAACAGATGTACACTGGGTAAGTGACATTTTCATTTCTTAGTTTATTTTAAAAACCACAGGTTCAAGATTTACATTAAACACTTCAAATGTAAGGTACTTCACTTAGATACTTTAGGAACTTTGAATGAAAGCAATAACATATACAGTCTTTGTAAAAATGGCAATAAACTATTTTCTTCAACAGTTCCTGGGGGAGGTAGGTAAAGGTTAGATTAGGAGGTAAGTAACACACTTACTCAGTTCTGGGGCATAGGCAGCCCACCGTTGGGGGTTCAAGGCAACCCCTTAGTTACCACACCAGCAGCTCAGGGCCAGTCAGGTGCAGAGGTCAAAGAGGTGCCCAAAACACATAGACGCCTATGGGGAGCAGGGGTGCGCTGGTTCTAGTCTGCCAGTAGGTAAGTACCTGCGTCCTCAGGGGGCAGCCAGGGGGTTTTGTAGAGCACTGGGGGGGGGGGGGGGGGAGAGACACAAGTAGGTACACAACACACCCTCAGCCGCACAGGGGCAGCTGGGTGCAATGTGCAAAGCAGGCATCGGGTTTCGGGTAGGAAACAATGGAGGGGCCTGGGGTGTCACTCTAGCGGTTCAGGCAGGCACAGGGGGGGCTTCTCGGGACAGCCACCACCTGGGCTAGGCAGAGGTTCACCCTGGGTCACTCCTGCATTGAAGTTTGGTTCCTTCAGGTCCTGGGGGCTGCGGGTGCAGTGTTGGTTCCAGGCGTCGGGTCCCTTGTTACAGGCAGTCGAGGTCAGGGGGGGAGCCTCTGGATTCTCTCTGCAGGCGTCGCTATGGGTGGGTCAGGGGGGTCGTCTCTGGTTACTCACAGGCTCGCAGTCGCCGTGGAGTCCTCCCTGAGGTGTTTGTTCTCTGGATCTTGACCTGGGGGCATCGGGTGCAGTGTGTGGAGTCTCACACTTCCGCGGGAAACGTGCAGTCTTTGAAAGTTACTTCTTTGTTGCAAAGAAATAACTGGTTTTGAACAGGGCCGCTGTTCACAGGAGTTTCTTGGTCCTTTAGTCCAGGGCAGTCCTTTGAGGCTTCAGAGGTCGCTGGTCCCCGTTGGATGTGTCGCTGGAGCAGGTTTTCGAAGTTGGAGACAGGCTGGTAGGGCTGGGGTCAAAGCAGTTGCCGTCTTCCTCCTTCTCTGCAGGCTTGTAGGTCAGCAGTCCTTGTTTCTTCAGGTTGCAGGAATCTGATTTCCTGGAATCTGGGGAGCTCCTAAATACTGAATTTAGAGGTGTGTTTAGGTCTGGGAGGGCAGTAGCCAATGGCTACTGTCCTTGAGGATGGCTACACCCTCTGTGCCTCCTCTCTGAGGGGAGGGGGGCACATCCCTAATCCTATTGGGGGAATCCTCCAAACTCAAGATGGAGGATTTCTCAAGGCAGGGGTTACCTCAACTCAGGACACCTTAGGAGCTGTCCTGACTGGTGGGTGACTTCTCCTTGTTTTTCTCATTATCTCCTCCAGCCTTGCCGCCAGAAGTGGGGGCAGTGGCCGGAGGGGCGGGCATCTCCACTAGCTTGGATGCCCTGGGGCACTGTAACAAAAGGGGTGAGCCTTTGAGGCTCACCGCCAGGTGTTACATTTCCTGCAGGGGGAGGTGAGAAGCACCTCCACCAAGTACAGGCTTTGTTCCTGGCCACAGAGTGACAAAGGCACTCTCCTCATGTGGCCAGCAACATGTCTGGTGGGTGGCAGGCTGGCAGAAACTAGTCAGCCTACACTAGGAGTCAAATTGGTATTCAGGGGGCATCTCTAAGATGCCCTCTGGGTGTATGTTAAGATAAATTGCACACTGGCATCAGTGTGCATTTATTGTGCTGAGAAGCTTGATACCAAACTTCCCAGTTTTCAGTGTAGCCATTATGGTGCTGTGGAGTTCGTGTTTGACAGACTCCCAGACCATATACTCTTATGGCTACCCTGCACTTACAATGTCTAAGGTTTGGCTTAGACACTGTAGGGGCACAGTGCTCATGCACATATGCCCTCACCTGTGGTATAGTGCACCCTGCCTTAGGGCTGTAAGGCCTGCTAGAGGGGTGACTTACCTATGCCACAGGCAGTGTGAGGTTGGGATGGCACTCTGAGGGGAATGCCATGTCGACTTAGTCATTTTCTCCCCACAAGCACACACAAGCTGTGAGGCAGTGTGCATGTGCTGAGTGAGGGGTCCCCAGGTTGGCATAAGACTTGCTTCAGCCCTTAGAAACCTTCCCTGGCAGCAGGGCCCTTGCTACAAGGGGTACCAGTTACAAGGGACTTACCTGAGTGCCAGGGTGTGCCAATGGGGAGACAAAGGACAGTTTAGGGAAAGAACACTGGTGCTGGGGCCTGGTTAGCAGGGTCCCAGCACACTTTCAAATCGTAACTTAGGATCATCAATGGCAAAAAAGTTAGGGGGTAACCAGGCCAAGGAGGCATTTCCTTACATCGGCTGTTCAGGGCAGGAGAAGAGTTCCAGGAGTGATGCAGTCGATGTCCCACATCAGAAGAAGAGTTGCTGTCCGTCAGTGGTGTGAAGGAACCACTAACAAGCCTTGATAAAGGCAAGAGTCGCAAATGAAGAGTTGAATAGCTTTTAGACTAGGAAGGTTGCGGGTGGGGGGGGGGGCTCAACCCAGTGAGGGTTATTCCAGGCAACCCTCCGCAGTGAGGAGAGTCTGAAGTTGATGATGCAGCCCCCGCAGGCAAATCACAGGCAGCAAGCACAGGAGTTGCAGTGAGGCCCACTCAGCACACCTGGATATTAGTCCCATGTCACTGGAGCAGCAGGCAGGAGTCTACGCTTTGAAAGGAGGAGTGCTGGAGGCTGGGGCTACACGGAGCCTGAAGTTCACTTTAAAGAAGAGTCCACAAGCCTTGGTAACTGGAAGAGTTGCAGTGCACAGGGGTACTGTCCTGCAAGGAGAGACAAGGGCTTACCGTCTCCCTAGTTGGACAGCTGATATAGAGGGCCTAGGGTACCACTCCAGACCACCACCTGTTATGCTGGATCTATGCAGTTCCGGAGGAGAGAGGATCCACGCAGCCGGTTGTCGTTGCAGTTGGTGCCTGCGGATGCAGGTGAGTGACTTTCACTCCAAGGGAGTTTCATTCTTGTGCAGGCTGAAGACTTGTTACTCTCAGAGGAGGCACAACCAGGGAAATGTTGCAGTTGCTGGAAGGAGCCAGAGAAACGATGTTTCAAACCAGAGTCGTCGCTGGAGTTGCAGATTGTCGGTTCCTGGAGGGTCCAGTTGCAGTCCCTGTGGCCAGAAGATGAAGTAAATGATGTAGAGGAGTCCTGCTGGAATCTTGCATGTTCGATGTGACAACACATCCAAGAGATAGACCCTAAATAGCTCAGGAAGAGGGATTGTTCACCTAGTAGGGTGACCACCTATTAGGAGGGTCTGTGACCTCACCTGCCTGACCTGGCCACCCAGATGCTCCCAGAGGCCTCTGCCCACCTTGGATTAAAGATGGCAAAATCAAGTGGCCACCTGTAGGGGCTGTGGGCACCACTGCTGGGGTGGTGATGGACAGGGGAGTGGTCACTCCCCTTTGCTTTGCCCATTTTCGCACCAGAGCAGGGACTGGGGGTCCCTGGACTGGTGCAAACAGGTTTATGCAAGGAGGGGCACCAAATGTGCTCTTCAAAGCATACCAGTGGCTTGGGGAAGCTACCCCTCCCAAGCCAATGTAACGCCTATTTCCAACGGGAGAGGGTTTTGCCTCTTCTGCCTTCCTGGGCTTTAGTTGGTCAATCAGCAGGAGGGCAGAAACTTGTCCTTAGGATGGCTGCAGCAAGGGCTGCCTGGGAAATCCCTGAAAACTGGTAGTAGGAAAGCTGTATGGTTCTCTAAGGAGCCCCAAGAGTGCATTTGAATCATACAACCAATACTGCCAACAGTATTAGGGTATGATGCCAACATGTGATACCAAACATGCCCAGGTTTGGAGTTAATATTATGTAGCTGGACATAGGTAGTGACCTGTGTCCAGTACACAGTTAAAATGGCTTCACCGCACTTACAAAGTCCTGGAAATTGGAGCTGGAGTTCGTAGGGACACCTCTGCTCATGCAGGGGTGCCCTCACACACAGGGGCCTGCACTCTGCCCTCTGGGTAGGAGGCTTGTCATAGGGGTGACTTGCAGTGACCTGTAGTGAAAGGGTGCATGCACCTTTTCACGTAGGCTGCAGTGGCCAGCCTGCAGACACATTTTGCATGGACTCCCATTGGTGGCATACGACATGCTGCGGCCTATGACGAGCTCAGGTGCTCCAATGCCCTAGATACCTAGGTATCAGATCATGTACTAGGGACTTACATAGTGGCACCAGTATGCCAATTTTGGGGTGCACTAAGTCTGGGACAACCAAATTTAGAGGGAGAGTGCACAGTCACTGGGGTCCTGGTTAGCAGGATCCCCGTGAACAGTCAACACACTGACAGCAGGCAAAAAGTGGGGGTAACCATGCCAAAAAGAGGGTACCTTCCTTGCACTGTGTATTTGCAAATGTCTAACACTCCTCTCTGATATACCTAAGGCTGCTTGACCACACTGCCCCCTAAAGAGAACACATTGGGATTGCTGGAGCAAGCCCCTGTCCACTAGTAAGTCAACCCCTGGAGTCTTTGCACAGTATATCTCATTTTGATAAACCATATAAAGAGCCAGATTCCTACACAGCCTTGTATGAATCAGTACATTGAATCAAACCTTCTCATTTTCATATTCTCACACTAAACCCAAAACATTGCCTAATGTTCACAGTGGGAAAAATGTTTTCAGTTTAGAGTTGCACATTTCTGTATTAGTGCCAAAATAATTGATGATCTTTAAGAATCTCTGAAGGGCCGCTACTAGAACCACTAGCTCTTGGATGGATACCAGCACAAAGGTATTTTCTCTGCGTAGACCCCTAAAGCATCTTAGGTTTTTTGATCTTCCCAAATCAAAAGTAGTCTTTCATTCACAAAAATACAGCAATGTTTCTATTCAATTTGGTGAAAGCACACCTTCCCAAATCATATTATCCTTATCAAGACTTCATACTATATATTTTTGTTCGTATTAGTGGCCAAATCTTCATTTTGCATACATTTTGTACACAAGCATGAGTTCAACATTCATTTGGAGCACATGCACATAGCAGTTTTGGAATAAGTTGCCTATTAGATGAAATATTACTTCAAACACTACACTCAGCCAGATATGATATAAAGCCATCATTGCAGGTTTCTGCAGCTTTATGAAAACAATTTCCAGTGGTAATGTCCCTTATTGTCGACAAGGAGAAAGCATTACAGTGCATTTGTATTCAGCCAGTTTATTGCTACATAAAATCAGTGTGACCAGTTTTTTATGGCTGCTTCTATTGACAGATTCCTCGGGATTTCTCCAAAATATCCTATTTAGGTGCCATTTTCCTTCACATTGTTGCCACCCAAGCAATCCAGATCAACGCTGTTGAGACTGAGCAAACTTCCACTACAGACCCTTATGGCATCTGTCTTTGGTGCTTAGGATCCAACCATGACCTTGGTGCCTGTGCGCAGTGCAGGAAGACGCACCCCTAAGTTGCTCAGAGAATGGTAGGCCAAGTTATTTAAGGGAAGAGTGTGGGAAGAACGACAGGGAACTCTGTAAATCTCAACAGAAGTCAAAGTTTCCAGAGTCTCCACCTTCAAATTAAGCTGTTGTGTGTAGAAGCAAGTTTTTATGAACTTAGGTTTCACCTCATTTGACGTCTAATTAAGAACCACTGGAAGAAGGTAGAGATGATAAAACATCTATTGGGGGGACCCCAGCCTTTTCAGCTGTTATGAGCTCCAGCACTTGGGACGGAGACATCATTATTTTTTAATACAATATTCAGCAAAGTCATGATCCTCATGGTTACTGGCTGGCCCCATAGGTCCCGATGACCTACTCCTTAGGTTTACCAAAGCCCTACCACTCCTCAGATTCTGCTGTTGTCTCCTGTATCCTGGGCAGTTTTGACCCCGGTGCTTCCACAGGGTATCAGTGCAGTGATGCCACCCCCATTAGTTGTTCCGTGTTCCTTTCCCTCAGAGCAAAACTCTCTACATCTCCAACGCTGCACATGATGATGCCACATCCGACTCTGGAGACTGATATCCTTCTGCTCCGGAAGAGAGGCCAAGAGACTAATAGACTAATAGATGGAGCCAGATAATTGTGGGGGGCATAGACCCTTAAAATGATCCCAGTGCAGAGATGAGAACAGCTCATTGGACCTGGACTTTAGAGGATTGAAAGATGGAACCTGGCTTGATACCTTGCCACAGTGGGGAACTGTCAGATGGTTCTTGCACCACAGAAGGTGACCCATCATATGTTTATCTGGACGGCTGGGTTCATGTTACATCCTCAACTGTCATCCACGGACATCAAATGGAACAGTCTGCCAGAGGTCCTGAATTCCACCTTCTATGCGGCGGTAGGTTCTTGCGTTAAGTGAAGCTGTAGAAGAGCCCTTATTAGCAATATGGGTGAAGTAAATGACTTGTACTGCAATTTCAAGACCATTTGTTGGGCGATATAAACCAGCTTCCACGTGAACATTGGTTTCCTTTACCTCTACACCATCTGACAGGGAATCAAAGTAAATGGAATAGTATGCAAAGAGGAAACTTTCAATGAGGAACATGACTCTCTAGTTTATTAATGCCACCTGTCGTCTTGGCAGATATGTACTTACCTGTTGTATTCAAAGCAAGCAGTCATTCCCACTCTATTGGACATCCTAAAAGCACACTTTCCAGCACTGTGTGTGGAATGTTAGGTTGCCACAGTGCAGGTCATAGCCTGGCCTGGATACTGTGTATTCAATAGCAAGAGCCTTGGGGGCATGCATCTCCTCACAACATGCCTACTTATGAAATAACGGGTTTTCTCAAGACATACAAACAACACTGATGGCTCTCCCATTGGCTGTATCTCGACTAGATGCCCCCTCCTCGTCTTCCTCAGCCACCTCAGGGAAACTCCCCTAGTTCTAGCTTACCGAACCACTAGCCTCCTTTCAACAAGGCCTGCAGGGTAATTACTTTGGACTTTTGGGTCTTGCAAATTGAGGACAGGGATATGCCCTTCCTCACCATAAGCACCCTTTGTTTTCTGCCATGTCCAGATATACTCCTTTCAGACTATCTGCAGGCCCCCCAACTCAAAATTCTCACCTTGCCCCCTCAGGGCACAGTATAGTTGTTGTCTCTCCACTTACAGGCAACAACCAGATTGCTGTTCAGTCTGGGCTTTTCGATCAGCAAGCCCAAATTACACCTGATGCTCTCTCAGTGCATCTAGTTCATAGGGGCAGGACTGGACATTACATTGAGTTGAGCCTTTTCCTTTCCTCAGAGTTCACGATATTAAGATTATGATGTTTCAGAGTGGAGGGAAAATTAAGTGCTGACAGTCCTACGCCTGCTAACCTGCTTCCTTATGTTAGTCACCCATGAATGTTTGAACAGGAGGGCTTCCTAGTGGTACCTTCTCACAGTGGTTCCAACACAGCAAAGTTCTCAAAAGCTGTATCAAGCTCCAGAGAGACTGCAGTGGACGTACGCTGGTGGAGTATGGACAAGAGAAGTGGTTTTACCCTTTCCCTCCGGTGACAAGTGATCACATTCCCCCTCACTATGTTGGGGAGCTCACCTGGAGCCACTGGAGATCAGAGGCCTCTGGTTTCCAGAAGACATTGCACATCTAATGTGCTGGTTCTGAGATCAGGATTATCTGATTTGTTTAATAGCAAATCTCCCAGCTAGAGTGCTCAATGTGCGAGTGGGCAGTTTGTCATTGTCATCTTGCAGACGAGTGGGAACTTTATACCGAGAGAGTCAGGAACATTTCCTGCTGTTTCTTTTTGGAGGGGGGGGGGGTTGGCAGAGAAACAGACTCATCAGATAGGCCACTTACGAGAACTCAGTGCCTGAAATTCTTAGCCCTCCAGTGTTCAATACAGGGAGCATCTAGGGTGACACGTTTTGTTTGAAGGGGAACTTTGCGCTTCCTTAAGAATTTCCTCCCAAAACCTTCATTCCTCACATTTTTAGGAAGGTTCATATCAACCAGGCCCAATTAATCCTAGTTTCCCAGACTGGGCACAAAGGTTTGTGGTATGCAGGCCTAATTCACCTTCTCTTATGACCTCTGCTCCTTCTTCGTCACAGGGTAGACTTCCTCTTACAGTTGCAGGTTCTTCATCCCAGCCTACAGAGCCTGCACTGGCATGCCTGGATATTGAGTAGGGCAACCAGAGTTTTTTGTTCCTTGCCCCTGAAGGTTGTGTATGTTATACTATGCTTACAAAGACAGGCCACCAAAACTGTCTGTTCAAGTAGGTGGGGACAATTTGTCACAATGTATACTCAAAACTGTAGATTCCTCTTCAGGTCTGTTTATTTGACATCCTAGAATTCACTGTGTCGGCGGGTTGACAGGGTTGCACGGTAGGAAGTATTAAAGGTTACTCATAAGCCTTATTGGTATTTGTTTGCCTGGTAAGCAGTCCTTTAGTTCACCCATTATCAGAGTTTCCTCCTACTCCTTTTATTATGCTGTAATGGGACCTCAAACATGTTCTGACTTATTTGTTTTTTTTGTTCGAACTGTTGCAAAGTTGCCCTTCTATACTCCTTACTTTAAAGACTGTCTTTCTGGTTGCTAACATGTCAGCTAGATGTGTTTAATACATTGTATGCCTTACCTGTAAAACCTCCATTTACATATTTCTTTCTAGACAAGCTTGTGTTAAGAACCTGGGCTGTCTTCCTGACAAAGGTGGTTACACCCTTTCACGTTGCCCAGTCAATTTATTCCAACATTCTACACTCCTCCACACTCAACGAAGGAGAACCTAATAGCAGTCCGCTTTTTTGTGAATAGCACACATGAATTCAGACTGGATAACCAGCCTATCGTTGGAAAGATGAACGGCAATCCACTGCCCAACAGGGCATTATCGAAATGGATAATTCTGTGCTTTAAGATCTGCTACTCTGTGGCGCACACACACCCACCAAAAGGCAGTTGCACTCATCCCACCAGAGCCATCTCCTCCCCATCAGCTCTTCTAAGAGGAGTGCCAGTGTTAGACATTTGCAAAGCATCGACCTGGGCATCCCTCCACACCTTTGTAAAACATTGTTTGGACTCTGAAGTGAAAAGGGAAGGTCACTTTTGTCTGTTTTAAAATTTCTTGGTTTATCTGACCATGCACCCACATTTTGGTGTGGGTACTGCTTGGCCAATCTAGTCAGAAGGTGACGAAGCTACAGGTAGAAATATCCATCAGAAGAGAAAATACTTTCCTTTGGTAACGCTTTTTCTGGTAGATGCTATTACTACCTGCAGCTTCCTCACCGACCCACCCACTTTCCCATTGCATGCCTGATTTTACTACATGTTCTCTTGATGTAGCTTTAACTTTTTATGAAAAAAGTAATCTGCCTTACTGATCTCACACCAGATGGGGTGCTTTGACTCCACTGACTTCTCAAGCCGGTGCAGAGATGGAGCTGGCACTCCCTAGTGGCGTTGGAGAGTTAAGAGTTTTTGAATACAGATTGGCACCTGGGATACTTGAAGTTGAGAAATGTATTCAAAAGACAAAGAATGTGAAGGTAGATATAGTATCCACCGGAAAGGGTGTTAATTAAGATAAGTAACTTTTTCTTCATAAGCCAAACCTTTGTTTCAGCGAGACTTCAATATGAGCTCAGAAATTTAATTTCTCTTTAAAGACGAGCAATTTCCGTTCTGTCTTAAACTCAGCCCTGTGCTTGAGGAATTTCTTTGGCTAAAAGGTTTTTGCCCACCTATGCATGCCTTAACTGCAAGAAAAGTTTGATAAACAATCTACCAGCACTACCTTTGGGCATCTGCTTTCTTTAAAGAGTCTCTTTTGGTAACATGTTTCCAGCCGTGTGGTGTCTTTTCTTTCTTTATCCTGCAGTTTAGGGTAGTTGTGGCACATGCCTTCTTTTCAAGACCAAAGCGCGTCAACAGGATTTCGAATTGATAAGGCATTGGTTGTGGTGAAAACACAGTATCAGTTCATGAATGTGAGTGCAGTTAAGCTAACCCTTCATTCTATTCTATTTTAGCCTCATAAACACAATCTTTTACATCCATTAACAGTTGAAAATGAACCCCACTCAACTCTCATGGAAGTGAGCCCTCTGCAACTCCCATACACAATCAATTTTCAGGTATTGTACCTCACAACACTGTCAGAAATGGTGGCATAATGAACAGCTACTGTCACATCTTTCAGCTTCAGAGCAGTTAGCTAACATATGTGCTCAAAACAAGCTCCAGTGCAAAACTGCCCATCACTTCCTACTGTGTTGATTAGAAGTCTTCCATTCTTTGGAGGAAGAATTAATTCTTGAGCTAGTGTGATTAATTTGTTTCTATATGTAGCAAATTAAAATCATGACACAGTAAAGATGTCTGTCTTTAATGATCTGCTATACAGGTCAGATGAAGTAAAGAGTGGCAAAGGATAACAGGAGGCAGGTTTGTTCTTAAAGCTGTTCAGAATGGGTACTCCTTGAGATTAATTCACAAAAAAGATCGGCTCAGTATGGTTAATCAGGTGGACCTGATGGATACGGGGATGTTCCAGATCCTGGGTGCATAGTGGATAAAGGCATGCCAGTTTTTTTTTCTTTCTTTTTTTTACACTTCTAGTCTGTGTCCTGGTGATTGATGTGCTGAGACCACCAGAGATGGTGAGCTTGTCTGCAAGAAAAGTGGATGTGATGGTTGTGATGGCTTTGTAAATGATGCTGCTAGTTGTGAAGATGTGGGCTGGCAAGGAGACCCAGTGGAGTTACATCAGGGTAGATGTGATGTACTCATATTTTTTTCAGGCCCTGGATGAGACTTTGTTGAGCTGCTAGAATTCCCTTACGGGTTGCCAATGTGGAGCCTCTACCTACCCTCTATGGATTGTGATTCGTTTGCCATTGAAAAATTAGTTTGTGCTAGGTGTAGCTGTAGATAAGCTTTACGCAATCCAGCCTATTGTAGCGCTTAATACAGTTCAGCTTATTTTATTTTCTAAGGTTTTTTTGGGTTCAATATGCCTTGTTCCTCCACTGAAACCCATGAGACATAGTGTGCATTGTTTCTAGGCCACCACTAAGTTTGTAGACTTGATTTTGAAAAATCTTACTAGGAAGATATCAGACCATCCCTTTACTTAAAAATAGAGCATTGATATTACACCAGTAACATCACTTCAGCCCTCTTAACCACCCTTTGTATCAAACAGTGAGGGAATTTGTAAAGTGTGCTACTCACCTGTGAGGGTCTCAAGGCGAGGGGGAAGGGGGGGCTACTACTGCTCGAACAGCCAAGTCTTGAGAAGTCTCCTGAAGGTAAGGAGGTCCTTGGTCTCACGCAGGTGAGTGGGAAGAGTGTTCTACGTCTTGGCAGTGAGGTGCAAGAATGATCTGCCGCTGGTGGTGGTTCTGCTGATGCATGGGACGGTGGTGAGCGCAATGTCGCGGAGCGAAGCTGTCTGGGTGTAGGAGAGCCATCTGTTGAGGTATTCTAGTTGATTGTTGTGCAGTGCCTTGTGAGCATGGGTGAGGAGTTTGAAGGTGATTCTCTTGTTGACTGGGAGCCGATGCAGGTCTCAGGTGGGCTGTGATGTGGCAGTGACATTGTTCCCTCAGATTATGAGAAAGGGCTACTGCTTTCTAGATCAATTAGACCAGATGCATGGCAGGGTTATAGAGTGGGTGTTCAAGATTCTTTGGAACCTTATCCTGTAAGGAGTTCTCTGCTAGATGACACCTCTAGCTTTACCTGCAGTTATTACTCAGGCCGCCAGAAATCATAAAGTATAATTGTATGCTGAGAAAGAGTAAGAAAATTCTTACATTTATACTCATAAAAAATAAAATAAAAAATAAAACGCATACTACACTACTCGTCCTATCGCTTACAGCAATGTTTAATGGCTCATCTGAGAATTTCCAAGACCAGGTGGTAAAATACTGCAGAGACCTAAGGTGGAGAAAAAATTGTAAGCAGTTCCAGAGAGCCCAATATTTGTTTGTGGGTTCTCCCCCCACCCCCCCTCGTCCCACCCAGTCAAAGTTAAAATAGGATCTGTTCTCCTCTTGAAGGTGTAGTTACTGTATTTACTGTGATTACATGGACTGCCAGCAGGGTAGGTGATGGTGAGGATGTTGGAAACCACGTCCTGGTCTCAGAGGCTGGGCGGCATGCTCGGCTCAGTGGCTGGAGGGGAATGGACGTGGTTGGGAGCCTCTTCTGTGAGAAGCAGACAGGTTGGCAAGGGGAAGCTGCAAGGCATAATTGTAGCCCAGACTCCTTAAAGTCAACTTTGTCTCCAAAGAGATGGTTGCCAAAAGGCTTGTCTGTAAGGGTAGAGTGGACATCTCCCCGAAAAGCCAGACATTCTAAACCATGCATGGTGCCTTAAGGCCACCTTTGAAGCAACCTATCTGCCTAGTGAGTCCCTTTTCTTCTGTGGGCTCTCTGCCTTGCTGACGGTTCCCCCAGGACTGCCCCCTTGGGTTGAGTCCTCCTGGATCTTGCTGGTCCTCGGCAGCTCCACTTCAGCTTCATTGCAACTTGAGCTTTGCCAAGGCTTGTTGGTGGCTTTTCCACGTTATTGACTGACTGCAATCTCCCATCCGGCGTGGGATGTCTACTGCATCCTCCAGGAACTCTCCACCGACTCCAGGGCTGCATTGCTGACCGTCTTCGTCCTAATGTTGACCAACTCCTGCAACCACAGACAGATGGGTAGTGGCTCCTGCCCCCACCAGACACTTCTGTGACTTCTGGACCTGGTCCCCTTCTTCCACAGGTCTTTCTCTTCAGGAATCCATCGCTGGTTTCTTGTTTTCTTGTCTGGGTGTTGCATTATCATCTTTTTAGTCCTTTTGGGAAAATCCAGTAACTTACTCCTTTCTTCCTGGTCGCGGGGGGCACTGTGCTACTTTACTTTGGGGTTTCCTAGTTCCTCCAGCTCCCCTCTACACATACCACTTATCTAGGTGGGTGTCCTACATTCGCATTCCATTTTATTGGCATATGGTTTGGGCTTCTCCTTGGGTCACTATTGTCTATTGCTATCGCACTATTTTCTACTGCTTTTTATGTCTATTTCTGATTATTAGTGTACATATCTAGTGTGTTACCTCCTATTGGAGGGTTGCATCTCTAGTACTTTTTGGTAATTGTCACTAAGAAAACAAGTTACTTACCTGTAACTACAGTTATCCAGTATTGGTATCTTTAATGAATTCACATGCTTGAATCATCCCAGTCGTCCAAGTGGGAATCCCACGGTACACTATAAAAAGCAATAAGCAAAATATTTCCATAGGCTATAATGTTAGCAAAATCACACATATGGCCTATCCATGTCCTTTGTTTAAAAAAATAAACCTTGACTCATGACCAATCAGGCTCCAGCACCCTCTAGAATATTCCCCAAAGAGGCTCATCCCCTCAGATTTTCTAGCACTAGAGTGAAGAGTATGAAATGGAAAGGAAATGTGAGCCTCAAAGGGGAGGAGGGTGGGACACATGTGAATTTATGAAAGATATCAATACTGGATAACTGTAGTTACAGGTAAGTAACTTGTTTTCTTATCCAGTTTTGGATCTTTCATAAATTCCACATGCTTGAATCTGAAAAGCCAGCAGTACTCATAATAACCGTGTGAGCATTGTAATCCTTCTGAATATTGAACTATATAACATATCTATATCAAGCTAGATATATTATATATATATATATATATATATATTTATTTATATCTACGTCTATAAAGTGAAACATGTCAAACAATAGTTGCATAGGAATTATAAACTTATTGAATATAGAATTAGGTATACTCATTCAAGGAAAAATCTCACCTCAGTGAAAAAGATGAGGTAGGACCACCTGTCCAACAAGAGACTCAGCTCTTTGTGTTGATTCCAAACAGTAATGTAAGAGTGCATAGTCTTCCACATTGCAGCCTGACATATCTTGTCTAAGGTGATCCCTTGAAATAGAGCAGCCGCTGTGGAAATTGCCCCTGTAGAATGTGTTTTCGGGCGGTTAGTTATTGGTTTTCCCACCTTGTGTGGCAAAACTGGATGGTGGATGCAGTCCAACGAGCTATCGTAGCCTTAGTGACTCCTGTACCCTGACGGCCTTGGGCATATGAGACTAAGAACTTGTCTGTCTCCAGGAGCTGTTTAGTATGCTGAAGGTAGAACTTCAAGCATCTTTTGATATCCAGTGCGTGGAGAGTCCTTTATGCCACTGTTGATGGATTCAGGAAGAAGGTTCTTGATGTCACTGGTTCATTCAAATGAAAAGATGAAGGCACCGTAGGGATGTATCTCTGGTTTGTTCTAAGAAAGCCAAAGTTCGCAGAGCATTTATAAGATGATATAGCAGCCAAATGGACTTTAACAGATGCATGACCAAGCCCAGCCTTTGACAGAGTGAAAAGGTATGATATAATTTGCTATGGCAAGACTTTTAACGGATGCAAATTGTTTTGATGGCACCAGATACAAAACCTCTTCCATTTGAGCCTGTAAATCCTGTTTGTACTGACAGCTCGTGCCCTAGAGAAAATTACTTTGCATTCTTCATCGATGCTAATGCTCTGAAATTCATGGAATTCAGGAGCCATGCGTGCAATTGGAGAGATGCTGGGTCTAGATGGAATATCTGACCTTGACTCTTCGTTAGAAGGTTGTGCTTGCTGGGCAGAGGTAAGGGATTGGCCACTGATACGAGTTCTGTGTACCAATACTGTCTGGGCCACTTAGGTGCCACTTAGGTGTTATGAGTATGAGCTTGCAACGCTCTGATTTCATCTTCTTCAGGAGCCTGGGAATCAATGGGAAGGGGGGGGAGCGTATGCAAAGATCCCGGACCATCGCATCGAAAGGGCATTCCCCCAAGACGCAGGGAACGGGTACCGACTGGCATAAAATTGGCATTTGGTGTTCTAATTGGTGGCAAAGAGATCCAGGGTCCCCAGCACAGAAAGATGTTGTCTAGCTCGCTCTGATCGAGTTCCCATTCGTGGCAGTTGTCTGCCGTCCTGCCGAGAGTCCACTAGGGCGTTGTTGACACCTGGAAAGTATTCCACTCTCAGACAAATCTTGTGAAGCTTGTGCCATTCCCACAGATTGAGCTTCTGTGAGAGGGAAAGAGATCTTGTTCCTCCCTGTTTGTTGATGTAGAACATGCTTGTAGTGTTGTCTGTGTGGACCAACACAGAGGATCCTGCAATCCGCAGAAGGAACGCTTTGAGTGTAAGAAAAATTGCTTTTAATTCTAGCAGATTTATATGCAGTTTTCTCTGCACAATCGACCATTTCCCTTGAATGCACATCTTGCGGATGACCTCACCAGCCCTCCAATGAAGCGTCCGTTGTGATAATGAAATCTGTCATTGGAGTCAGAAAGGTCAATCCCTGAGAGAGATGGTCGGTCTGGGACCGCCACAGCAGTGTCTCCGCCATCCTTGGTGTAATATTGATTGAATCCTCAAAGGATCCTTGAGATAGAGTCCATTGTAGCTGCAGTTCCTCCTATAATGGTCTCATTTTCAACCTTACTAGGTGGATGTAAGGAAATGCCTCCTTGGCATGGTTACCCCCTGACTTTTTGCCTTTGCTGATGCTATGTTTTGATTTGAAAGTGTGCTGAGGCCTGCTAACCAGGCCCCAGCACCAGTGTTCTTTCCCTAACCTGTACTTTTGTTTACACAATTGGCACACCCTGGCATCCAGGTAAGTCCCTTGTAACTGGTACCCCTGGTACCAAGGGCCCTGATGCCAGGGAAGGTCTCTAAGGGCTGCAGCATATCTTATGCCACCCTGGGGACCCCTCACTCAGCACAGACACACTGCTTGCCAGCTTGTGTGTGCTGGTGAGGACAAAACGAGTAAGTCGACATGGCACTCCCCTCAGGGTGCCATGCCAACCTCACACTGCCTATGCAGTATAGATAAGTCACCCCTCTAGCAGGCCTTACAGCCCTAAGGCAGGGTGCACTATACCATAGGTGAGGGCACCAGTGCATGAGCACTGTGCCCCTACAGTGTCTAAGCCAAACCTTAGACATTGTAAGTTTAGGGTAGCCATAAGAGGATATGGTCTGGGAGTCTGTCATACACAAACTCCACAGCACCATAATGGCTACACTGAAAACTGGGAAGTTTGGTATCAAACTTCTCAGCACAATAAATGCACACTGATGCCAGTGTACATTTTATTGTAAAATACAACCCAGAGGGCACCTTAGAGGTGTCCCCTGAAACCTTAACCAACTACCTGTGTAGGCTGACTGGTTTTAGCAGCCTGCCACACTAGAGACATGTTGCTGGCCCCATGGGGAGAGTGCCTTTGTCACTCTGTGGCTAGTAACAAAGCCTGCACTGGGTGGAGATGCTTATCACCTCCCCCTTGCAGGAGCTGTAACACCTGGCGGTGAGCCTCAAAGGCTCACCCCCTTTGTTACAGCACCACAGGGCACTCCAGCTAGTGGAGTTGCCTGCCCCCTCCGGCCACGGCCCCACTTTTGGCGGCAAGGCCGGAGGAGATAATGAGAAAAACAAGGAGGAGTCACTGACCAGTCAGGACAGCCCCTAAGGCAACCTGAGCTGAAGTGACTGACTTTTAGGAATCCTCCATCTTGCAGATGGAGGATCCCCCCAATAGGGATAGGAATGTGACTCCCTCCCCTTGGGAGGAGGCACAAAGAGGGTGTAGCCACCCTCAATGACAGTAGCCATTGGCTACTGCCCTCCATGACCTAAACACACCCCTAAATTCTGTATTTAGGGGCTCCCCTGAACCTAGGAACTCAGATTCCTGCAACCTAAGAAGAAGAGGACTGCTGAGCTGAAAAACCCTGCAGAGAAGACGGAGACACCAACTGCTTTGGCCCCAGCCCTACCGGCCTGTCTCCCCCCCTTCTGCAGAAACTGCTTCAGCAACGCTTTCCCCAGGACCAGCGACCTCTGAATCCTCAGAGGACTGCCCTGCTCTAAAAGGACCAAGAAACTCCAGAGAACAGCGGCCCTGTTCACCCAAGACTGCAACTTTGTTTCCAAAGGAGCAACTTAAAGAAAAACTGCGTTTCCCGCCAGAAGTGTGAGACTTGCAACTCTACACCCGACGCCCCCGGCTCAACTTGTGGAGAAATAACACTTCAGGGAGGACTCCCCGGCGACTACGAGACCGTGAGTAGCCAGAGTTGCCCCCCGAGCCCCCACAGCGACGCCTGCAGAGGGAATCCCGAGGCTCCCCCTGACCACGACTGCCTGACTCCCAGATCCCGACGCCTGGAAAAGACCCTGCACCCGCAGCCCCCAGGACCTGAAAGATCGGAACTCCAGTGCAGGAGTGACCCCCAGGAGGCCCTCTCCCTTGCCCAGGTGGTGGCTACCCCGAGGAGAGCGCCCCCCCCCCCCTTGCCTTCCTGCATCGCTGAAGAGACCCCTTGGTCTCCCATTGATTCCAATTGAAAACCCGACGTGTGTTGGCACACTGCACCCGGCCGCCCCCGTGCCGCTGAGGGTGTACTTTCTGTGCTAACTTGGGTCCCCCCCGGTGCCCTACAAAACCCCCCTGGTCTGCCCTCCGAAGACGCGGGTACTTACCTGCTGGCAGACTGGACCCGGGGCAGCCCCTTCTCCATTGAAGCCTAGGTGTTTTGGGCACCACTTGGAACTCTGCACCTGACCGGCCATGAGCTGCTGGTGTGGTAACTTTGGGGTTGCTCTGAACCCCCAACGGTGGGCTACCTTGGACCCAAACTTTAACCCCGTAGGTGGTTTACTTACCTGCAAGAACTAACAATTACTTACCTCCCCTAGGAACTGTGAAAATTGCACTGTCTAGTTTTAAAATAGCTATATGTGTTTTATTTGAAAAGTATATATGCTATTGTGATTATTCAAAGTTCCTAAAGTACTTACCTGCAATACCTTTCAGTTGAGATATTACATGTAAAATTTGAACCTGTGGTTCTTAAAATAAACTAAGAAAATATATTTTTCTATACAAAAAGCTATTGGCCTGGAATTGTCTGAGTGTGTTTCTCATTTATTGCTTGTGTGTATGTACAACAAATGCTTAACACTACTCCTTTGATAAGCCTACTGCTCGACCACACTACTAAAAAATAGAGCATTAGTATTCTCTTTTTGCCACTATCTTACCTCTAAGGGGAACCCTTGGACTCTGTGCATACTATTCCTTACTTTGAAATAGTGCATACAGAGCCAACTTCCTAAAGTGGACTAAGGTGATCAATGAGGAAATCATGCCTAGGAGTGACTTGAACGTCCAAACTGAAACGGACCTTCTTTTTAAGACCTTGATAGCCATGTTGGACAGACTCTGTTGTCGCGCCCTTGAGAGAGAAGCTTTGCTCTTGATGGTGTTGAGTTTCGCACCTAAAAAGACTATCTTGCGTGTTGGGAGAGTGAATGATTGTTGAAAGTTTACTGTTAGACCTAGATTGTGAAATAGTACTAGGCAGGCGATAGTAGCTTCGGACACCAGCTGTGATGTGGGAGCTTTTATCAGCCAGTCGTCCAGATATGGAAAGACTTGAAAACCCTTGTGGAGGAAAGCTGCTATCAGAGCGAGACATTTCATGAAGATTCTTGGTGCTGACTTTAAGCCGAATAGGAGGACTTTGAATTGATAATGGGTACCGGCTACAGCGGAGATATTTGCGATGCTTTACATGTATTGTTATGTGGAAATAGGCATCCTGGAGATCTAACGATGTCATGTAATCTCCAGTGTTCAGCAGGTGCAGGATATCAATGTGATCATACGAAAGGATTGTTTCTTTAGAAACTTGTTACATTTTTTGAGATCTAGGATTGCTCTCCATTCCCCCGGCTCTTTCCTTATTAGGAAGAGCCAGGAATAGAATGAGTCCCCTGTGGTGCACAGGGACCTCCTGTATCGCCCCTTTGGAAAGCATTAGGAAAACCTCTTGCTGTAGCAAGTGAAGATTAAGTGGATGCGATTTTCCTGGCGGATGCGACTTATCCGTGACTCTAACAGAAGGAGTCTGAGCCTTTATAACAGACGCTGATGTGGTTGCAGTCGATGCCGGTCTTGTCGATGAGACGGTAGCTGTGGAAACTTGTTGTCGACGATAGTCTCAGTCGCCAACAGTAGTGTCGTCGTCGACTTGAATTTAAGAGAAACCTTTCTAGAAGTGGAAGGCTCTGATGGAGAATGGTGACAGGACTCCTTTTTGCGACGAGGAAAGGATGGCTCAGATGAAATTGAGCTTTGTATGTCCTTGGCAGCCTCCTTATGGTGCTGCTTATTTTCGGGATTTTTCAGTCTGCCCCAGGTCTGCAGATCTGGCCCTTTTATGAGGCCTTTCTGAATCACTCTCCTAACCAGAAGTGCAGGATTTAGGCTGTAACCAGATTAACAGTCTTCCGTCTGTCTCTAAGGGTCTTCGCAGAGAAGGTGCAGCATCTTACAATCTTTTACCTGATGTACAGGATGTAAGCAATATAAACAGCCCTTATGTGGATCATCCACATGCAGCCTTTTCTTGCCACATGTCTTACAAGGGTGGAAAAAGCCTTTTCTGTAAGAACCAGACATTTCTGAAGAAAAATCTTTCTTGAGAGGAAAAAACTGAGCAGAGCTCAGGGAGACTCCCTTCACACGACATGCGGTAGAAAATCTGAGGGAATGAGCCTCTTTGGGGAATATTCTACAGGGTGCTGGAGCCTGATTGGTCATGAGTCAAGTTTGGTTCTTTTTTTACAAAAGGACATGGATAGGCTATATGTGTGATTTTGCTAGCATTGTAGCCTATGGAATTTTTTTGCTTACTGCTTTTATAGTATACCGTGGGACTCCCACTTCAGGGATGATTCAAGCATGTGAATTTATGAAAGATCCAATAATGGATAAAATGAAGTACCTTTATTTTTGTCAGTTTTCTTTCATGTGTGTAAGTGCTGTGATTACAGTGGTATTACATGAGCTTTGCATGTCTCCTAAATAAGCCTTGGTTGCTTGTCCACAACTACCTCTAAAGAGCATGGTTTCTGGACACTGCCTACACTAATAGGGGAGACCTGGTATAAGGTGTAAGTATCTTAGGTACCCACCACACACCAGGCCAGCTCCCTGCAGCTGGCTCTACATAGTGCACTAAAACGAACTACACTGCAGATAGTCCAGTAGATCCCAGGTTGGTATTGGAGAGGCAAAAGTGGATAGGACTAATGCTCTATTAGTGGTAGTGTGGACGAGCAGTTAGGCTTATCAGAGGGTAGTGCTAAGCATTTGTTGTACTCAGAGGCAATTAATACGACACTCCAAGAATAAATCTGACACCAATTTTGAATAATAGTTATTTTTACATATATTTCAAATCCAAATAACTTATCAGGTAAATAGGCTTTCAAGCCTAAATACTTTGCAGTTTCGAAAATACAGTGCAAGTTTCAGAGTTCTCTTGATGTTACCTATGCAGGAAAAACCATGTTCAGCAAACACAGGGTTAATGTCCTAAGATGCCAATCTCATGGAGTTAGGGTAAGTACTGGGCACTGATCAGAACTGCACCAACAGGTCCCTCCGGGCTGCACTGGGTCGGCCGGGTGCAGTAAGGTGGTTTCCTATGGGAGTTTGGTGCTTGCAAAGACGGGCTGCAGGTTCTGGCTAGGAAGCCAGTCAGGGATGACAAGCAGATGGGTCAAAGTCTTGAAGTGTCCAGGAAGGTAGGTGCACTGTTGGTCCTAGTATCTAGGGCCCAGGGGCTATGGATGCAGGGATGTCATTTGGTGATGGGTTTCACCATCCTGGAGTACTTGCGGTCAGGGGGGGATATGCGCGTTGAGGCTGCAGGTGTTGGGGAGTCCAGCAGGTGGTAAACCAAGGTTGACTTGAGCTCAGGTGAGCCAGGAGATAGCCATTGTCACCTGTAGCCCTCCTCAGTTGGCAGTGGTTGCTGTAGGTGTCGGGTTTTCTCTCACCCCAGGCTGTGGGAGATGGGGCCTGTGTCCAGGGGCTTCAGGCAACTTGGATGAGTCCAGGAGGGGTGAGACTCAGGTTTAGGACAGCTGGGGAGCCCTGCTGGCATTGTTGGTGTATTTCTCACTGGGTTGAGGTTGTCCAGTGCAGAGTTCACTTCAGGTGCCAGGTCTCCACACTGCATAGTCCTTGTTGGACACTGTTGCTGAGCAGGTTTGCTGTTTTGGAGTCTGTGTCTTCTTTTTTTTTTTTTTTTTTTTTTTGAAGCGTGACAGGCTTCCTGGGTTTCTTGCAGCTGCCGGATGGGTCTTTGTGCAGAGTCTCTAGAGGTCAGCAGGCAGGGTGGAAGGGATGGTACAGGGACAGTTGCTTCATCTTTTGTGGGGGTGACTCTTCTTTGTCCTTCTTGTCCGTCTTCATAGGTAATCAGGATCTGAGTTCTAGGGTTCATGGGTGCCACCTAAATCTCCTGCCTGCTGCTTCAGCGATGAGGGACTCTTATTCAGGTGTGCTGCGTGGGCCTCACTGCGACTCCTGTGCCTACTGCCAGTGGGTTACCTGTGGGGGCTGCCTCTTCTTGTGACTCTCCTGACTTCTGAGGTTCACCCCAGACTCCCCTTCTTGGGTCGAGCCCCCTGGACCTTGCTGGTCCTCGTCAGCCTTGCAAACCTTCTTGGCTTTTTGCATTTGCCAAAGCTTGCTGGTGGTTTTCCAGCACCACTAACCGACTGCACCTCGACCGCTAATTTGGGACATCACTTGCATCACTTCTGGGACTTAGTTTCCTGCACTGCTGACTTTCTTCGTCGAACTGGTCCTGCCTCCATGGAGGCGTGGGTTATGGCTCCTGCCACAGCCGGACACTCCAGCTGGAACTTGACCTTGTACTCTTCCTTTGCAGGTCCTCTTCCATCAGGATCCACCTTTGGGTTCTTCCAGTTTTGGTTGGGTCTTGCATAATTATTTTCCAAAGACCTCCTGTTGGTTTTGGGGAAAGCCAAGTACTTACCTCTGCTCTCCTAGTCCCTGAGGGGAGTTACTCTGGTACTCACCTCTTGGGGGTCCTAGTTCCTCCAGCTCCCTTCTACTGATTCCACTTACTTGGGTGGGGGACTGCCTTTCACATTCAACTTTTTAGTATATGGTTTGGCCCTCCCCTAGGGCCCTCAATGTTTTCCCATACTTTTGCCAATGCTTATTACTTTTTATGCTCTTTACTGACTTCTAATGTGTATATAACAGTGTATTTACTTACCTCCAGTTGAGGGGACTGCCTATTAGTATTCTGGTATTTGTGTTACCATAATAAAGTACACAAGTGTGACTATAGTGGTATTGCATACGCTTTGCATGTCTCCTAGATAAGTCTTGGCTGCTCATCCACAGCTACCTCTACAGAGCCCTGGCTTCCTAGACAATGCCTACACTTCACTAATGGGGGATACCTGTATCTGATATAGGGTGACAACACCATAGGTGTCCACAAGACCAGCTTCCTACAACAGTGTCCAGACCACTCTGGATATCCAGGAGGTGCAGGTAGGCAATGCTCACCCTCTTCGATGGGACGTTCCTGCAGGCCGGTGAAGGTAGAAGTCTAGCTGTGGAGTCCAGGGGAATGCAGAAGAACGGTTGCCCACGAGCAGTTGCTGGATTGCAGGACGGTTAGTGGCTTTTAGGACCACCAACAAGCCTTGGCAAATGGAAATAGCTGATGAAAGGTAGACAGCAGGTTTTTAAGGACCTGCAAGGTCCTAGTGACTCTTCCCTTGAAGGGAAGTAAGGGCAGGCCTTCAGCAGGAAGGAAAGCCAGCTGGAGTCAGAGGAGCCCCCACAAGTGACCCACTGGCAGCAGGCACAGGAAGTTAGAGAGGCCTCAGCAGCACAACAAAACAGGAGTTCTACGTCGCATAGGCTGCAGAATGGAAGCTGGAGTTGCAGAGTGCTGAGGCATCTTGGAGCTCAAAGATACTCTTTGGTGGAAGAGCCAACAAGCCTTGGCAAGAGCAAGAGTTGTGTGTGCATGGGGGGGGGGTCATTGCAGTGGCTGCTGCGAGGGTCTGCCGTCTCCCAAGCTGGTCAGAAGGCAAGTTGGACCCGGAGAGGACCACAGGACCACCACCTGTGAGCAGAGCCTTTTCGTTTTCTGTGTGTCAGCAGGATCCACCAGCCAGTTGTCTTGAGGTGCCTGCGGATGCAGGGGAGTGACTTGTTCACTCCAAGGGAGATTCCTCCTTGCTTCTTGGATGCAGGCAGCGTCCTTGTCACCCTGGAGGATGCACAGCCATGGATGTTGTTGAAATCTTGCAGAAGCTGTACAAACAATGTTGCAGTGGGAGCCCTCCCAGAGAGTGAACCGGGTGTTCCTGAATTGGTGCAAACCAGATTATGCAAGGTCGTCACCTTATGTGCCCTTCAAAGCAGTGTAGTGGCGCTCAGAGACTACCCCAGCCCATAGACACCTATTTCAAAGGGAGAGGTGGGCACACCTCTTGCCAGAAATCCTTTGTTCTGCCTTACCCGGCTTGAGTTAGCAGGAGGGCATAAGTGTCTGGGGTCGGCAGCAGCGTGGGCTGGCAGACCGATCCTGTAATTCTGCACAGGCACAACTGTGGGATCCTCTAAGGAACCCCCAGAGTACATGGGATCATACAACTTGCACTGGGATGGGTGTAGTGGCATGATTCCAACATGTTTGATACCAAACATGCCTAGGTTGGGAGAAGCCATTATGAAGTTGTACCACTCTTGTTGACCAGTGTCCACTGCATACCTTAAGATGGCTTCCCCACACTTACAAATCCCAGGGAATGGAGTCTGGAGTTTGTAGGGGACCCCACTCATTCAAGGGTACCCTCACACTTAGAGACGTGCAAATGGGCTGAGGGGCCTACCAGATGAGTGACTTAGTGTCCAAGTCCAGTGACTGTGATATAAGGCAAGCCTTATATCTAAAGTGAAAGGTGCATGCACCATTTCACGCAGGCTTCAATGGCAGGCCTGCAGACAGTTTGCATATGCTCCCATGGGTGGCATAATACATGCTGCAGCCCATGGGGGAGACCCTTGGTGTACCAGTGCTCTGGGCACCTAAGTACCATGTTCTAGGGACTTACATGGGTGCACCAGTCTGCCAATTTTCGGGTATAAATTTACCAGCAACCAAATTTAGAGGAGGGAGCACAGACACTGGGGTCCTGAATAGCATTATCCCAGTGCACTATAGTCTAAAGACACTGACACCACGCAAAGTGAGGGTAACCGTGTTAAAAATATGCTACTTTCCTACAAGAGCCATTATAGTTTGGTTGGCTATTCTACACCTTCATGTGGACATTTGTTTGTTTATACATGTTCTTTGAAAATTGTTTCCCTTTAGCGGGTATGACGCTTTTGCGTTCTCAAGATTGCCATCTTTTCTGAAGGAATTAACTCTCTAATGGTCTACTTTTTCTAGAGAAGATGCTCATATGTTTGTACATGAGGGGAATAGGTTTTTGCCTCATAACCTAGATTTGTACTGTCTCCTATGTGTTGTAAACCATTTTAAATACTATATTTAATGGTTGTTGCTCTTAGGTGACAGCTAGTTTCATTTTTCAACTGCCTCTAGTTGTTAGTGGTTTGGGTTCACATTTTGTCCCGAGACAGAATATACAATTTTATTTTATAGATCAGTGGGTTCTCTTTGATATAGAATCGTTTAAGTTTTCCGTTTAAGTGTACACTACTTTTTCTGGATCTTCTGTAGAGGGGTCTGTACTCTTATTATAGGTCCGAGTGCTAACCTTTTTTAGCTGTGCTAACTAGGTTTCTTTTCCATACTTACTATCTTATTCAACATTATGCTACTATTGCTCTGATGGTGGTGTCACAGGCAATTTGCATTACTCTGACAGTTTGGAGATATATGTGCGTGTATACATACATATATATTTGATGGCATGTGTAGCTGCAGATACACATGCTATGCACAGGTCCTGCCATCTAGTGTTGGGCTCGGAGTGTTACAAGTTATTTTTCTTCAAAGAAGTCTTTTCGAGTTACGGGACCTAGTGACTCCTCCTTTTCGGCTCCATTGCGCATGGGCATCGACTCCATCTTAGATTTTCTTTCCGCCATCGGCTTCGGACGTGTTTCTTTTCACTCTGGTTGTTCGAGTCGGAAAAGTATTACAAACTCTCTAAATTGGTCTGTATTGTTTTTGATCGAGTACCATCTATCATCGACACCTCAGTACCGGCGGACACAGATCTCCACTTGCCCTTCGGGGCACCCTAGCCCAACTTGGGCTTGGTCGCCCCGACCAAAAGTCTTGTTGAAGCCTCATCGACCGCATCCCGTTTAGATTCTGCCCTCGGTGCCATGCCAAGTATCCTTACACGGACCAACATCTAGTCTGTAACCTGTCTATCTCCACCGAGAGATACTTGCGAGGCCTGCCGATCCTTCCGCTAGAAAAAGACTCTGCGAGACCGAAGAGCGCGAAGGTTAGAGATGGCGTCCAGAAGCACCGAATGCCTCGACGCAGAAGAGATGATCCACACCGCAGTCTCCGTTCGGGGTCCAACTTGGAGCACAAGTCCGACAACAACAGACCGATAAGTGGGCCAGCACGTGAGTACGCTTGCCTCGACCCAATCCAAGCACAAATACAAAGCTTCGGGGACTCCACTGCCAGGAGGCCATGGCTCCACCTGTAAGAAAACTACCAGTGACCAAGCAATATCTTCGGCACCGAGAAAGGCCACACCAATGCAGCCTTTGGACTCTTGCTTAGGCACAGGCTCCGAAATCCTCAAGCACCGGCCCATTGAATCGAAGCCCTGAAAATCCCTCTCGGAGCTGAGGCCAACAACTACTTCAGGCCTTTCGATCCCGAAGAAAACCAGCTAAGGAGCTGAAAAAAACACACACATACAGAGGTGCATAGACTTTCCAAGCAATTGAAAGAAAGCCATAGATTTGCGGAAGAACTTACGCAAATGGAGGATTTTGATGAAAAACAGCCCAGAATCCAAATTCATAAAGACACTGGCAATATCCTCACTGCACCGCCTCTAAAAACAAAGAGGAAACTGGACTTTCAAGGACATTTGGAAACTGACCAGCCTCCTGCTAAAGTGCCAAAACCGAGACAAAAACCTCAGCCTCCTCCTCATTTTTCACCTCACCAGTCTCCTCATTCTCCTCACCTAACTGTCTCACCGCCTGTTACCCCCACTGCAGTCTCCCACACACTCTGCACAGTCACACCAGGATGACACTGACCCATGGGACCTTTATGATGATCCCATTTCAGACAATAGTCCAGAGTGCTATCCATCAAAGCCATCACCTCCAGAGAATAGCACCTCATATACACAGGTTCTAGCTAGGGCAGCGGCATATCATAACGTAACCATGCACACACAACCTCTTGAGGATGATTTTTTTATTTAACACGTTGTCCTCAACTCATGCCACCTACCAGAATCTACCCATGCTTCCTGGCATGTTAAAACATGCACATCAAATCTTCCAGGAACCAGTTAAGGCAAGAGCAATTACTCCAAGGGTAGAAAAGAAATATAAGCCGCCTCCTTCAGACCCAGCTTTTATTACCCAACAGCTACCTTAGCGCAGCAATGAAGAGGGTTAACTCCAAGTCGTCTGGGGACGCACCCCCACCAGATAAAGAAAGCAAAAAAATTGATGCTGAGGGTAAAAGGGTGGCATCACAGGCAGCTAATCAATGGCATATAGCCAATTCCCCAGTGCTAATGGCCAGATACGACAGGGCCCACTGGGACGAGATGAGACATTATCCAGCATCCCCCCCAAAGACCAACAGAAGAGAGCCCAGCAAGTAGTAGAGGAGGGACAGGCAGTCAACAACAATCAGATCAGGTCAGCGTTCGACTCTGCAGACACAGCCGCAAGAACTAATAATACGGCTGTCATCATTAGGTGACACGCATGGCTTAGGTCGTCCGGCTTTAAATCTGAAATCCAGCAGGCTGTTCTGATCATGCCTTTTAACGAACACCAACCATTTGGCACACAGGTTGATACAGCCATTGAGAAAATGAAAAAAAGACGCTGACACTGCCAAAGCTATGGGGGCGCTTTACTCAACTCAATACAGAGGCTTATTTCGAAAGCCTCAATATAGGGGAGGCTTTAGACCCCAAACATCTGAGCCATCTACCTCCCAATCCAAACCCTCTTACCAGACACAATACCAGAAAGGGGGGTTTCAGAGGACAATTTCCCAGATCTAGAGGAAAATATCAGCCCTCAAAGCAACCCACGCATACCAAACAGTGACTTCATCCACATCTTCCCTCACCACACTTCCCCTGTTGGAAGAAGACTGCAAAAGTTCCACACCCACTGGTTACCCATCACAACAGACAATTGGGTCTTATCCATTATCCAACATGATTACTGCATAGAGTTCAAACAAATTCCTCCAGATATACCCCCAAAACCACACAAACTCATCTCAACACATTTCAATGTTGCAAACAGAGGTACAGGCATTACTCAAACAAGCCTTAGAGCTTGTGCCACATCATCAAAGCGGAACAGGGGTTTTCTCCCTGTATTTCCTCATTCCCAAAAAGGATGGAACATTGAGACCAATACTAGATCTCAGAACTCTCAATCTTTACATCCTATCAGAAAACTTTCACAAGGTAATACTACAGGATGTAGTCCCACTGTTACAACAATAAGATTTTATGGCAACACTGGAACTAAAAGATGCGTCTTTCAACATACCCATCCATCCAGCGTACAAAAAATATCTCATTTGTAATACAAGGAAAACATTACCAGTTCAAGGTGTTACCATTTGGGATGACAGCTCCCAGAGTATTTTACAAAATGCCTTGCCGTAGTCACAGCATACATAAGAAGACAACATATCTCGACGACTGGCTAATAAAAGTCAACAGTCAAACACAGTGCCAATATCATACACGTTATGTTATAAACACCCTACACACACTAGGGTTCTCAATAAACTACCAAAAATCACACCTACAACTAGCGCAAGTTCAACAGTATTTAGGAGCCACATTAAACACCCAAAGAACATATTACCAAAAATCCAGCCAAACCAACAGTACACAGTCAAATTTGTCATGAAACAGTTGGACATGATGGCATCATGCATCGCCATTGTCTCAAATGCAAGACTAAACATCCGGCCCTTACAACAGTGCCTTGCAAAACAATGGTCACAGGCACATGGTCATCTTCAAGATCTAGTGTTGATAGACCGCCAAACATACATGTCCCTTCCGTGGTGGAATTCCACAAACCTAAACAAAGGGTGGCCATTTCAAGACCCCGTGCCTCAGTCCATACTTCCAACAGATGCATCAATGATTGGCTGGGGAGCTCACCTCAACAATCATAACATTCAAGGACAAAGGGAAACCAAACACAAACAGTTAAACATAAATCACTTAGAGTTGTTAGCTGTATTTCTAGCACTCAAAGCTTTTCAGCCTCTTCTCACGCGGAACAATATCCTTATCAAAACAGACAACATGACAACAATGTAGTACCTAAACAAACAAGGAGGGACACATTCGTCCCAACTCTACCTCCTAGCCCAAAATAATTGGCAATGGGCAATCCACAACAAGATTCACCTGTTAGCACAATACATTCCAGGAATACACAACCAATTGGCAGATTTTCTAAGCAGAAATCATCAACAAACACACATGTGGGAGATTCACTCTCAAGTACTTCACCAATACTTTCAACAATGTGGAACACCAGACATAGATCTGTTCGCCACCAGCAAAAACACAAAGTGCCAAAACTTAGCATCCAGATACCCACATCCCCTATCCAAGGGCAATGCTCTATGGATCTATTGGTCAGGGACATTTGCTTACGCTTTTCCTCCTCTCCCACTCATTCCATTTCTAGTCAACAAACTGCGTCAAAACACGCTCATGTTAATACTCATAGCGCCAACGTGGGCACGCCAACCGTGGTACACAACACTATTAGACCTGTCGGTAGTACCACACTCCAAACTACCAAACAGACCAGATCTGTTGACACAAAACAAACAGCAGATCAGGCATCCAAATCCCAACATACTCATTCTAGCGATTTGGCTCCTGAGATCATAGAATTTGGGTATCTACAACTACCAACTGAATGTATGGAAGTAATTAAGCAAGCAAGAAAACCCACTACCAGGTAGTACTATGCAACAAATGGAAAAGATTTGTGTATTACTGTCAATCTATACAAATTACCCCTCTTTCAGCATCAATACAAGACATTGTATGCTATTTGCTTCATTTGCAAAAATCAAACAGTGGAACTACCAGTCGTCTTCCCACAGCCAGATTCTGTGGCAGAAAGAGCCCTACATACATTAGATATTAAAAGAGCCCTAATCTATTACAATAACAATCATTCAGAAAACTAAAGTTATTTGTGGCCTTCCAAAAACCACATACTGGTGACCCCATTTCTAAACCAGGTTTAGCAAGATGGATAGTAAAATGCATCCAAACATGTTACCTTAAAGGTAAAAGACAACTCTTAGTTGTACCTAAAGCACATTCCGCAAGTAAAAAAGGGGCTACAATAGCATTCTTGGGAAATAGACCAATGGCTGAAATATGTAAAGCAACTACTTGGTCAACACCACATACATTTACTAAACAGTACTGTGTAGATGTTTTAGCAGCACAGCAAGCCAAGTTATATTAAGAACATTATTTCAAACAACTTCAACTCCTACAGGCTAACCACCGCTTTTATGGGAGGAACTGTTTTTTATTCCATGCACAGCATGTGTATCTGCAGCTACACATGCCATTGAACGGAAAATGTCACTTACCCAGTGTACATCTGTTTGTGGCATGTTCCGCTTAGTCTCAAACATTCCATGTTGGAATTTAGCATCATTATTTGGAAATTTAATTATTTTTTTTATACAAAGGAGTCTCTTGTTTTAGCACTGTGCTTAAATAGGCAGTTTTTCTGTATGGTACCATGTTTTTGGCACAAAAAAGTAACTGAAAAATTTGACGTCGGCAAGAGAGTTATTTTCACTCTGACATCGCATCCGGTGCACGTCGTCAACGTGGATTTGTGATGCCCTCTTCTAACTTGCAGATGTGCTGGAGAAAAAATTTCCAGATAGTCTCATGCCTGAGGGAAGATTCTAAAATAAGGAATCTGCGGCTAGATCCTGTCTCTAACAGGTAATGCATTACTGAAGGTAAGTAACTTGTTCAATAAATTCACTTTTTAAAAACATTATAAAAGGGAAGTAGTGTGTTGTTTTTATCCAAGGAGACTTTATGGAAACATTGAAACTTTTAAGGGACATCATGGTCATCCCAAACAAAGACATGGACATTTGCCAGTTATGGTGATCTACGCAGCCGTAACTCCTCTAAATACACTACTCAAGACTTTACACATTGTCACAAATAAAATCAGAAATTACGTAGATCCCACCATTGAGGCTCGTAGCACATATACAGTAGAGCCTGACACAAATTCAGCCCTGATCGGCCCCCGGTTGCTGTGGCCACTTGCTAGCCACTACACTCTTATTTCACTAGTCATCGTCAATATGGCCTCTGGCCTTATAATCCCTTCACTCTGTGTAAGATATTGAGCTGTGCATGAAGGTGTTTAGGCTGAATTGCTCCCAGAGTGACACATTTGTCTTTTAAGATTATTTACATGAACTTTCTTTAACACAGGAATTCATTTATTTATTGTACCAGGCAGAGACTATTATAAGAAAACTTACAATGTTGTGGAATTGGTATGTAGACAATGCCTATTGGGGTTTTTTCTGACACAACCTGAATACTATGCTTTTTTTTTCATAAAGGAAATTCGGTATTTCCTTCATGCATACCATCTCTGAGTAACGAAAAATAACTTTTAAAAGTAAATTAATAAATATGTATGAAATTGGAATCCTTTAGTTTATGCTTTCAGGGTGATTAACATGAACAAAGTGTGGGTGTGAGTGGATTAAGTTGGTGATGTTATTTTGGTATGAGTATTGTCATTAGTGAGTAAGACTCGATTAATAAGACATTATCTGAAGCAGTCGTGGGCTAGTTGTCCTGCCTTGTTTAAAAGTGTGTGCTGTCCCAGCTAACAAATCCCTAATACTGCTCCCTTTCTTTGATTGCCTAGTATGTGCTGAATTTTTGATTAGTCAGATACTTTGGCTACGTCAGCCAGCCAACTTGAACAATTGGATAATGTGTTTATCCTTCTTTCAGTTAAGAAGTGTTCAGTGTTAATCTGTAGCTTTGCCAGATTTTCTTGGGTAGCACACAAGATAAACATCCAGATAATCTGAACTGTGAACATTTACATATTTAGTGGTTGTCCTAATATTGTGGCATTGTTTCACCTCTCATTGATCAGCATTTACTTTGGATGACCCACTTCTTTGTCGCCGTTATCGGGAGCAGGTTGCCCCCAAAATAGTGTATTCGTGTTGTCTGTCCTGACATTTAAAATTAGATGTGGGGGAGTTTGGGACGTGCCTGCAGGGCTCTGGAAGCTGTGCAGAGGCTCAGTCTGTCTGTCCCTCTCTTATCCAGGTCCCTCCTACCTCTTCCAAGCAGCATGGTGTGAACGTCGGTGTAAATGCATCCGCAGCCGCTTTCCAGCAGGCCGGCGCCTACGGCTCCCACGCGTACAACACTGGTAAGAGGAAATCTTGGATCACATTTATCTTTCAGGATTACATCGTAGGTTTGAGGTCACAAGGAGACTGATCTCACTGCTTTATCAATTCAGGCTGTTGCCTATTAAGTCGTCCCTCCCTTTATAGGACACATATAAGCTTGTATATTGTCATGTTTATTGACTGACTAGATGTATGTAGCGCACTGCCCCTAATAAGTTCCTTTTCAACGTCGTGTTGAGGAAAGGATTCTATTTATCATTTGTTACAGGCCGTTCTGTTTGCCATCTAAACTTACGCTTTTAGTAGTCCATGCTGTGGAACGTTTAGTGGAATACAGCTTATTTGTAAGGTAGTGACTGCTACACCTTTTTTCACACATTTTGTCTGCAGTAGTAAATGTACAGTCCAGGTTTTATTGTGGATAAATGCGGCTTTACTTCTTGGTTGAGTCTAGGTTGGACCACTTAATGGGAGGGGGGTGTTGAACTAGATGCGTGCTCAAGTATTAAGTAAGAAGCAGCAATGGGATTATCTGATAGACTTATAGTTGCAGATTCCTTACCTTAGAATTTTCCCCCAGGCGTCAGACTGGATCTGGAAATGTTTTCTTAGAGCAGTACCCTTGGGCATCGGTAGGTGGTTGCGGTCAACTCCGTGGGAGTCGTTTGCACCTTAGTCGCAGTGATGTCGTCGGGAGTAGTGGATAGATACTGCCTCAACGCAGTGATGTCAGTTCTTGTCTTTACACGCCACACGCTGATCCGGAGAGAGCTATCCTGGTCTCTTTTTGACCGATTTCAAATCTTTTATTGAGTTTCTTGGTGAGTTTTGTGGTGCATCGATGTCCCCGAAGACCGGTTTCAAGCTGTGTGAAGACTCACTGCATTGTCGGTGACAGATCCGCACTGTGTCTGTTTGATGCCTGGAGCAGTCACCATGACCCGAAGTTGTGCTCGGAGTGCTGGGCCATGCACCTGAAGGCCTTGAGGGAGCAGTCCCTCAAGCTCATGGTGGCCTGGTGCTCGACTCCACGTAGGTCCCAGTCTCGCTCAAGGGGAAGGTGTTGAGACCCATCGCAGAGCCACCACCATTCTTCGTCCTCTAAATCCTTGGGCCAAGGTAAGAAGTCGAAGCGGTCCAGTCACCCTTCAACTTCAGCTCGTCGCTCGACTGATGTGATGCATGAGGAATGTCGACGCAGAAGGTCTGTCTTCTGAGCCTGCTTCTGGGTCTGCTCCACGCGTCCCCCGAATTTCCGGGAGCCGGAGCAACCCCTGCCCAACTGAGTCTTATGAGGCCATGTGCCTCATTTTTGGGTACGCCGACCCCGATACGGCGTCTTCCGGCCCAAGGGGTTCGGTGGGGGGGACTTTAAGGTTCTGCTGCTACGGCCACTGAGGTCCCCTCCGGATCCGCTTGAGGATCAGCACTGACACTGGTCGTACCACTGAGACCTTCCCCGGTGCTTGTCGACACCCCGACTTCTGTGATACTCACCATTGACGTTGACCCGATCCTCATCCCCACCGACAGAGTTGAAACAGCATCGGCTGACGCCATCTGTCTTCAATGGGGCCTACTCACCCCAGGTCGGATTCAGACTCTTTTTCTTATTGGTACGAATACTGGGAAGGATATGAATACCAGGATGGACCCTAATTTGGACTGGGCACAGGAGTTGGGCGAGGCCAGTGGACTGGACACTTTTCCAGATGCTGGCATGCAGTCTCCTCCTACTGTGGCTACGGCGGAGGGAGCAACATATTCTATGGTGTTCATTTGGGCGGCTGAGGTCCTTGGCCTTGAGTTGCCTACTGTTCAGGTCAGATATCCTGATGGGTACTTCAGCCAGGGGCTTCCACTTCTGACCCCCTTCTACCATTCAATGAAGCCCTCACCGATGTCCTCTTGGGTACTTGGTCCAGACCAGCAGAGGGGCTCCTGTGAACAGGACTATCGCACGCTGCCATAGGCCCGCCCAGAACGACCCTAAATTCCTGTCCCAACACCCCACACCTGAGTCTTGTCATTCAAGTTTCCTCTTCCTAGGACGCATTTCCTTCCGCACCTCCGGATAGAGAATCAAAAAGGCTGGAACAATTTTGGGAAGATGTTTTCTTTCTCCAGCTTCGCGCTGCAGTCTGTGAACACCTCATGCCTTTTGGGCTGCTATACCCACTATCTAGGATAGTTCTGCAACTTCTGCTGCAGATATTGGAGCAGGCCCGTGTTACTGCCTCCCAAGCTGTCACCGATGGGACAACGGCAAAGTTCACAATCAGATGTGGGGTGAACACGACTGACTCTCTATATCAGTTGCGACAACAGTGGTTTTGTGGCGCCACGCCTGGTTGTGTAATTCTAGTTTTTCGGGAGGGGGTGTCCAACAGTCTTTTAAGGACATGCCCTGTGATGGCTCCCATCTCTTTGGAGATAATGCAGACTCAGCTTTGGAGAAGTTCAAGGACTCCCGGGCTATGGCTCCGGTCCCTTCACCTTTCCACTGCCCCTCGCCTCCAACAGTCTGCCTTTCGACGCTTTTATGGCCAAGGATGGGGCTCCCTGTCACGTCCCCATCCAAGCCACCATGCCACCCATGCAGTTCAGCTGCTGTGTGGCCTTGGGCGCGTAATCCAGCATGGGGCAGGGAACCAGGGGTCTGCCTAGTCCACCCCTGCCCCCGCTGCAGCCTCCAAACTCATCTAGTGCGTCCCCTCACTCCACTTGGCAGAAGGATTTGCCATCACCTGTCCCACTCGGAATCCATCACTACGGACAGATGGGTTTTGCAGACAATTTGAAGGGGCTACTCCCTCTGTGCGAATCTGCCCCAGCAGCCAAGCCTCCATCAGTCACACATCTTTCAGAGGATCATTTGGCACTTCTCCACCAGGAAGTCGCAGCTCTCTTGGCCAAGTCGTAGAGAAGGTTCCTGCGCCAGAAGTATGTTGTGGTTATTGTTCCCGCTACTTTCTGGTGCAGAAAAAATGCAAGGGCTTGCGTCCTATCCTACACCTTCAGGACCTCAATTACTTCCTCAAGAAGGAGAAATTCAAAATGCTCACCCTGGCTCAGGTCTTTGCTGACTTGGACCCAGGAGACTTGATGGTAGCGTTGGCCTTACAGGACGTTTAGTTCCACATTCCCAACATGCCTTCCCACAGACATTACCTACAATTCGAGGTAGATCATGAGCACCTTCACTTTACTGTGCTCCACTTCGGCCTTACAAGGGTCCCTCGGGTGTTCATGAAAGTGATGGCTTCAGCTCATCTGAGCAGGTTAGGGGTTTCAGTCTTCCCTTACCTCGACGTCTGGCTGCTGAAGGCAGACTCGCCCCAGAAAGTAGTCTCCCACCTTCAGACTACAGCGAGCCTACTGCACATGCTGGGGTTCATTATAAACGTGCCAAAGTCACACCTGGCTCCCTCTGATGCGCCCTTTCATCTGAGCTGTTCTGGACACAGTGCAGTTTCTGGCTTATCCTCCCAAAAAGCAAGACCAAGATATTCAGGCTATGATTCCGGTCTTTCAGCCTCTGTCTTGGGTTTTGGTGAAACGGACTCTGAGGCTACTGGCCTCTTGGCCTCCTGCATCCTGCTAGTAACCCATGTCGGATGGCATATGCGGGCTCTGCAGTGGGACTTGAAGATCCAGTGGGTGCAGCATCAGAGAAGTCTCTCTGACATGGTCCAGGTCTTGAAGGGGACTGCGAAAGACCTGCAGTGGCTGCTTTTGAATCCGCATTGGGTCCATGGCAGATCCCTCTCCCTTCCCCAGTCAAATCTATCCATAGTGACAGATGGGACACTTCTGGATTGGGGCGGCCACATAGGAGAGGCGGAGTTCATAGGCCTCCATATCAATCTTCTGGAGCTCTGTGCGATCAGGTTTGTGTTGAAAGCATTTCTTCCCTCTCTCAAAGGGAAAGTAGTGCAAGTGTTCATGGACAACACTACTGCCATGTGGTACTGCAACAAACAGGGCAGAGTATGCTCCTGGAACCTTTGTCAGGAAGCACTTAGCCTCTGGACATGGCTGGAACATCAGAGTATTACACTGGTGGTTCAGCATCTGTTGGGCTCTCTGAACAGCAGAGCAGACAAACTCAGCCATCGATGCACAGCTGATCACAAATGGCGTATCCATCTGAAGGTGGCGCAAGGTAAATTTCAACAGTCTGGAGAGCCTTGGTTAGATTTGTTCGCCTTCACACAGAACGCTCAATGTCAGCTGTTTTGCGCTTTTGAGTTTCGAAGACGGCACTTGCTCGGAGACACTTCTGCTCAGAGTTCTCAAGAAGATCAGGAACGACTGGGCCCAAGTTACCTTGTGGCTCCGGACTGGGCATGGAGAGTATGGTATCCAGAGCTCTTGAGCTTGGCCACAGATCCTCCACTCAGACTGCCTCTTCAAGAGGGTCTTCTGTCGCAGCAGCCGGGGATGGTTCTCCACCCGAAGCTGTCTAATCTCCGCCTTCATGCGTGGAGATTGAGCAGCAGCAGTTGACGGCTTTTGACCTTCCACCCGAAGTCTGAGGTGTTATCTTGGCAGCCAGACGTTCCTCCATCTAAATGGTATACGCCTGTGATTGGTATAAATTTGTGGCATGGTGTACCAACAAATCTGTTGATCCTCTCTCTACTCCTCTTTCAGAGGTTCTTTTGTTCATTCTTTCTTTAGCTCATCAGGGCTCTGCTATGGGCACCCTTAAGGGTTATTTATCAGCTATTTCGGCCTTTCTTAGGTTACCTGATCAGCCCTCACTCTTTGTCTCCTATTGTCAACGATTCCTGAAATGTCTCACCCATTTACTCCCTTTGAGCCGATGCACAATTGCCCTTTGCGGCTCCTCACTTTCAAGACTTTCTTGTTGCCATCACTTCTGCTCGCAGAGTAAGTGAGCTTCAAGTTCTTTCTTCAAAGCCCCCATGCTTGTCTGTGGTGTTGCACACAAAGGCCTCCCTCCCTTCCTTCCTTCCCAAGGTTATGCCTTTTCATGTAGGCCAATTATTCACGTTGCTTACTTTGTACGCACCCACACATCCTTCTCATGAGGAGGAGAGACTCCATCTGGACCCAAAAAGAGCGTTGGAGTTCTATCTCGATCATACTAACGATTTCTGGGTGGACGATCGACTCTTTGTTGGATATGTGGGTGCGAAAAAAGGGAAGGTGGTGCAAAAACGTACCATCTCTCGATGGGTACTTCTTTGCATCAAGATATGCTACACTTTGGCCAAGAAGCAACCCCCTGAGGGCTTGCGCGCACATTCCACCGAACTGCTGCTTACACTGCATTAGCATGCGGAGTTACTGTCCTGATATCTGCCAGGCAGCTACATGGGCATCCCTGCACACGTTTGCTAAATATTAGTGCCTGGACAGTCAGGTCCGTCGGGACGGCTACTTTGGTCGTTTGGTCCTGCAGGACTTCCTAGATTTCCTAGTATGATCTTGGTTCGCAGCCCACCTCAGAGAAAGGCATTGCTTGGGTATCTATTCTAAGGTAAGGTTTCTGCAACTAGAAGTCTCTATCAGATGTACAAGTTACTTACCTTAGGTAACAAAATATCTGGTAGACATGTTCTAGTTGCAGATTCCTTACCCGCCCACCCATCCTCCCCGCTTGCGAACTGATTTTTAGGGACAGGGGTTCCCCATTCAGGTCCTTAGCTCTGGCACACCAATCAAAGTGCTTTTAGCAGCTCTGCACTTTGGCGTGGAAAGTCGTTAAAAGAAAATGACATCACTGCGCTGAGGTGGCGTCAATGTACTACTCCGGACGTCGTCATAGCGACTAAGACGCCAACGACGCCAGCAGAGTCGACCGGCGCCCAAGGATATTGCTTGAAGGAAAAAAAATCCTAATCCAGTCTGACGCCTGGGGGAAAAATCTAAGGTAAGGTATATGCATCTAGAATATGTCCCTACCAGTTAATACGTTACCGAAGGTAAGTAACTTGTACATTCTGCACTCTGTATTCTGTGTAATGTTGATAAATAAGTTAGGCTGATTACATATGAACATGGGGCAGACAAAACTTGTCCACTGCCAGAATTGTGTTCTTGGATATATCAAAACAAGCGGAGCAAACAATACTAAAATGGGAGTCTTCAGCATTGTAGATATGTTTTGTCTGAAAAATGGACAGACATTTTAGGCACCCGTCTCTACAGGTTAGTGTATCACAATCAAGAGGACCACTGCAGAAATATGGGTGTGCAACAGAATGACGAATAAGGCGTTTACAGGTACTCTGTCCAAGACTAGGATCATTATACAATTATGCTAGTATTAAGGACACTTAGTAAATTTCTACCTGTACGTAAATGCCTGACCTTTTGCCTTTTTCTGATGCCAGTTATGATTGAATGTGTGATGGGACCCTGCTACACAGGTCCCAGCACCAGCAGTGTTACCCTAAACTGTACCTTTGCTTCCACAATTGGCACATCCCTGCCACCCAGATAAGTCCCTTGTAAATGGTACCCCCGGTACCAAGGGCCCTGATGCCAGGGAAGGTCTCTGAGGGCTGCAGCATGTCTTATGCCACCTTGGGGACCCCTCACTCAGTACATGCACACTGCCTCACAGCTTGTGTGTGCTGGTGGGGAGAAAAAGACTAAGTCGACAGGGCACTCCCCTCAGAGTGCCAGGACAACCTCACACTGCCTGTGGCATAGGTAAGTCACCCCTCTAGCAGGCCTTACAGCCTTAAAGCAGGGTGCACTATACCACAGGTGAGGGCATATGTGCATGAGCACTATGCCCATACAGTGTCTCAGTAAAACCTTACACATCGTATGTGCAGGCTAGCCATAAAGAGTATATGGTCTGGGAGTTCGTCAAACACGAAGGCCACAGTTCCATGATGGCTACACTGAAATCTGGGAACTTAGGTATCAAACTTCTCAGCACAATAAATGCACACTGATGCCAGGGTGGAATTTATTGTAAGATGCACCCAGAGGACATCTTAGAGATGCCCCCTGAATACCAGTCCGTCTCCCTAGTGCTAGGCTGACCAGTTTCTGCCAGCCTGCCACAACCAGACGAGTTGCTGACCACATGGGGAAGAGTGCCTTTGTCCACTCTGTGGCCAGGAACGAAGCCTGTACTGGGTGGAGGAGCTTCTCACCTCCCCCTGCAGGAACTGTAACACCTGGCGGTGAGCCTCAAAGGCTCATGCCTTTTTGTTACAGTACCCCAGGGCATCCCAGCTAGTGGAGATGCCCTGCCCTCCGGCCACTGCCCCCCGCTTTTGGTGGCAAGGCTGGAGAAGATAATGAGAAAAACAAGGAGTCACCCACCAGTCAGGACAGCCCCTAAGGTGTCCTGAGGTGACCTCTGCCTTTAGAAATCCTCCATCTTGAGATTGGAGGATTCCCCCAATACGATTAGCAATGTGCCCAATTTGCCCTCCTCCCCCCCCCCCCCCCCCCCCCCCCCACCCCCACCCCTACCCGCCCTCTCCCCCCCACCCCCAGACAGGAGGCACAAAGAGGGTGTAGTCACCCTGCAGGACAGTAGCCATTGGCTACTGCCCCCCCCTGACCTAAACACACCACTAAATTCAGTATTTACGGGCACCCCAGAACCCATGAAATAAGATTCCTGCAACCTGAAACAAGGAGGACTGCTGACTTGAAAGCCCTGCAGAGATGACTGAGACAACTGCTTTGGCCCCAGCCCTACCGGCCTGTCTCATGACTCAAACAAAACTGCAGCAGTGACTCATCCGACAGGGACCAGCAACCTCTGAAGTCTGATGTAAGGAAATGCCGCCTTGGCATGGTTACCCCCTGACTTTTTGCCTTTGCTGATGCTACGTTTTGATTTGAAAGTGTGCTGAGGCCTGCTAACTAGGCCCCAGCACCAGTGTTCTTTCCCTAACCTGTACTTTTGTTTCCACAATTGGCACACCCTGGCATCCAGGTAAGTCCCTTGTAACTGGTACCCCTGGTACCAAGGGCCCTGATGCCAGGGAAGGTCTCTAAGGGATGCAGCATGTCTTATGCCACCCTGGGGACCCCTCACTCAGCACAGACACACTGCTTGCCAGCTTTTGTGTACTAGTGAGGACAAAATGAGTAAGTCGACATGGCACTCCGCTCAGGGTGCCATGCCAACCTCACACTGCCTATGCAGTATAGATAAGTCACCCCTCTAGCAGGCCTTACAGCCCTAAGGCAGGGTGCACTATACTATAGGTGAGGGGACAAGTGATGAGCACTGTGCCCCTACAGTGTCTATGCAAAACCGTAGACATTGTAAGTGCAGGGTAGCCATAAGAATATATGGTCTGGGAGTCTGTCATGCACGAACTCCACAGCACCATAATGGCTACACTGAAAACTGAGAAGTTTGGTATCAAACTTCTCAGCACAATAAATGCACACTGATGCCAGTGTACATTTTATTGTAACATACACCCCAGAGGGCACCTTAGAGGTGCCCCTGAAACCTTAACCGACTATCCGTGTAGGCTGACTAGTTCTAGCAGCCTGCCACACACCAGACATGTTGCTGGCCACATGGGGAGAGTGCCTTTGTCACTCTGTGGCTAGTAACAAAGCCTGTACTGGGTGGAGGTGCTTCACACCTCCCCCTGCAGAAACTGTAACACCTGGCAGTGAGCCTCAAAGGCTCACCGCCTTTGTTACAGCACCACAGGGCACTCCAGCTAGTGGAGTTACCCGCCCCCTCCGGCCACGGCCCCACTTTTGGCGGCAAGGCTGGAGGAGATAATGAGAAAAACAAGGAGGACTCACTGGCCAGTCAGGACAGCCCTAAGGTGTCCTGAGGTGACTCTGACTTTTAGAAATCCCCCATCTTGCAGATGGAGGATTCCCCCAATAGGGATAGGAATGTGCCCCCCTCCCCTTGGGAGGAGGCACAATGAGGGTGTACCCACCCTCAGGGCTAGTAGCCATTGGCTACTAAGCCCCCAGACCTAAGCACACCCTTAAATTTAGTATTTAAGGGCTCCCCAGAACCTAGGAACTCAGATTCCTACAACCTAAGAAGAAGAGGACTGCTAAGCTGAAAAACCCTGCAGAGAAGACTGAGACACCAACTGCTTTGGCCCCAGCTCTACCGGCCTGTCTCCCCACTTCTAAAGACACTGCTCCAGCGACGCTTTCCCCAGGGACCAGCGACCTCTGAATCCTCAGAGGACTGCCCTGCTCTAGAAGGACCAAGAACTCCCGAGGACAGCGGCCCTGTTCACCAAAGACTGCAACTTTGAAACAAAGAAGCAACTTTGAAACAACTTGCGTTTCCCGCCGGAAGCGTGAGACTTGACACTCTGCACCCGACGCCCCCGGCTTGACTTGTGGAGAACAGTCACTTCAGGGAGGACTCCCCGGCGACTGCGAGACTGAGTAGCCAGAGTTGCGCCCCCCCCCCCCCCCCCCCCCCCCCCACCTGAGCCCCCACAGCGACACCTGCAGAGGGAATCCCGAGGCTCCCCCTGACCGCGACTGCCTGCTTCTAAGATCCGACGCCTGGTAAAGACTCTGCACCCGCAGCCCCCAGGGCCGGAAGGATCCATACTCCAGTGCAGGAGTGACCCCCAGGAGGCCCTCTCCCTTGCCCAGGTGGTGGCTACCCCGAGGACCCCCCCCCCCCCCCCCCCTTGCCTGCCTGCATCGCTGAAGAGACCTCTTGGTCTCCCATTGATTTCAATTAAAAAGCGTGTTTGCACACTGCACCAGGCCGCCCCTGTGCTGCTGAGGGTGTACTTTTTGTGTGGACTTGTGTCCCCCCCCCCCCAATGCCCTACAAAACCCCCCTGGTCTGCCCTCCGAAGACGCGGGTACTTACCTGTTTGCAGACTGGAACCGGGGCACCCCCTTCTCCATTGAAGCCTATGCGTTTTGGGCACCACTTTGACCTCTGCACCTGACTGGCCCTGAGCTGGTGTTGTGGTAACTTTGGGGTTGCTCTGAACCCCCAACGGTGGGCTACCTTGGACCCAAACTTGAACCCCGTAGGTAGTTTACTTACCTGCAAAAACTAACAAACTCTTACTCCCCCCAGGAACTGTTGAAAATTGCACTGTCTAGTTTTAAAATAGCTATATGTGATTTATGTGAAAACTGTATATGCTATTTTGCTAATTCAAAGTTCCTAAAGTACCTACCTGCAATACCTTCCTTTCATTTGAAGTATTGCATGTAAATCTTGAACCTGTGGTTCTTAAAATAAACTAAGAAAAGATATTTTTCTATACAAAAACCTATTGGCCTGGAATTGTTTCTGAGTGCGTGTTCCTCATTTATTGCCTGTCTGTGTACAACAAATGCTTAACACTACTCCTTTGATAAGCCTACTGCTCGACCACACTACCACAAAATAGAGCATTAGTATTCTCTCTTTTTGCCACTATCTTACCTCTAAGGGGAACCCTTGGACTCTGTGCATACTATTCCTTATTTTGAAATAGTGCATACAGAGCCAACTTCCTACATCTGAGGACTGCCCTGAAATCCAAGAAACTCCTGAGAACAGCAGCACTGTTCACCTACAGCAACATTTTTGCAACTTTCTAACAACTTTTAAAGAACTCACGCCGTAACTGTGAGACTTCACCTTCTGCACCTGACGCCTCTGGCTCAAGCTCCACAGAACCAGCACTACAGGGAGTACTCCCAGGTGACTGCGACCTCGTGAGTAACCCGAGACGACCCCCTTTGACCCCCACAGCGATGCATGCAGAGAGTATCCTGAGGCTCCCTTTGACTGCGACTGCCTGTAAAAAGGAACCCTACGCCTGGACCTAGCACTGCACTGCAGCCCCCAGGGGCCAGAAGGAACCGAACTTTAATGCAGGAGTGACCATCAGGCGACCCTCTGCCTAGCCCAGTCGGTTGCTGGCCTGAGAAGCCCCCTGTGCCCGGCCTGCACCACAAGAAGTGACCCCCGGGTCCCCTCCATTGATTCTAATACAAAACCCGACGCCTGCTTTGCACACTGCACACGGCCGCCCCTGTGCCTACTTGTATCCCCCCTTCCAGTGCTCTACAAAACCCCCCTGGTCTGCCCTCCGAAGACGCACATACTTACCTGTAGGCAGACTGGAACTGGAGCACCCCTGTTTTCATAAGCACCTATGTGTTTTGGGCCGTCCTTTGACCTCTGCACCTGACCGGTCCTGTGTTGCTGGTGCGGTAACTTTGGGGTTGCCTTGAACCCCCAACGGTGGGCTGCCTATGCCCAGGAACTTGAACTTGTAAGTGCCTTACTTACCTGAAAAATAACCTTTACCTACCTCCCCCAGGATCTGTTGATTTTTGCAGTGTCCACTTTTAAAATAGCTTATTGCCATTTTAACTAAAACTGTGTATGTCACTGCTTTAATTTAAAGTTCCTAACTTACCTATGTGGAGTACCTTCCATTTTATGTACTTACTTCAAAGCTTCAACTTGTGGTTCTAAAATAAAGAAAATATATTTTTCTGTATAAAAACCTTTGGCCTGGAGTTAAGTCTTTGACTGTGTGTTCCTCATTTATTGCCTGTGTGTGTAAAACAAATGCTTAACACTACCCTCTGATAAGCCTACTGCTCGACCACACTACCACAAAATAGAGCATTGGAATTATCTAGTTGTGCCACTATCTTACCTGTAAGGGGAACCCTTGGACTCTGCACACTAACTCTTACCTTGAGATAGTATATACAGAGCCAACTTCCTACACTACCAAAATCCCTCTTTAAATATTAAGGAAATCAAAGTGATGGATGCCTACCATGTAATTTTGAGAGCAGTAATTTCTCTATCCTACATATTTTATGGAAAGTCATTGTTTTGTACACTACCAGATTTTCATTAGTCATCAACTCGAGATTTGCATGCTTGTATAGTTCACAATCCAGTAGCATTTGGGGCCGTGAGGTATAGGGCAGTCAGTGAAACCCACTCCTGGTAGGACCATCACAGGAGTAAAAGATGATAAAGTAATTAAGCTACAAAACATGCCCTGAGGACTAGAAGAATCTGTTGTGACTGAGACATGGACACACTTCAGGGACTGATCTGTATGTTTTCGGATTATGGAAAGAGCAATGGCCCTTTGTCCGAGTGTTGAAACAACCCACACTTAAGGTCACTGCGTACACTGTTATCAATATAAGAAGCACAACCACCATTGTGACTCATTATGAACATTTAAATTCAAAACAGTGTTCCACATTTAAATGTGCAGCTTTAGAAAGAACTGATAAATGAATCCCCATGACCATAAGCAGTATGAATTGAGGGTCTGATAAGATTAAGCATTAATGTACCTGCATGTTGAAGAGGCATATTAAAACTAAAAAAGGAATGTAAGCAGCCCATATTTTAGGTAATCCATGAACATCTATTGTAAAAAGGATATCTTTTAGGTCGATTGTAGCTCAACATGAACCATTGGAAAAAGAAAACCACAGCTGATTTACAATAAGTTTAACCCTCATGCTTTCCCAACCACACTGCCTCCCTGCTTTTGTTACAGGGTCTCCTGCACAGGGTTGACTGCCTTTAGGCAGATTTCTTTTTAGATTTTCCCATACCTGCCTTGTTCTCACTCTGCATTCCATGAGGCCTCTCTGCTGCCACAAAAGCTGCCTTCGATGGTCTATCAGTTACAGTTAACAAGTATTGTAATGTCAGTCAGTTTTGGTGCTTAGGGTATCATTACAGTAGGCTTGCAGCATTTTCTCCCTTTTGACGAAGACTTAATGTAAGTCATTAGAAAGATAGTGAGCAAGTTCAAGGCATTTTACTAAGCAAAAGTAAGTAAGCCTGAGTTTTCACCAGGTTGAGCCCACACAACACATTCTTCCTAAGGCTTTTATGGATACCTGTGAGGTCAGGGAAGTGTTGTTATAGGTGCTTTGCAGCAGGCCATTCTTTCTCGTCAGGAAGCAGTCCTGAGCTGCCCTCGTTTTTTTAGATGACCCAGATGTCTTTTACCCTATTTCTTCTCAGCCTCTGTCGCTAAACCCACCCACTAACGGGTCAGCCAGAATCTTAATCGTGCAGTGAGTCATCTAGACTGTCCATTTCATACAACTGTCGTTGAAGATCCATGGAAAGAGAAAATAGACGTTTTGTTAATCTTCTTTTAGAGCGGGGTCAATGACCTGTGCTATTACCTCTGCAGACATGTTACAGGATTATACCAATGAATGGAAAAATGCTTACTGACTTATAAGTGGATGTGGAGAACACACTGTCCTTATGTTTAGTGAGCATATAACTACATTTTATACTTTATCAAATTCTCCATTATATGAATGGACGATCACAACTATAGCTTCTTTTGTTGGCACAAGCCCATTTAAGAGGAAAAACAATGCCAGTAGCCTGTTTGAAAGCTGCATTGGGCAAATTTAGATCTCTCGACTCTTTAAAAGAAGCCATGCTAGCACTGATGGCAAGTACTTTATTCTCCAGCTACTGAAGTCTGTTACACTATCTGGCCCAAGCAGTACTTCCAGAGTTTCACACAGGGGATCAAAGCCAGGACTATACTGCAGTGGCTCCAGAACATTGATGTTTGTGATTCTCATGCTTTAACTATTTCATCTACCAATGTTCCCATCACCATCCAGAAAACCTGTGGTGGTAGGGAGCCAACATCCACTTTTGAGAACAAATGGGAAAGATAATCCATACAGTCCCTGGCTCTTCAGTAGTGTTAAAGATTCAGAATGCTGCTTTTAAGAAGGTGTGATCTTATCTTCAGATAAATTGAAGTAAAGCACCTCTATATGTAAGGATAAGATTTATTCTAGTAGTTAGCTAAATCTGGATGTCTAAATGCTTTTTGGTCGTTTGTTGGGACTGTCCAGATTGAGAAACCTACATGTCATGTTGACCAGGGTCTTGAAACTTAATCCTGATGAATATTTGCTCTTTAGCATAGATCTTCAAGATTTGTTTGCCACCACATCTGTGATTTCTCCCCAAAATGTGTGATGTTTATTAATTGGAGCACCTCAACTTAATTGGGTACTGAAAATATTCACCAAACTAGTGTCATTGTGGACACATCTATGATGTTAATTGAATCTTAATCTATCCCATTTTTTAGATTGGTTTTATTATTTGGCACAGCCCTTCAGTACTCAGTTCCTTGATTGCCATCACCTGTCTTTGAACTATCCCGAGTTCTTGTTGAACGCACGCTAACATAATTCCCACAGATCCTCTTCTTTGAAAGTTCCCTAGCCTATAGACTGGGTCTAGAATAGTTTTTATAGAAGTATCTTCAAGGAAGTGACTAGGTGGTTGGGGCCACAGTGGATTAAGTAGTATCCCTCCCAAAAAGTTAACATTGCAGGTTAGGAAACGCACCACTTCTGATTTGCTTATTTTTTTTCTGCAGTCATGAGCTGAATTACCCACACATCATTATACCACATATCACTAAGTGCTGGAAGAGGCATAGATGCTCTGCATTGCCAGCCACTAGAAGGTTACAATGGTGTAGCAGTCCAACTTGCTTATGTACTGTCAAAGTAGGTTATTTGGAGTGGACAAGTGTCCACCTCTAATGATAAGGCCACCAACTGATGCATGTCACACAAATTAAACAAACTGAGCTTGTGCTCAATCCCTGGTAACGCGACGCAAAGTAGTCTGGGTTAAATCAAAGGCAATATGTGAAGATTTAGGCAATGCTTACAAAGTAGAAAACGTAACACATTCACAACCAGTATGGAATAAAGAAAACGGAGTAAAATGAGACCAAAATGAGAAAAATCCTTTAAGGGATCAGAGATAAGAACTTTAAAAGATTTAAGTTTAAATAGCACCAAGGATTGTCTATGGAAACGGTAGGCTGTAACCTACGTGTAATGTGAGGCTGACTGACATGGAGACCAGCTAAATTATACAAAAAGTGATGGATAGAATGTTTGAATTAATCTCAGCCACTGGCCATTGCTCTAGGCCGCATCCAACCATCCTTTTTTTGCACATCATGCCACCTCATTAAGGTCCCAGCTATATGCAAATCAGTCCTGACCCAGCTCCAAAGGGAAAAGTCCAGCCCAAACTGCCAGGCCAAGTCCTTCCTGAACTGGAACACAAGCCACTTAGGACCAGTTTCGACCTTGTTACCCGGGTCAAGACTGATTTTCAATCACCGCCTCAGAATGGCCAAGATGGATGCCGTGCATTGATCTATTGATACACCATATTAAACACAGTGAGGGGTCTTAAATTAGCAAAAGCCTTAATCAGAATCTGTGTTCACCAAGCAGGAAGCCTTGCTGCTTAAATGACACATGTAAATCCTCGTTTAAACAGCAAGGCAATATCCACAAAGAGTACGTTCGGAAATATTTTGTAGTTTGGTGTTCAAAGCATTAGTGTTCAAATCAGTTTCTCATGCTTAGGAAGGTTTGAACACAGATTGTTAATAGCATTTGGTGGTAGCTCAAGCCTTCCTAGTAATGATTGACCACCATCACTCTTTATTCCTATTGTGCCCTTTATATTTGAAAGAGCAGACCAGGTTTTTTCCACCAAAACTGAATGTCTATGAAATCAATTTGGTGTGGAGTTTGTGGCCCAGTTTGTCATGTGCATCTGCTCCTCGTGTCTTCCATTCTTCTGAACTGTCCTGCTGATAGCCTTGTGTGTTTGTGTGGCGTATATAGCAAACCTACCAAAAGGCAGTTTCTGACAGAGACTTCAAACTTTTTTAAAAGTAACTTTTCAGCTGTATTGCTGCATGCCAGAAGGCGATGCCAAGTGCAGCCAATATAGGTGCCCCACTAGCCGGGTCTGGAGCTCCTGTCTTGTTGCTCTAAGTCACTTGATTTTTCGGTAAAAAAAAAAAAGTATGCCGACTTATAAACTCATTACGCATCTGGTTACATCACAGCTTGAGCATCACATCTTGAGTTTCCGTGACCTTCAGCCACAACATGCCAGATCAAAGAGTTCTGCTGAGCGATGTGCTTTCTCTTTGGTTCCCTACCCAACTTCCTCTGGCAGGCTTTTGGGCCCCAAGGGTTTGAGAGACCTTCCACTTAAGATAGCACTTGCGGGTTTGCCGTCTGTGCCAGTTTAACATCCCAAGCCTATCCTCCTTCTGGCTGTTGATACAATCCCGATTCCCACATCATGACCCAAACCTGCCCCAGACACTTAAGCTCCAGTGCTGACTTCGCTGCCTGAGGAGGTTCGGAAGCTGACTTTGACAGACGTCGCCCCTAAATCCACCCGAACCACTGCTTCCCCACTTGTTTGACCACAAGGTTGGCAACACACACTGCCTTGCCTTTTTGGGACTGATTCGGATAATGTCTCTCCTGGGGGATAAGTTCACCCTGCCACATTGGCAATTAGTGCACAGCCTTACAGGAGACTAGTAGCCTTGTATACTTCTCAGACTCAGGGTGAGCACAGGGCAGTTGAAGTTGTTGACCTCCAGCTCCCTACCTTGGAGGTTAAGAACGTTTTGACTGAGGTCCTTAAACCATGGCAGACATTTCTGGAGCACCTTCTTCCTTTCAGCAAATTCTTAATGTATACCTTATCCTCTCTGGTGTGCACGAAAACCTTAGGACAGTGCTATCTCAGGAAATTCCGTATGGTGTCAAGTTCACGATCCATTTTGGCTTGGATACCACATATTCTATTGGGTGGCCCAATGGCACTAGCTTTGCCATTCTCCATCTTGCATGGCTATTATTGACTGGATTCCCCAACTATATCATGCATGGCTATGATTGACTGGGTTCCCCAGGGTTGTCCAGTCCTTCCTAATAAAGCATTTTAAGGCGAGCAGGACTACTTGCTATCTGGCCCTTTTAGCCCCACCCTTGCAAACCACAACAGTTCCATCGCTTCTTTTGTGACTTTCTCGGAGGCAACCCTTACTGCCAGCATGTCCAGCCCCATCAGGGAACCCAGCAGTTTTGTGGTAGAGGCAGACGTGCCTACCACCCGTGCAGGCAAGGTAAGCATGCTGCCCAGCCTGCCGTCCCAATACCCCCCTCCTCCTTCCCCAATGGATGGTGACATTTGACATGCAGTAATCCTATTTCCAAATACCCGTCACTGTGCTTCCCTTTGTCACCTGCACCCTTCGGGTATTCACGAAAGTTGAAGGCAGTGTTGCCCCAAGGCTGTTGACACTACTTGCTTACTGCGGCAACCCCGTCATCTTTACAGTTAATATCAGTGTGCAAAAGCCACACCTTTCTCCTCCGATGCTTCCCTTCATCAGAGCCATTCTGAACGGTGTAAGGTTACATACCTTTTCTTCAGGCAAGAGTCCAGGACATTCAGGCAATGATTCCCATCTTTCACCCTTGTCCTAGAATTCACTGAGGCTGCTGGGGCTGATGACTTCCCGCAGGCTGCTATTCAAGCACACCATTGTAATCTGAACTCCCAGTGGCCCTGATCTCAACGGGTCCTCGCCAACTACACTCCAGTTTCAGAGGAAACTGTAAAATATTTGGGGTGATGGTTGCTTGACTGCAATTGGGTCATCAGTAGGCCTCTCCATTCCTCACCCAGAGCTGACAGTGGTGAGCAATGGTCGCTTCTGGGTTGGAGTGTCCATCATGGGGAGGTTGGTACATGTGCTGGCAGATAGCATCACTGTCATATGGTGCTGCAACAGACTGGGAGGTTATGGGGTCATGGACCCTGTGCCAGGAGGCCTTGTGCCTCAGAAATGTCTGTACCACCAAGGAATCTTCCTGGTGATGACTGTCGGAAAGTACTTTCTTTTTGGCATGGTTACCCCCACTTTTTGCCTACTATCAGTATGCCTTGACTGATTTCACTGGGATCCAGCTAACCAGGACCCCAGTGATTATGCGCTCTCCCTCTAAATTTGGTTGCCTAGGACTTTGCACACTCCAAAGTTGGCATACTGGTGCCCCCATATAAGTCCCTAGTATATGGTACTTGGGTACCCAGGACATTGGAGCACCAGGGGTTCCCCATAGGCTGCAGCATGTACTGTGCCACTCATGGGAGCCCATGCAAGATGTCTGCAGGCCTGCCATTGCAGCCACATGAATAGGTGCATGCACCCTTTTCACTACAAGTCACTTAACCAGGTCACTGTAAGTCATCCCTCTGGTAGGCCCTCCTAGCCCAGATGGCAGAGTGCATGTCCCTGTGTGTGAGGGTACCCCTGCTTCTACGAATTCCAGCTCCATTGCACTGGACTTCATAATTGCGGGGAAGCCATTTTACCCATGTACTGGACCCCGGTCACTACCTGTGTCCAGCTACATAATGGTAATTCCGAACCTGGGTATGTTTGATTTCAAACATGTTGGAATCATACCCCAATACTATTGCCAGTATTGGTTGTATGATTGAATGCACTATGGAGGCTCGTTAGAGGACCCCCAGCATTGCTCCTACTGGTCTTCTGGGGTTTTCTGGGCAGCCCGTGCTGCTGCTGCTTCTCAGACAGATTTGTGCTCTCCTGCTTGACCAGCTCAGGCAGAGGAAGGCAGAACAAAGGATTTCCTGTGGGGGAGAGAGAGGTAACATCTTCTCCCTCGGAAATAGGTGCTACATGGCTTGGGAGGGGTAGCCTCCCCAAGCCACCAGTATGCTCTGAAGGGCACATTTGGTGTCCTCCTTGTATAAACCGTTTTGCACAGTCCAGGGACCCCGGTTCCTGCTCTGGTGCAAAACTGGACTAAGGAAATGAGTGACCACTCCCCTGTCAATCACCACCCATGGGGTGGTGCCCAGAGCTCTTCCAGGTGGCCACATGATTCTGCCATCTTGAATTCAAGATGTGCAGAAGCCACTGAGAGCTTCTGAGTGGCCAGGTCAGGCGGGTGATATCACAGCCCCCTCCTGATAGTTGGTCACCCTTGTCGGTGACCAATCCCGCTCTCTGGGCTATATAGGGCCTCCCTCTTGGGTGGGTCCTCCAATTCGACATTCATGATTCCAGCAAGACTCCTCTGCAACATTTACTTCATCTTCTGGCCACCGGAACAGCAACTGGACTCTTAAGGAACCAACAATCTGCAACTCCAGCAACTAATCCGCTTTGCAACATTGTTTCTCCAGCTCATTCCAGCAGGTGCAACATTTCCCCAGCTATGCATCCTCTGAGGTCGACGAGACTCCAGCTTGCACCAAGAAGTAAGAAGGAATCTCCCTTGGAGTGAAGGAGTCACTCTCCTGCATCTGCAGGCACCAATTGAAACGACGATCGGCTGCGTGAATCCTGCATCACAGGTGGTGGTTTAAAGTGGTCCCCTTGGTCCTCTCTGCCAGCTGTCCAACTTGAAAGACGGTGAGCCCTTGCCTCTCCATGCAGGACAGTACCCCTGTGCACTGCGACGTTTGCAGCTACCAAGGCTTGTTTGCTCCTCCTCCAAGGGATCTTCAGGCTTTGTGTAGCCCCGGCCCCCAGCACTACTTCCTGCCAAGCACAGTCTCCTCTCTGCTGCTCCAGTGACTTGGGACTTCCCTTCAGGTGTGCTGAGTGGGCTTCACTTTGTCTGCTCTCTCTTGCCAGTGGCTTACCTGTGTGGGCTGCCTGCTGTCCTGGTGACTCTCCCGACTGAGGGTCGGCCTGGACTCCCCTCCATGGGTCGAGTCCCCTGGACCTTGCTGTTCCTCTCCAGCTTTGCAACTCGACTTCTTTTGCATTTGCCAAGGCTTGTTGCTGGTTCTCCAGAACCGCTGACCAACTACAACCCAACAGACGACGTGGGACACGAGCTGCATCACTTTAGGAACTCCTCTTCATCTCCTGTGCTGTGCAGCTGGGCTTCATCCCATGTCGACCTGGTCCTGCCTCCACAGAAGGGTGGGTTGTGGCTCCTGCCATGACCAGACACTCCATCATGAACTGGATTTAGTCTCCTTCCTTTGCAGGTCCTCTTCTGCCAGAATCCGTCTTTGGGTTCTTCCAGTCTTGGTTGGGTCTTGCATAATCCTTTTCCAAAGTCATTCTGTTGTTTTTGGGAAAAAACAGGTACTTACCTCTGCTCCCCTGGTCGTGGGGGTTCACTCTGGTACTCACCTTTTGTGGTTCCTAGGTCCTCCAGCTCCCTTCTACTGATTCCACATACTTTGGGTGGGGGGGGGGGGGGGGGCGCGGCGGCGGCGCGCTATCTTTCACATTTCACTTTTTTAGGATATGGTTTGGCCCTCCCATAGGACTCACTGTTTACCTATACGTTTGCCAATGCTTATTGATTTTTATGCTCTTTACTAATTGCTAATGTGTATATATTAGTGTGATTGCTTACCTCCAGTTAGGAGACTGCCTATTAGTATTCTAGTATTTGTGTTACCGTAATTGTAAGGAAATGCCTCCTTGGCATGGTTGCCCCCTGACTTTTTGCCTTTGCTGATGCTATGTTTACAATTGAAAGTGTGCTGAGGCCTGCTAACCAGGCCCCAGCACCAGTGTTCTTTCCCTAACCTGTACTTTTGTATCCACAATTGGCAGACCCTGGCATCCAGATAAGTCCCTTGTAGCTGGTACTTCTAGTACCAAGGGCCCTGATGCCAAGGAAGGTCTCTAAGGGCTGCAGCATGTCTTATGCCACCCTGGAGACCTCTCACTCAGCACAGACACACTGCTTGCCAGCTTGTGTGTGCTAGTGAGAACAAAACGAGTAAGTCGACATGGCACTCCCCTCAGGGTGCCATCCCAGCCTCTCACTGCCTATGCAAGTATAGGTCAGTCACCCCTCTAGCAGGCCTTACAGCCCTAAGGCAGGGTGCACTATACCATAGGTGAGGGTACCAGTGCATGAGCATGGTACCCCTACAGTGTCTAAACAAAACCTTAGACATTGTAAGTGCAGGGTAGCCATAAGAGTATATGGTCTGGGAGTTTGTCAAACACGAACTCCACAGCACCATAATGGCTACACTGAAAACTGGGAAGTTTGGTATCAAACTTCTCAGCACAATAAATGCACACTGATGCCAGTGTACATTTTATTGCAAAATACACCCCAGAGGGCACCTTAGAGGTGCCCCTGAAACTTAACCGACTGTCTGTGTAGGCTGACTAGTTCCAGCAGCCTGCCACACTAGAGACATGTTGCTGGCCCCATGGGGAGAGTGCCTTTGTCACTCTGAGGCCAGTAGCAAAGCCTGCACTGGGTGGAGATGCTAACACCTCCCCCAGGCAGGAGCTGTGACACCTGGCGGTGAGCCTCCAAGGCTCACCCCTTTGTCACAGCCCAGCAGGGCACTCCAGCTTAGTGGAGTTGCCCGCCCCCTCCGGCCACGGCCCCCACTTTTGGCGGCAAGGCTGGAGGGAACAAAGAAAGCAACAAGGAGGAGTCACTGGCCAGTCAGGACAGCCCCTAAGGTGTCCTGAGCTGAGGTGACTCTAACTTTTAGAAATCCTCCATCTTGCAGATGGAGGATTCCCCCAATAGGGTTAGGATTGTGACCCCCTCCCCTTGGGAGGAGGCACAAAGAGGGTGTACCCACCCTCAGGGCTAGTAGCCATTGGCTACTAACCCCCCCAGACCTAAACACGCCCTTAAATTTTGTATTTAAGGGCTACCCTGAACCCTAGAAAATTAGATTCCTGCAACAACAAGAAGAAGGACTGCCTAGCTGAAAACCCCTGCAGAGGAAGACCAGAAGACAACAACTGCCTTGGCTCCAGAAACTCACCGGCCTGTCTCCTGCCTTCCAAAGAACTCTGCTCCAGCGACGCCTTCCAAAGGGACCAGCGACCTCTGAATCCTCTGCCCTGCTTCGACGACGACAAGAAACTCCCGAGGACAGCGGACCTGCTCCAAAAAGACTGCAACTTTATCCAAAGGAGCAGCTTTAAAGAACCCTGCAATCTCCCCGCAAGAAGCGTGAGACTTGCAACACTGCACCCGGCGACCCCGACTCGGCTGGTGGAGAACCAACACCTCAGGGAGGACCCCCGGACTACTCTACGACTGTGAGTACCAAAACCTGTCCCCCCTGAGCCCCCACAGCGCCGCCTGCAGAGGGAATCCCGAGGCTTCCCCTGACCGCGACTCTCTGAAACCTAAGTCCCGACGCCTGGAAAAGACCCTGCACCCGCAGCCCCCAGGACCTGAAGGACCGGACTTTCACTGCAGAAGTGACCCCCAGGAGTCCCTCTCCCTTGCCCAAGTGGAGGTTTCCCCGAGGAAGCCCCCCCTTGCCTGCCTGCAGCGCTGAAGAGATCCCTTGATCTCTCATTGACTTCCATTGCGAACCCGACGCTTGTTCTAACACTGCACCCGGCCGCCCCTGCGCCGCTGAGGGTGAAATTTCTGTGTGGGCTTGTGTCCCCCCCGGTGCCCTACAAAACCCCCCTGGTCTGCCCTCCGAAGACGCGGGTACTTACCTGCTGGCAGACTGGAACCGGGGCACCCCCTTCTCTCCATTGAAGCCTATGCGTTTTGGGCACCACTTTGAAATCTGCACCTGACCGGCCCTGAGCTGCTGGTGTGGTAACTTTGGGGTTGCTCTGAACCCCCAACGGTGGGCTACCTTGGACCAAGAACTGAACCCTGTAAGTGTCTTACTTACCTGGTAAAACTAACAAAAACTTACCTCCCCCAGGAACTGTGAAAATTGCACTGTGTCCACTTTTGAAATAGCTATTTGTGAATAACTTGAAAAGTATACATGCAATTGAAATGATTCAAAGTTCCTAATGTACTTACCTGCAATACCTTTCAAACAAGATATTACATGTTAAATTTGAACCTGTGGTTCTTAAAATAAACTAAGAAAATATATTTTTCTATAACAAAACCTATTGGCTGGATTTGTCTCTGAGTGTGTGTACCTCATTTATTGTCTGTGTATGTACAACAAATGCTTAACACTACTCCTTGGATAAGCCTACTGCTCGACCACACTACCACAAAATAGAGCATTAGTATTATCTCTTTTACCACTATTTTACCTCTAAGGGGAACCCTTGGACTCTGTGCATGCTATTCCTTACTTTGAAATAGCACATACAGAGCCAACTTCCTTCAGTAATAAAGTACCTTTATTTTTTGTAAGTGTGTGGTCCTTTCATGTGTGATAGTGCCACGTGACTATAGTGATATTACATAAGCTTTGCACGTCTCCTAGATAAGTCTTGGCTGCTCATCCACAGCTACCTCTAGAGATCCCTGGCTTTCTAAACACTGCCTTCACTTCACTAATAGGGGATACCTGGTGTAGGAAGTTGGCTCTGTATATGCTACTTCAAAGTAAGAAATAGTGTGCACAGAGTCCAAGGGTTCCCCTTAGAGGTAAGATAGTGGCAAAAGTAGATAATTCTAATTTTCTATTTTGTGGTAGTGTGGTCGAGCAGTAGGCTTATCAGAGGGTAGTGTTAAGCATTTGTTGTACACACACAGGCAGGCAATAAATGAGGAACACACACTCAGACTTACTCCAAGCCAATAGGTTTTTATATTGGAAAATATATTTTCTTAGTTTATTTTAAGAACCACAGGTTCAAGATATACAGGTAATACTTTAAATGTAAGGTACTTCACTTAGATACTTTAGGAACTTTGAATGAAAACAAGATCATGTGCAGTCTTTGTAAAAATGGCAATAAGCTATTTTCAAAGTGGACACAGTACAAAAATCAACAGTTCCTGGGGAAGGTAAGTAAAGGTTGGATTAGGAGGCAAGTAAAACACTTCCAAGTCTCAGTTTTGGGGCATAGGCAGCCCACCGTTGGTGGTTCAAGGCAACCCCAAAGTTACCACACCAGCAGCTCCGGGCCGGTCAGGTGCAGGGGTCAAAGAGGTGCCCAAAACACATAGGCGCCTATGCGGAACAGGGGTGCTCTGGTTCCAGTCTGCCAGCAGGTAAGTACTTGGGTCCTCAGGGGGCAGACCAGGGGGGTTTTGTAGAGGACCAGGGGGGACACGAGAAGGCACACAAAGTACACCATCAGTGGTACAGGGGCGGCCGGGTGCAGTGAGCAAAGCAGATGTTGGGTTTTAGATTGAAAAGAATGGAGGGACCTGGGGGTCACTCTAGCGTTGCAGGCAGGCATGAGTGGGGGTTCTCGGGACAGCCACCAACTGGGCTAGGCAGAGGGTCGCCTGGGGGTCGCTCTTGCACTGAAGTTCGGTTCCTTCAGGTCCTGGGGGCTGCGGGTGCAGTGTTGGTTCCAGGCATTGCGTTCCTTGTTACCGGCAGTCGCGGTCAGGGGGAGCCTCGGGATTCTCTCTGCAGGCGTCGCTGTGGGGGTTCGGGGGGGGGTCATCTCTGGTTGCTCGCAGTCACTGTGGAGTCATCCCTGAGGTGTTTGTTCTCTGGATCTTGAGCCGGGGGCGTCGGGTGCAGTGTGTGAAGTCTCACGCTTGCAGCGGGAAACGTGAAGTCTTAGGAAGTTGATTCTTTGTTGCAAAGAAGTTGCAGGTTTTGAACAGTGCCACTATTCACTGGAGTTTCTTGGTCCTTTAGTCCAGGCCAGTCCTCTGAGGCTTCAGAGGTCGCTGGTCCCTGTCGGATGCGTAGCTGAGTGCAGGTTTCCGAAGTTGGAGGCAGGTAGGGCTGGGGCCAAAGCAGTTGTCTTCCTCCTTCTCAGCAGGCTTGTAGGTCAGCAGTCCTTCTTGTTTCTTCAGGTTGCAGGAATCTGATTTCCTGGGTTCTGGGGTGCCCCTAAATACTGAATTTAGGGGTGTGTTTAGGTCTGGGAGGGTAGTAACCATTGGCTACTGTCCTTGAGGGTGGCTACACCCTCTTTGTGCCTCCTCCCTGTGGGGAGGGTGGCACATCCCTAATCCTATTGGGGGAATCCTCCAAACTCAAGTTGGAGGATTTCTCAAGGCATGGGTCACCTCTGCTCAGGACACCTTAGGGGCTGTCCTAACTGGTGGGTGACTCCTTGTTTTTCTCATTATTTCCCTTTGACTTGCTGCCAAATGTGGGAGCTGTTTACAGGGGCGGGCATCTCCACTAGCTGGAGTGCCCTGGTGCATTGTAACACGAAGCCTGAGCCTTTGAGGCTCACTGCTAGGTGTTGCAGTTCCTGCAGGTTAGAGGTGTTAAGCATCTCCACCCAGTGCAGGCTTTGTTTCGGGCCTCAGAGAGCACAAAGGCTCTCACCCCAGGGGGTCAGAAACTCATCTCTCAGCAGCAGGCTGGCACAGACCAGTCAATCCTGCACTGAAGGATTGGGTAAAATACAAGGGGCATCTCTAAGATGCCCTCTGTGTGCATGTTTTAATAAATCCAACACTGGCATCAGTGTGGGTTTATTATTCTGAGAAGTTTGATACCAAACTTCCCAGTATTCAGTATAGCCATTATGGAGCTGTGGAGTTCGTTTTTGACAAACTCCCAGACCATATACTTAATATGGCCACACTGTACTTACCATGTCTAAGAATAGACTTAGACACTGTAGGGGCATATTGCTCATGCAGCCATGCCCTCATTTGTGGTATAGTGCACCCTGCTTAGGGCTATAAGGCCTGCTAGAGGGGTGACTTACCTATGCCGCATGCAGTATTTTGTGGGCATGGCATCCTGAGGGGGATGCCATGTCGACTTTGCCTTTTTCTCCCCACCAGCACACACAATCTACAATGGCAGTGTGCATGTGTTAGGTGAGGGGTCCCTTGGGGTGGCACCACATGTGCTGCAGCCCTTAGGGACCTTCCCTGGTCACAGGGTCCTTGGTACCACTGGTACCTTTTCCAAGGGACTTATCTGTGTGCCAGGGTTGTGCCAATTGTGGAGACAATGGTAAATTTTAGGTGCAAGAACACTGGTGCTGGGGCCTGGTTAGCAGGGTCCCAGCACACTTCTCAGTCAAGTCAGCATCAGGCAAAAAGTGGGGGGTAACTGCAACAGGGAGCCATTTTCTTACACCTGGTATAAGTTGATAACACCATGGGTGCTCAACACACGCCAAGCCAGCTTCCTACAGTGACCAGCTAGCAGGATCATTGAATGCGGAGGTAAATGAGCTCACCTGTCGAAGCCTTGCTTTTTTACCAATGGCATTTACACCCTGAAGTCGTGCAAGGTTTTTTCTGAGAGTGGGGAGAATATTGGATCGATCTTTTTGCACCACTTAGAACGCTCAATGTCAATACTTCTGCACATTGGAGTTTCTAAGGCGTGTCTCACTCACTTGCTCCGCCTTGAATGGACCTCTATATTCGTGTATGCCTTTCCAGTGATACCACTCCTGCCCAGCATTCTCAAGAGCATCAGGACAGACTGGGCTCAAGTCATCATAGTTACTCTAGATTGGGCACAGAGCGAATGATATCCAGAATTACTAGGCTTGAACCTATGTCTTCTGAGGCTACAACTCTTGGAGGACGTACTGTCACAGCAACATAGCAGGGATCTGTACCCGAGCCTTAGCACTCTCCACCTTGATGCTAGGTGATTGACCTTTGACCTTCCTCCTCTAGAGGTAGTTGTCATCTGGCAGTCACGTGTCATTAACAAAAACTGTGTCTGACGTTGGGACAAATTTGTTACTTGGTGCAACATTCAAATTGGCCCCTCCAGGGATCAACTTGGCACGTTGTTCTGTTGGTGTGATCGGTTATTTGTTAACTTGCCAAGCAAGGCTTTGTGCACAGTTAGGGGTTATTTTTTGGCCTACTTAAGGGTGCCAGATCAGCCCTTGTCTAAGTAACGAGTTGGATGAGATTTTTGGAAGGGCTGCAAAACACACTTCCTCCTTCTTCGTCGTGACCTTAATCTGGTGCAATTTGCATGAAATGCCTTCTATTCAAGCTGCTTCAGTTATTTACTATGCCTAACTATCAAGACTGTTTCTCATCCCCATCTCCTTGGCAGGGCGAGTGACTGAGCTTCATAGCTTTGTTTTAATCAACCATTCGCTACTTCCGAGACAAACTATTCTGTGGACGTCCTTCCTGCTGAAAGTTGCAACGCCATTCCACGTCAATTACCCTGCCAGTGTTATGTTCTGTGCATCACCCCTCTGAGGAGGAGACACTATTACTTGAACCCCAAGAGTGCTGAGCTTCTAAATAGATTGTTCCAAAGACCACTTGGTGGACGATCAGTTTTGTTGGATTCTCTAGAGCGAAATAAGGCAGTGCAGAAGAGAAAAAATCTCCCGCTGGATCATGAGGATCCGGTACGCATTGGCCAAAACGCAGTCTTTGGAAGGAATGCATGCTCATTCTGACAGGGCAAAAGCTGCTATCACAGTATTAGCACATGGAGTCCCTCTTCAAGACACTTCCTTGGCAGCTACGAGGACATTCCTTCTTATGTTCACTAAGCATTATTGCCTGGACAGTCAGGTTGACCAAGTGGAGTGTTTTGCTCACTGAGTCCTGGAGTTCTGGCTGGATTCCATTCACAGACCCACATCCGATTAGGTGTTTGCTTTGATACCTATTCAAACGGTGAGGAGTCTGAGCCTATAAGTCTCTTGGAAAAACATGATACTTACCTTTGGACACTTCCTGGTAGAGACTCTAGTCTAAGGTTGCTTACCCACCCTTCCTGTTCTGTGGTTGGACTGTATCCATTAATAAGATCCAAGTCTAGTAATCTGCAGACTGTCTACCAATTTGATTTCAGGGCTCTGTGTCTAGGTGCGTTGACAGTCTTGATGGCTCAACTGACATCAGCACGTGGGAGTGTTTGTTATATAGGCTCTGCTCACCATTTCAGGAGCAATCTTACAGTGCGTAGAGGTACTAGTGAACGGTTTCCAGATGCAGTCTGACGCCTTGGGTACATTTAAAAGATGCAAAACGTGGTGCTAAACATTCTCCATCAGAAAGAGTGTTAAGTAATTAGTTTGTTGTGCTGTATAGGGTCAAAAGTGAAAACACAGTTTGTGTTAAAGGTTGGGTACCTGGTTTGTGAACAGTTACTGTAGTATGAGGTAGTATTTAAAGAGGCAAGTCTTAAGATCTTTACTAAATTAGAGTAGGGTTGGGACAGACCTGCTGTATACTTTGTATCATTCCTGACAGCTGTTTGTGGACAGTCTACTAATATGTCACTGAGCAGTGAGTGTAGGAGAGTACCATCTTTCTAGCATAGTTACCCGCACTTTTTGCCTGATGTCAGTGTTTAGTCTGTGGATGGATCTTGCTAACCAGGACACCAGTGCCTGTGCTCTGTCCTCTAAATTTGGTTGTTGGTAAACATTTTACACCCACAATTGGCATACTGGTGCACCTATGTTAATCTCTTGTATATGGTACTTGAGTACCGGGGGCATTGGTACACCAGGGGACCCCCATGGGCTGCAGCATGTATTGTACCACTCATGGGGAACCCATGCATCCTGTGTCTGCGGGCATGTCTTTGCAGCCTGGGAAATATGGTGGAAGCACCTTTCACTGAAATTAGGCTTGCATTATAGCCTGGTCACTGCACTTAGTGTAAGTCACCCCTCTGGTAGGCCCTTCAGCCCAAGGGCAGGTTGCATGTTCCTAAGTGTGAGGATGCCCATGCATGAGCAGGGTCCCCTACAAACCTCAGACTTCATTCCCTGGGCTTTGTAAGTGTGGGGAAGCCATCTTAAGGTATGTAGTGGACACTGGTCAACATGGTTGGTCCCACTACATAATGGCTTCTCCGAACCTAGGCATGTTTGGTATCAAACATGTTGGAATCATGCAAGTACACCGATTCCATTGCAAGTTGCATGATCCTCTGTACTCTGGAAGTTCCTTAGAGGATTCCCCCAGTAGGGCGTGTGCAGCCTTACGGGGTCTGCATGCCAGCCCATGCTGCTGCCAACCCCAGACACTGTTCTGCCCTCCTGTTGGTGAGCCGAACTCAAGCAGCAGAAGGCAGAACAAAGGATTTCCTGCAAGGGGGAGGTGTGATCACCTCCCCCTTTGTATTAGATGTCTGTGGACTGGGGTGTTCACAGAGCACCACCAGACTACTTAGAAGGGCACATTTGGAGCCCTCCTTACATAACCCACTTTGCACCATTTCAGGAACCCCAGGTTCCTGCTCTGGTGTGAAACTGCATAGGGGACAGGGGAGTCGCCGGGTCCCCCTAGGGAGGTGCTCAGAGCTCTGCCAGGTGGCTGGGTGATTCTGCCATAGCAGAAACAAGATAGAGGCCCCTGTGAGCATCTGACTGGTTAGGCCAGGTAGATGACGTCACTGTCTACCCCCTCCCTCCCCCCTCCCTCCTGATAGGTGGGTCACCCCAGAGAGTGACAAACCCCCTTTTAAGTTTACTTAAAGGATCCCCTGTGGGTGAGTCCTCAGATTAGTCGACTCTGTCCCCTTCTTTTTCAGGTCTTCCACGTCCGGAATCCGTCCCTGGGTTCCATCGGCCTAGACCATGACAGCAGCTGGACAACCAAGGCCTCTATTGACTTCAGCTATGGTATCTGATGTTCTTTCACCCCTGTGCTTCCGGTTTCCCTGGTGTAGGTACTCCTGTCTTCTGCATATCCTTGGGTGGGGAATCTCTCCAACATTTCTCTTGTCTGAGTTTTCTCTGGGTCCACTCAGAAGGGTCCTGAAACTCACGAATTACAACCACAAATTCCCTGTTAGCCTATGGGCTGACCGGGTAGGTAAGCACCCGGTCGCTGGAGACACTTACTGTAGTTATCTTTGGTGTTTTCATCCTTCCCCAGCCAGCTACCACACTAACATTGGTTGGGTTCACTATTTTGTATTCTACTTAGTATATGATTTGGCCACCCAATAGGGCCCTGTACATTTTATGCTATTTCTGCTTGTTATTTTGTTTATATATTGTGTGTAGAAATCTCCAATTGGAGATAGACCAATGCTGTTCTAGTAGTTAGTGCTGTAATAAAGATTCCTTTATTTTTGCAACACTTGTGTGGTTCTTTCTTGTGTGGTTCTTTCTTGTGTGGTTCTTTCTTGTGTGGTTCTTTCTTGTGTGGTTCTTTCTTGTGTGGTTCTTTGTAATTTATTTGTAAGTTAGCAGGTCTATATCCTGTACCACTCCCCCAATAAACTTGTATATGGATTTCCATAGCTAGTGCATAAGTGCTGCATTTGACATGTAATTTGGGGATGATTCCTTCACCTACCTTAGTGTGATCTTTAATGGCCGGCTAGCTTATTTTCATTATAGTAGGGGCTGCTTTGAGTGAAGAGAATACCATATACCATTGATTGTGTTGAGTAAATGTAGCTGAGGCCTGTTTGCCAAGCCTAAATGTGCACCAGTGAGAAACAAAATTCATATCCCAAAAACTGACTAATCTGATGAAATGCTTTGTACCTAAATTTCGATATTTCCCATATTAAAGAGTATTTTTTAGTTAGGATGAATGTTGTCTTCATTTGAAAGATCTGCCCCATTTACACCAAAAAGTGATTTACATATTGGGAATTTTCCACTCTTTAATAGTAGGAACGGCTGGGACTTCACATGTGGGTAAACTGGCCACTTGACTGTTATAACGCAGGTATCCTGTCCCAATTGACCACCTTTCATTCCCATTAACATTGTTCGATGACCTATTTGGCTGTAGATAAACATGCCCTGCATATTACTGCCATCTAGTGTTGGGTATGGAGTAGTGCAAGTTTTTCCTTGAAGTCTTTTGTGTCATGAGGCTGTGATATTGTGTAGGGGCATAGACTCCAATGTTACATTGTGTTCTATAGCATGTGTAGCAGTAGTTGCACATGCTTTGCATAAGTCCGCCATCTAGTGCGGAGTGCTCGGAGTGTTAAAAGTTGTTTTTCTTCTAAGAATGTTTTTGAGTCACGAGATCAAGTGACTCCTCCTCTCGGTAATACTGCGCATCAAGTCCTTTGTTATTTTTTCTATTCCACGGTCTGGTTTGGATGCGTTTCCTCTCGCTCTGGTGGATCTCGGTTTGGGCCTTGTGAACTTTTTCTACCTTTCGATAATACCGTCTGTAGGAAGCTGACTCTGCACACTATATCTCATTTTGATATAGTATATATACAGTCTCCAGGGGTTCCCCAGAGGCTTGACAGAGGGTAAAGTAGATAATACTAATGCTCTCTTTTGTGGTAGTGTGGCTGAGCAGTTAGGCTTATCAGAATGTAGTGCAACACATTTGTTGTACCCACACAGATAATAGCAGAAGCACACCCTCATTGACTTAACTCCAGACCAGTTGTTTTTATATAGCAAAAATATCTTTATCTAGTTAATTTATTTCTAGAACTACAAGATTCAAGTTGCAGGTAAGTACATAAATACAGTTCACATATCTAACAATACCATTTTGATTGGAATTGGAATTGGTAAGTTGTACAGATTTGAATAAATGGCAGTAGTTTTAAGTTGACAGTGCAATTTTCAGAAACAGTTCTGGGGGTGGAAGAAAAGCTAATCTATTATACTGATAAGTAGAGTTCCAGTCTCCGGGGGTTAGGAAGTCCACAGGTTGGGGTTCAAGTTGCTCCCAGACACCCACCACCAGCAACATGGAGCCAGCCAGGTGCAGAGGAAAAAGGTGAGGCAAATTTAACATGGGTTCCTATGGAGACTGAAGGAACTCTGAACCAGGCCTTCTTGCAGGTAAGTACCCTTGTCTTCGGAGAGCAGACATATGGGGGGGGTTTAGAGGAGTACCGGGGGAAATGCACGTCCGCACCAAACACACATCCTCAGTGGTGCAGGGGCGGCCGGGTGCAAACACAGCATTGGGCTCCCAATGCTTTCCTGTGAAGGTACCCCGGGGGTCACTTAAATGCTGCAGGCTGGGTTCAGGGAGGTCGATTCTGGAAAACCACAGGCTGGACAAGTAGGAGGGCCGCCTGCTGAAAATTGCTGCACCGAAGGTCGGGTTCCCCAAGGCCAGGGGGCTGCGGGTGGGAGTGTACCTTTTGGCATCTGGTATCTTCGTCCGGTGCTGTCGCGGTCATGGGGCTGCTCTTGACTCACACTGCAGGCATTGTTGTGGAGGACAGGAGATGTCAACCTAGGGTAGGCACTTGCTCTGAATCGCTTGGGGAATCCTCTCTAGTCGGGCCATCTAGACATGGGCCGTGGGGGTCTGGTGCAGAGTGGGCAGGACTTATGGATCTGGGGAGGCTCTGGAGTCCTTGGGTGTTTTCTTCTTGGACAGGGCTGCTGTTCTCGGGAGTTTTTGGTCCTCTGATGCAGGCAGCCCTCTGGAAGCTTGGTAGAGGTTGCTTTACAGGGTGTTTTTTAAGCAGGAGACAGGGGAGTAGGGCTGGGACCAAGTCAGTTGTTCTTATTCTTCTTTTCTGGGGTTTCAGCTTAGCAGGCCTTCTTTCTACTTTCTTCTTGTGAGGTTGCCAGGAATCTGATGACTTGGGTTCAGGGGAGCCCTTAAATCCTGGATTTAGGGGTGTTACAGGGGTCAGAGGGCAGTAGCCAATGCCTACTGTTCTTGAGGGTGGCTACACCGTTCTTGTGCCCACTCCCTTTGGGGAGGGGGACACAGGTCTAACCCTATTGGTCTCTGTCCTCCAAACTAAGATGGAGGATTTTGCACGGAGGGAGTCACCTCTGCTCTGGAAACCTTAGGGGTGGTTCGAGCTGAGGTGGTCACTCCTCCCTGTTTCCCTAATTTTCCCACCGGACTTGCTGCCAAAAGTGGGGCCTTGTCTAGTGGGTGGACAGCTCCACTAGCTTGTATGGCTACATCCCTCACCTAACATATGCACACTGCCATTGCAGATTGTGTGTGTTGGTGAGGAGAAAAAGGCTAAATCGACATGGCACCCCCCTCAGGGTGCCATGCACACAAAATACTGCCTGTGGCCATCACCCCTCTAGCAGGCCTTACAGCCCTAAGGCAGGGTGCACTATACCACAGGTGAGAGCATAGCTGCATGAGCAATATGCCCCTACAGTATCTAAGCCAAACCTTAGACATTGTAAGTGCAGGCTAGCCATAAAGAGTGTATGTTTGTCAAACATGAACTCCACAGTTCCGTAATGGCTACACTGAAATCTGGGAAGTTTAGTATCAAACTTCCCAGCACAATAAATGCACACTGATAACAGTGTGCAATGTATTGTAACATACACCCAGAGGTCATCTTAGATCCCCCTCAGGGTGCCATGCACACACACTACTGCCTGTGGCATATGTAAGTCACCCCTCTAGCAGGGCTTGCAGCGCTAAGAGTGCACTATACCACAGGTGAGGACATGGCTGCATGAGCAATATGCCTCTACAGTGTCAGCCATTCTTAGACATTGTAAGTACAGTGTGGCCATATTAAATATATGGTCTGGGAATTTGTCAAAACAAACTCCGCAGCTCCATAATTGGTATCAAACTTCTCAGAATAAAAAACCCACACTGATGCCAGTGTTGGATTTATTACAAAATGCACACTGAGGGCATCTTAGAGATGCCCCCCTGTATTTTACCCAATCCTTCAGGGCAGGACTGACTGGTCTGTGACAGCCTGCCACTGAGAGACTAGTTTCTGACCCCCTGGGGGTAGAGCCTTTGTGCTTCCTCAGGCCAGAAACAAAGCCTGCACTGGGTGGAGGTGCTTCACACCTCACCCATGCAGGAACTGTAACACCTGGCAATGAGCCTCAAAGGCTCAGGCCTGGTGTTACAATGACCCAGGGCACTCCAGCCAGTGGAGATGGCCGCCCCAGAACGAGCCCAAACAAGGAGGAGTAACCACCTCAGCCAGGACCACCCCTAAGGTGTCCAGAGCTGAAGTGCCGCCCCCCCGAGAAATCCCCAACCCAGATGGAGTAGGCACAAGGAGTGTGTAGCCACCCTAAGAGACAGTAGCCATTGGCTACTGCCCCCTGACCCTAACACACGCCTACATTTAGTATTTAGGGGTGACCCTGAACCCAGATCATCAGATTCCTGACAACCTCACAAGAAGGACTGCTGAGCTGAAAACCCTGCAGAGAAGAGGAGGAGACAACTGACTTGGCCCCAGCCCTACAGGCCTGTCTCCTGCTTGAAAGACTCTGCAACAGGACCAGCGACCCCTGAGAAGCCTTCAGGGGACTGCCTGCAACACTGAGGACCAAGAACACAGTGGGCAGCTGCTCTGCCCAACCAGAAGAAAAGACAACCAACTTTAAAGGGATTCCCAAGTCACTCTAAAAGTGTGAATCCCCACTACTCTGCACCAGAAGCCTCTAGCCTGGGTCCAGAGAAACCAACTATCCAGAGAGAACCCCCAGGCGACTCTGACCTGTCCACCCTGGGCTGACCTCTCTGCACCCCATGACAACGCCTGCAGAGGGATTCCTGAGGACCCCACTTGACCGCAACTGCCCGGGACGAAGATATCCGATGCCTGGAGGAGCACTGCACCTGCAGACCCCAGGCCCCTAAGAAACCAGCCACCTGTGCAGCAACGACCAGCAGGCAGCCCTCACCCTTGCCCAGTCGGTGGCTTGCCTGAGAGGCCCCCCTGTGCCCTGCCTGCAGTGTCTGTGTCCCCCAGTTCCACCCCATAGAGTTCTATTGAGAACTCGACACCCTGTTTGCCCACTGCACCCGTCTGCCCCCATGCCGCTGAGGGTGTGGTTTTTGTGCCTACTTGGGTCCCCTCCCGTACTCCAACCCCCCCACTGGTCTGCCCTCTGACAACGCAGGTACTTACCTGGAAGCAGACGAACTGGAGTACCCCCTGTCTTCATAGGCACCCATGTTATTTTGGCTCCTGTTTGACTTCTGCACCTGACCGGCCCGGTGTTTCTGGGTGTTTGGGGTTGCCTTGAACCCACAACGGTGGACTATCTATACCCCAGAGATTGAACCCGTAAGTGTGGTACTTACCACTGAGACTGTACTGTACTTGCCTCCACCAGGAACTGTTCAAAATTGCACTTTGTCCACTTTTAAAAAAGCTTCTTGCCATTTTAATGAAAACTGTGTACAATATTAAATCTATTCAAAGTCTCAACTGTTACTATGCAAACTACCTTTCATTTAATGTACATACCTGCTAAATTAATTTAGTGGTTCTAAAAATAAACAAAATAATATTTTTCTATATAAAAACCTATTGGCCTGAAGTTGTCATTGAGTATGTGTTTTCACTTATTGCTTGTGTGTGTACAACAAATGCCTATCACTACCCTCTATTAAGCCTAACTGCTCGACCACACTGCCACAAATAGAGCATTAGTATTATCTATTATTGCCCTTGTCAAGCCTCTTGGGGAAACCCTGGACTCTGTGCACACTATCTCTCACTTTGAGATAGTATATACAGAGCCAGATTCCTATATCAGGCATCTCACTCTGTACATTCTTTCAGAAAGCTTTTACATGGTCACTCTACAAGATGTCATACCATTACTGTAAAAAGGAGATTACATGACAGAATAAGATCTCAAGAATGCATATTTCCACATTCCCATACATCAGCACATCGCAAGTACCTAAGATTTGTTATTGCAGGAAAGCACTACCAATTCAAGGTACTACCATTCGGAGTAACAGCACCGAGGGTGTTCACCAAATGTTTAGGGGTAGTTACTGCATTCCTCAGAAGACAACACATACATGTCTTTCCATACCTGGACGACTGGCTAATAAAAGCCAGTACAAGCCAAGTATGTCAACAGCGTACTAAATACACAAAAGATCTTTTTCAGATGTTGGGATTCACCAACAGTTATCTCAAATCCCTTCTAAAACAATTACAAATACAGCCATATTTGGGAGCAATTCTCAACACTGGATTAACATAAGGATGTAAGCATTTCATGATCTAGTAACTCAGCTGCATGACGACGACACTTACATAGTGAAATTAGTGCTGAAACTATTAGGAATGATGACCTCATGCATAGCCATAGTTCCAAATGCAAGACTGCAGGTGTGACGATTACAGCAGTGCATCTCAACAGTGGTCTGACACTAGGTCAACTTCAGGATCTAGTGTTGGACCACCAGACTTACAACTCTCTGCAATGGTGGAATCATACCAACCTATCAAAAGGGCGACCTTTCAGGACCCTGTGCCTCAGACCACGTTCACAACAGATGCATCACATACAGGTTAGGGAGCTCATCTCAACAACCTCACTATACAGGCACAATGGGACTCCATGCAACAAACTTACCACATAAATTAATTGGAATTAGTAGCAGTATTGCTAGCACTCAAAGCTTTTCTGACACAAATTTCACCCAAAGTAGTGTTAATATGCCCAGACAATACGACAATATATTATCTGCAAAAACAAAGGGGTGGGGTAGAGAGTCACTCATCCCAATTATCCAGCCTAGCACGGTCAATTTGGAGATGGGCGATTCACAACCACATTCAAATAATCGCAGACCATCTCCCAGGGATGAACAATCAGCTTGTTGACCTGTTAAGCAGGATGCAGCAACAAGTCCACGAATGGGAAATTCACCCCAAGTAATTCAAAAATACTTTCAAATGTGAGGAACACCAGTCATAAATCTATTTGCCACAAAGAAAACTCAAAATGCCTAAGCTGCGCACCCAGGTATTAACACCCACAATCCAAGGGCAATGCTCTATGGATGAACTGGCCAGGGATACACTTTTCCGCCTCTCCCACTAATTCTGTTACTGGTAAGAAAGATGAGACAAACCTCAATCACCTTGATTCTCATAGTCCCCACATGGGCTTGTCAACATTGATACACAACACTGCTGGATCTATCTGTGATACCTCATCACAAGCTACCAAACAGATCAGATCTCTTGACCCAAAACAGTGGTCATATCAGACACCCCAATCCCAGGACACTCAATCTTGCGATATGGCTCCTGAAGTCAGAGATTGATTACCTTAAACGTCCATCTGAATGCATGGATATTTTAAGAGGCACGCAAACCCACAACTAGACAATGTTATGCAGCCAAATGGTAACGTTCTGTGTAGTATTGCCAACCAGAGTTCCTGTTATAAAAGCATTCATGGAAGGACTCGAGAGTAATTCCACGTAGAGTTCCTCCAGCTCCTGCATGGAACTTATACATTGTACTCACAAGACTTATGGTCCTACCAGTTGAACCCATGCATTCTTGTTCTCTACAATTCTTGTTGTGAAGGTTGTTTTCTTAGCAGCAATAACTTCTCTAAGAAGTTAGTGAAATTCAAACTTTCACTTTGGAAGAACCATTCTTTAAAATTCATATAGACAAACTAGTCCTCAGAACAAATCCAAAATTCCTACCAAAAGTAGTTTCACCTTTTCATATGAACCAGTCTGTGGCTTTGACAGGCTTCTTTCCACAGCCAGACTCAGTTGCTGAAAGAGCCCTACACAGTCTTGATGTTAAGAGCTCTTATGTACGAAATAGAACAAAAGACTTTAGAAAGTCAAAACAACTTTGTGTTGCATTTTCAGAACCTCACAAGGGTAATCCTATTTCAAAACATGATTAGCTAGATAGATGGTCAAAAATGTTGACACTTGTTATATTAAAGCCAAAAGAGTTACCGCTAGCTCCTAATGCTCATTCCAACAGAAAGAAAGGAGCTTCAATGGCATTTCTAGGCAATATACCAATAGCAGGCATATGTAAAGCTGCTACATGGTCTACACCACACACATGTACTAAATACTATTGTGTAGATGTTAGCTCGCCAAGTAGTAATTGTTTGACAGGTGTACTTGAAACATTATTTCAGGCTACTCCAACTCCTACAGGCTGACCGCCACTTATTTTGGAGGGAACTGCCTTACAGTCTATGCAAAGCATGTGTGTATACAGCTACACATGCCATTGAACGGAAAATGTTACTTAACCGGTAGATGTCTGTTCGTGGCATATAGTGATGTAGATTCACATGTGCCCTCCCTCCTCCCCAGGAGTCTGTAACCTTTGCAGTTCCATATATTGTAAATATTTATATACATTGCATGGACATCTAATTTCTTATATCTATTTGTATACACAAGTACACACTCTTTACTTCACCTGCCTGCTGAAAAACAATCCAACAAAGGACTCGATGCCCATGCGCAGTATTACCGAGAGGATTCACTCGATCTCGTGACTCAAACCTTCTTCAAGACCAACACCAAATGGCGGACTTATGCAAAGCATGTGAATCTACAGCACTGCATGGCACAAACCGATGTCAACTGGGTGAGTAACATTTTCCTTTCTCTCTGCTGCCAAGTTTGAATGTGTGTGCATCTGCTCCATGCTTCTACATTGTTCTGAGCACTTCTTCGGTTCTTTACTGTCTTCAACGGTATTGTTTTTGATCGCGCTTTTCAACTTCTGCGCTTCTCACAAAATTCAATGGTTTGGACTCCTTCGACCCACCGCCCTGTGGGTCACAGCCTGTTCTGGGCTACCTTTTTACATGTCACCAGTTCCTAAGAAAATGCACTGCTGGTGATGGTATACACACCCTTCAGAATCTGCCTGCATTGCCACTCGAAATGTCCACACACTGATCAAAACACCTCGTGTGCACTCTGTGCCTTTCACCTGACCACAAAGATTGATGGCGATGCCTGTAAGTTGTTCTGTTCAAAGAAGAACCCTCTGGACCACAGAGCTCGCTGGCTCAATGTCACAAAAGGCCTCATACAACACTCCCAACCTCTTTATTGAGGAACGCACACATGAAGAACCTACCGCTAAGGAAGAGAAGGCCTCCTCAATAGGATAGCTCTGATGTCAATGTGAAGCTGGAACTGCAGGAAATACCATCTGCCCAGCACGAGTCCTGTGACCCCTGCTCCAAGACCCAAGCCCTCCAAGAAATCTGTGGCTTCCCCACCCCCACTATTGGTGATGCTGGACCACCACTGCCTTCTGGCCATGGTTGGAACCAAAAGACTGGTTGGGCCGCTTTGCTGTCTGGCCCGGTCCTGAAGATTGCCACAAAGGCCCAGACTTCAGTACTGACCTCTACCTCCTCGGACCGAGAGCGTGTTTCGGCATAGACCCGATCCTTGGTTTCGACCTGGCAGCCGACTCATCTCCCTCGGTGCTGATGAAGCCTCAGCCCTCGAAACAAACACTTGGTACCTAAATGTCAGGCCCAAAAGACTGGAGTCCATCTTCGGCTTCCACACCCATTGTCGAGCCCATTTTAGATAAGGACATTCTTTAGAGGAAGGTACATGTGGGGACTGGTTGTACAATTTATTCCCCTTTCTCTCCTCCACCTTTAAAAAGGAAGCTGACTTTTGAGGATGCCTTGAAATCTCCCCCTTCCTCCCAGGAAGAAAACTAAGCACAGGCCTACCAGCCCTGACTACCATCCTCCTCCTCCTACACCACCATAACCGCCACCTTCATCTCCACCAACCCCGCCTCCCCCCGCCCTCAGTCTCTTCCACCGTTGTCACCTATACATGACCACTGGATACTTCACCTCCAGGGTTTACCACAGTTGGACACCAGGGTGCTAGTAGGGCCACCGACATAAGTTCTTGTTTTTCTGTTCCTTCAATGTAAATCTAGAGCTCCCTTCTGTAGGAAAGTACCCTCTTTCTTGGCATGGTTACCCCCATTCTCTGCCTGTTATCAGTGTGATTGACTCTGTTTACTGAGATCATGTCTGAATCATACCCCAATACTGTTGCCAGTATTTGAAGTGTGATTCTATGCACTCTGAGGGCTCCTTAGAGGACCTTCAGCATTGCTACCACCAGTCTTCTAGAGTTTTCTGGGCAGCCCAAACTGCTGCCACCCCTCAGACAGGTTTCTGACCTCCTGCTGCTTGATCTGATAAAGCCCAGGAAGGCAGAACAAAGGATTTCCTTTGGTAGAGGGAAGTAACACCCTTTCCTTTTGGAAATAGGTGTGATGGGCTTGGGAGGGGTAGCCTCCCAAAGCCACTGGTATTCTTAGAAGGGCACATTTGGTGCCCTCTTTGCATAAACCACTCCACAGCGGTGCAGGAACCCCCAGTCCCAGCTCTGGTGCGAAACTGGGCACTGGAGGATGGAGTGACCACTCCCCTGTCCATCACTACCCCAGGGGTGGTGCTCAGAGCTCCTCCAGAGGGTCCCTGGGTTCTGCCATCTTGAATCCATGGTTGGCAGGGACCTCTGGGTGCATCTGAGTGGCCAGGCAGGTGACATCAGAACCCACTTCTGATAGGTGTACTCCTAGCTAGATGATCAATCCCCCTTTCAGGGCTATTTATGGTCTCTCTCTTGGGTGGTTCCTCAGATTCGGCTTACAAGATTCCAGCAGGACTCCTCTGCAACCTTGCTTTGTCTTTTAGCCACTGGAACCGCAACTGGACCCTCCAGGAACTGACAATCTGCATCCATGAAGAAGACATTTATTGCAACATTGTTTCCACGGCTCCTTGCAACCTCTGCAACATTTCCCTGGCTTTGCATACTCTGAGGGTGGCCAGTCTTCAGTCTGCACTAGAAGGAGGACAGAATCTCCCATGGGATGAAGGAGTCACTCCCCTGCATCCGCAGGTACCTGCTGCAACGACAACCGACTGCATGGATCTCCTCTCATCCTGAGCTGCCTGGATCCTGCATCACGAGTGGTGGTCTGGAGTAATTCTCTTGGTCCTCTCTGCCAGCTGTCCAACGTTGGTGGAGGTAAGCCCTTGTCTTCCCACACAGAACAGTACCCCCGTGCACCACGTCTTTCAGCTGCCAAGGCTTGTTTGCATCTCCACCAAGGGATCTTCAGGCGACATGTAGCTCCAGTCACCAGCACTACTTCCTGCGATGCACAGCCCTCTGCGTGGTTCTCCTGCAGTGTGGCATCCTTTTCTGTAGTGCTGCATGGGCTCCTTCTGCGACTTCTGTGGCTCCATCCTGTGGGTGCTGCCTTTGCTTCTGTGGACTCTGTTGCTGAGGGTCCCCCCTGATTCTCCCTCTTGGGTTGAGTCCTCCCGGGCCACGCTAGTCCCCGGCAGCTCCACTTTTCCACTAACCGCGAATTTGCCTCTGCCCAGGTATGGAAATGATCTACTAAAAATGTTATTTTTTCATATATATTTCATACTTATACATGTGTGTTTTTATATATGCTCCGGGATCCCTGCACGAGGGCGGGAATATTCAATGTTTATGACTTTGAGGATACCCCTGGAAGAGAACTAGGATTTACAGGTAAGAAACTTATCCTTACCTGCCATCTCAGCTTTTCTCAGATTGTCAGATCTACCTTCTCTATTCAAGTCTCCCATTGGTGGAAGGTTCCTTAAAGGACTCACCCATTTGTACTGATATACCCCATTCATAATGCCCCTGGGGGGTTTGAACCTGGTCCTTAACTACCTTGTGTGCCCCTTTTGATGAGCCACTCCATAATTGTCCATTGCAGCTCCTCACTGTAGGAAGCTAGCCCGGTGTGTGGTGGATGCCCATGGTGTTGGCACCTGTAGGAAGTTGACTCTGTATATACAATATCAAAATGAGAGATAGTGTGCACAGAGTCTTAGGGTTCCCCTTAGAGGTTGATAGTGGCAAAAATAGATAATACTAATGCTCTGTTTGTGGTAGTGTGAAGCATTTGTTGTACACACACAGGTAATAAAAGATAACACACTCTTAGACTTAACTCATAGGCATAGGTAAATATGCAACTTTGAAGTAATACAGTAAGGTACACAGTTTTGTCAAAAATTTTAATAATCTACTTTAAAAGTGGACACAGTGCAAAATTCAACAGGTCCTGGGGGAGGTAAGTACAAGTTAGTTTAACAGGTAAGTAAAGCACTTACAAGTTCAGTCTCCGGGGCATAGGCAGCCCACCATTGGGGGGATCAAGTCAACACCAAAGACGCAGCACCATCAACACAGAGTCGGTCAGGTGCAGAGTTAAAAGAGGGGCCCAAATAACATCTGCGCCTATGGAGACCAGGGGGGCTCTGGTTCTAGTCTATCAGTTAAGTACCTGCGTCCTCAGAAAGCAGACCAGCAGGTTTTATAGAGCACGGGGGAGCACAAGTAGGCACACAAAATACACCCCCAGTGGCCATGGGTGGCTGGGTGCAGTGTGCAAAGTAGGTGTCTGGTTTTGCTTTGAAAGCAATGGAGGGACCCGGGGGTCACTCTGGCGATGCAGGCAGGGCACAGGGGAGGCGTCTCGGGCCAGCCACTGACTGGGCAAAGATGAGGGCCGCCTGCTGGTCACTCCCTCACCGGTAGTTGGTTCCTCTCAGGCCTGGGGGCTGCTGGTGCAGTGCTTCTTCCAGGCGTGGGGTTCTTTGTTACTGGGCTGTCGTGGTCAGGGGGATCCTCTGGATTCTCTCTGCAGGCGTCGCCATGGGGGTGCAGGGAGGTTGTCTCAGTGTGGACACGCTGTGGGAGTCGCCTGGGGGTCCTCGCTGCAGTGTTGGTTCTTCTGGACACGAGCTGGGGCGTCAGGTGCATAGTGTTGAGGACTAGTTCTTCAGGAGTGAGGCTGGAGTCCCTTTAAAGATAGTTTCTTCTTTGTAGATTAGACAGAGCCGCTGTCCTCTGGAGTTTATTGGTCCTTTGGGTTGCAGGGTAGTCCTCTGAGTCAGCAGAGGTCACTGGACCCGCTGGATGCTTCACTGTTGCAGGTTCTCTGTGGCTGGAGACGGGCCGGTAGGCCTGGGGCCAAGTCAGTTGTCGTCTCCGTCGTCTCTGCGGGTCTTTCAGGTCAGCAGTCCTTTTTGTTCAGGTCATCAGGAAATCTGTTTTCCTGGGTTCAGGGTCGCCCGTAAATATTAAATTTAGGAGTGTATTTAGGGCTGGAGTGCATTAGCCAGTGGCTCATGCCTTTTGTCACAGCACCCCAGGGCATCCCAGCTAGTGGAGATGCCTGCCCCTCAGGCCACTGCCCCCACTTCTGGCGGCAAGGCTGGAGGAGATAATTAAAAAAAAAAAACAAGGAGTCTCCTCCCACCAGTCAGGACAGCCTCTAAGGTGTCCTGAGCTGAGGTGACCCCTGCCTTTAGAAATCCTCCACCTTGAGATTGGAGGATTCCCCCAATAGGATTAGGGATGTGCCCCCTCCCCTCAGGTAGGAGACAGAGGATGTAGCCACACTCCAGTACAGTCGCCATTGGCTACTTGCCCCCCAGACCTAAACACATCCCTAAATTTATTATTTAGGGGTGACCCAGAACCCAGGAAATTAGATTCCTGCAACCTGCACAAAGGAGGACTGCTGACCTGAAAGCTCTGCAGCGATGACGGAGACAACTGACTTGGCCCCAGCTGTACCAGCCTGTCTGCAGACTCAAAGAACCTGCACAGCGACGCATCCAACAGGGACCAGCGACCTCTGAAGCCTCAGAGGACTGCCCTGAACCCGAAGGACCAAGAAACTCCTGTGAACAGCGGCACTGTTCAAAAACAGCAACAACTTTGCAACTTTTAAATACCTCCCTATTCCCGCCAGAAGCGTGAGACTTCACACTCTGCACCTGATGCCCCCAGCTCGAGATCCAGAGAATCAACACTACAGGGAGGACCCCTGGCGACTGCGACCTCGTGAGTAACCTGAGACGACCTCCCTGAACCCCACGGCGACGCCTGCAGAGAGAATCCAGAGGCTCCCCCTGACCGCGACTGCCTGGTAACAAAGAACCCGGCGCCTGTAAAACACCACCTGCTGCCCCCAGGCCAGAGAGAAACCAACTACCCTTGCAGGAGTGACGCAGGCGGCCCTCATCATTGCCCAGTTGGTTGCTGGCCCTAGAAGCCCCCCTGTGCCCTGCCTACTTCGCCAGAGTGACCCTCGGGACCCTCCATTGCTTTCAACGCAAAACCCGACACCTACTTTGCACACTGCCCCCTGTGCTGCTAAGGGTGTATTTTGTGTGCCTGGTCTGCTCCCAGAGGACGCAGGTACTTACCTGCTATCAGACTGGAACTGGAGCACCCCCAGCCTCCATAGGCACCTGTTATTTGGGCCCTACTTTGACCTCTGCATCTGACTAGCCGTGTGTTACTGGTGCTGGGTGTTTGAGGTTGACTTGAACCCGCAACGGTGGGCTGCTTATACCCCGGAGACTGAACTTGTAAGTGCTTTACTTACCTGCTAAACTAACTTGTACTTACCTCCCCCAGGAACTGTTGATTTTTTTTCAGTGTCCACTTTTAAAATAGCTTATTGCCATTTTTGATAAAACTGTGTACATTACTGTTTTACTTCAAAGTTCCATATTTACCTATGCCAAGTACCTTACAATCTATGTACTTAATTGAATTTTGAATCTTGTGGTTCTAAAATAAAGAAAAGCATATTTTTCTATATTAAAACCTATTAGCCTGGAGTTAAGTCTTTGAGTGTGTTCATTTATTGCCTGTGTGTGTACAACAAATGTTTAACACTATCCTCTGATAAGCCTACTGCTCGTCCACACTACCAGTGACAAAGGCACTCTCCCCATGTGGCCAGCAACATGTCTGGAGTGTGGCAGGCTGCTAAAACCAGTCAGCCTACACGGGTAGTTGGTTAAGGTTTCAGGGGGCACCTCTAAGGTGCCCTCTGGGGTGTATGTTACAATACAATGTACACTGGCATCAGTGTGCATTTATTGTGCTGAGAAGTTTGATACCAAACTTCCCAGTTTTCAGTGTAGCCATTATGGAGCTGTGGAGTCCGTGTTTGACAGACTCCCAGACCACATACTCTTAAGGCTACCCGGCACTTACAATGTCCAAGGTTTTGCTTAGACACTGTAGGGGCATAGTGCTCATGCACCTATGCCCTCACCTGTGGTATAGTGCACCCTGCCTTAGGGCTGTGAGGCCTGCTAGAGGGGTGACTTACCTATGCCACAGGCAGTGTGAGGTTGGCATGGCACCCTGAGGTGAGTGCCATGTCGACTTACTCGTTTTCTCCCCACCAGCACACACAAGCTGGCAAGCAGTGTGTTTGTGCTGAGTGAGGGGTCCCTAGGGTGGCATAAGACATGCTGCAGCCCTTAGAGACCTTCCCTGGCATCAGGGCCCTTGGTACCAGGGGTACCAGTTACAAGGGACTTACCTGGGTGCCAGGGTTGTGCCAATTGTGGAGACAATGGTACATTTTAGGTGAAAGAACACTGGTGGTGGGGCCTGGTTAGCAGGGTCCCAGCACACTTCTCAGTCAAGTCAGCATCAGTATCAGGCAAAAAGTGAGGGGTAACTGCAACAGGGAGCCATTTCTTTACAAGAATTATCTACTTTTGCAACTATCTGATCTCTAAGGGGAACCCTTGGACTCTGCACACTCTCTCACTTTGAGCTAGTATATACAGAGCCAACTTCCTACACCCACCCAAGAGGGAGACTCGAAATACCCCGGAAATGGGGATTGGTCACCTAGGCAGGTGGCCACCTATCAGGAGTGGGGCCCTGACGTCACCTGCCTGACCTCTTCCCACCTTGGATTCAAGATGGCAGAATTAAGGGATTCTCTGGGCGAGCTTTGGGCACCACTCATGGGTTGGTGATGGGCATGGGAGTGGTAACTCCCCTTTCCATTAACCAGTTTCATGCCCGAGCAGGGACTAGAGGTCCTTGAGCCAGTGCAGACTGGTATATGTAAGGAGGGCATCAAATGTGCCCTTAAAAGCATACCAGTGGCTTGTGGCGGCTACCCTTCCAAAGCCATGCAAAACCTATTTCCAAAGGTAGAGGGTGTTACCCCCTCTCTTCCAAAGGAATTCCGTTCTGCCTTCCTGGGCTTGAGCTGTTAAAGCAGCAGGAGGGCAGAAACCTATCTGAGGGGTGGCTGCAGCTTAGGCTGCCCGCAAAAGCCAGAAGGCTGGTAGGAGCAATGCTGTGGGTTCTCTAAGGAGCCCCCAGAGTGCATGGAATCATACAACCAATACTGGCAACATTATTGGGGTATGATTTAGACATGTTTGATACCAAACATGTCTAGGTTTGGAGTTACCATTATGTGGCTGGACATAGGTAGTGACAAGGGTACATGCACACTTTCACGCAGGCTCCAAAGGCAGGCCTGCAGATATATTTTGCATGGGCTCCCCGTGGGTGGCTTAATACATGCTGCAGCCCATGGAGAATCCCTGGTGCCCCAGTGCCCTGGGTACCATATACTAGGGATTTATATGGGGGCACCAGTATGCCAAATGTGGGGTGTGGGGTCCAAGCAACCAAATTTTCTGTTCTGTGGAATTGAACTAGATGTCCAATGAGATCACTTCACTTCCCACACCACGAAGTTTTTAAGACTGGTGGATTTAACTTCTGTGCATTATTCCATAGTTTTGTGTTGCCCAGTCCTTGCCTGATTATGTTCAGCACGTGAATGCTTATTGTGGTGTTTGCTTTTTTTAAACTGTGCTAATGCCGCTAGGTGCCAGATGGACAATAGTAAACAGTTAAATAAGTGTTAGGTGCGTTTTATGAAGCTTGTCCTCCAACTAATTCAAGCTAAATGCTCTGATGAAAAGCAAATATTGTTTCTTAAACCAATTATGGAGGCATTTAGAAGGGTATGTGCAGTGTACCCTTCAGCAAGGTGCCATGTTATGAAATCACAGTGCAGTTTTAGCAGCCATCTTTTCTTGCTAAAGTGCCTGGAGTCAGAGAGGGCAACTTCAGCAGTGAGGTATTTAGGTTTGTTTACTTTGGTTGAGCATAATCCTTAGGCATTTTGTTAGCTTGGAATTTACTTCGTAGTTTAATGGTGAAGCACAAAACTTCATTTCCTGAACTCTGGAAGGTGGCTGTTGTTGACAGTGAGGCTTTGAGCTCTTGGGGTGCATGAAGTGCTGATGTACAGCTCCACAGATGGTTAAAACATTAACTGTTGCCTTACTTCAAAGCATTTTTTTGTGTTTGATGGCATGTGTAGCTGAAGATACACATGCTTTGCATAGTCCGCCATCTAGTGTTGAGCTCTGAGTGTTACAAGTTTTTCTTCGAAGAAGCTTTTTCGAGTCACGAGATCGAGTGACTCCGCCTCTCTGTGATAGTGTGCATGGGCATAGAGTCCTTTGTTAGATTTTCTTTCCGCTGTTTAGTACGGATGTGTTCCCTCTCGCTCCGGTAGATCTCGGTTCGGTACTATATGAACTTCTCTCTTTTCCTTCAATGTCTGTATTGTTTTCGAATGTGTTTTCTGACTACACTCAATCCGATTGGAGTGTCTGAATTGATTAAATGCCCTATCGGGCACCTGTGCCCTTCTCAGGCCTACTGTGGCACAGGCTCATGGATCGGACTCCATTTCACTTCTGCCCTCAGTGCCTCGCCAAGTTCCCCTACACCGACCAATACTCAGTGTGTAACCTCTGCCTCTCTTCAGTTCATAAGAAAGGAACCTGCAAGGTGTGCCGATCCTTCCATTCCATGAAATATTTACAGGATCGAAGAGCAAGACTGCTAGTGGTGGCATCAAAGTCGACAGAACAAACACCCGACATTTTTGGTGAGGAACAGGTGCAAACTGCAGTTTCCATCGCAGACTCTTGACTGTGAGTCAGAGGGGGACAGCCAGGTTTTTCCTGCGAGGCAGTGCGTGAGTACACCAGCCCCTTCCCATCACCAAAAACAGTTTAAAAAGCCACAGAAAGCCTTGGGTCCACCACTGTTTGTTGGCCATGGTCGGACCCTGAAACTACATCTCGTCAACCGACCCTCTGGTTTGGGGTCAAAAGGCCAGAACACACTCCCCTGTAACAGACTGCCACGCCTGTCTCGGGATCAAGTCGTAAGATGGAAGCTTTCCACGTCAGAACCGAAATGGCTACATACAACCTCTGAGCCAAAACATCCAAGCTCCTCTTCGGAGCCGAAAAAACGTCCATCTGCTTCAGAAACCACATTTTCAGCCCATTCAAAGCAGTCGATCAAGATTTTGGAGCATTCATTTGTGGGAAGTAAACAGGTTCCATCCTCAGAGGAGTTAGCAGATAATAAATCCGTTCTTGAGGTCATTTATCATAAGCAGAGGAAAATGCAGATCCAAAATGATACGGGGAAAATTGTCTCTCCTCCTCCTATATACAAGAAGAAACTGTCATTCCAAGAAAGTTTGGAACCTGGCCCTTCACCAGCAAAAACGTTAAAGCACAAGAAGAAGCCAAAGACAGTGCATTAACCTTCTCCACCACATTAATCTTTCCTTTCCACTTCTCCTCCACCTCACATTCCACCACCACCTGCACAGCTTTGGCACAATCTCCTGTCTCCTCACACAGGGCTTATATGGGTGACAATCCTTAAAATATGGACCTGTAGGATATGTACATTTCTGATCCAGTTCCATCTAAAGACCCTGATCTGTATCCCACAAGGCCATCTCCACCTGAAGACACCACAGCGTATAATCAGGTCATTGCCAGAGCAGCCACATACCATAATGTGTAGCTGCACTCTGAGCCTATAGAGGATGATTCCTATTCAACACCCTTTCCTCTACACATAAGCATTACCAATGTTTGCCGATGTTACCAGACATGTTAAAACATGCTGATTACATTTTTAAAGAGCTGGCAAAGGCTAGGGTACTAATACCTAGGGTGGATAAGAAATATAAAGCTGCATCATCAGATCAAATTTTTATATCACAACAATTGTCACCTGATTCCATCGTGGTCAGTGCAACTAGGAAAAGGGTGAATAGTCAGTCCACAGGGGATGCCCCTCCCCCTGATAAAACTGCAAATTCGATGCAGCACGCAAAAGCGTCCACTCAAGCTTCAAACCAGTGTAGGATTGCCAGCTCCCAAGCGCTCTCAGCTAGGTATGACAGAGCCCATTGGGACAAAATGCAGGAGTTCCTTCAATATCTCCCTACAGAACACCAAAAAAGGACTCAGCAGGTAGTGGCAGAAGGACACGCTTTTGCCAACAATCAGATTAGATCCGTACTAGACGTAGCTGACACCGCAGCTAGGGGAATTAATACTAGTGTTATGATAAGAAGGCATGCTTGGTTGCGGTCCTCAGGATTCGAACCCGAGATACAGCAAGCGGTCCTTAATATGCGATTTAATAAACAGTGACTATCTGGCACTGAGCTGGATACCTCCACTGAAAAATGTAAAAAGGACTCAGATACAGCAAAGGCCTTGGTTGCGCTTTACACAACACCTTTTCGGGGCACTTTTTGTAATCCTCAATTCAGAGGAAGTTTTAAACCCCAAACATCAGAGACCTCTATGGCCCAACAAAAACAGGGACAACAATATTATTCCAGGGGATCTTTCAGGGGCTCCTGTAGAGGACACAATTTTAGAAGTTGGGGCAAATCTACTACCACAAGATGTGCCTCCATCTCATCAAAGCAGTGACTTTCTCTCCATCCCCACATAGCACTCATCTGTGGAGAAAGACTGCAATATTTCCACCGTCATTGGCAACAAATTACATCAGTTCAATGGATACTGTCAATTATCCACAATGGTTATTGTCTAGAACTCATCTCCACTTCACCAAACTTTCCCCCTTGTTCACACAGGCTTTCTCCCAAACACTTTTTTCTGTTAAAACAAGAGGTAGAATCTCTTCTACTCAAAGGTGCAATAGAGGTAGTACCCATCAATCAACAAGGAACAGGTGTATATTCCCTATACTTCCTCATACCAAAAAAGGATGGCACTCTGACCAGTCCTCGATCTCCGACTTCTCAATCAGTATATTCTCTCTCTGTTTAGATTTCTGTTATAAAAGCTTTTATGGAAGGCCTTAAGAGTTATTCCACCTAGATCTCCACCAGCTCCAGCCTGGAATCTTAACATTGTGCTCACAAGGCCTCTGGGTCTACAATTTGAACCCATGCATTCTTGCGCACTGCAGTTTCTCTCATGGAAAGTTGCTTTTCTGGTAGCAATTACTTCCTTAAGGAGAGTACATGAAATTCAAGCATTCATTTCAGAAGAGCCCTTCGTCCAAATTCACAAACACAAAATAGTACTTACGACAAATCCAAAATTCCTACCCAATGTGGTCTCACCATTTCACATCAGTCAGTGGAATTGCCAGTCTTCTTTCCACAGCCAGATTCAGTTGCTGAAAGACCTCTCCACACTCTTGATCTCAAAAGTGCTCTTATGTATTATATAGACAGAACAAAATATTTTAGAAAATCTAAATAACTTTTTGTGGCTTTTCAACAGCCTCATAAAGGCAATCCCATTTCCAAACTAGGATTAGCCAGATGGATAGTAAAGTGTATTCAAACTTGTTATCTTAAAGCTAAAAGACAACTATTAGTAACTCCTAAAGCACATTCTACTTGGAAGAAAGTAGCTTCAATGGCATTCTTAGGAAATATACCACTGGCAGACATATGCAAAGCAGCCACATGGTCTACACCACACACATTTACAAAACACTATTGTGTGGACATGTTGTCTCGCCAACAAGCAAGTGTTGGTCAAGCAGTGCTTAAAACACTAGTTCAAACTACTCCTAAAGGCTAGCCACAGCTTAGTTTAGGAGGGGACTGCTTTTCAGTCTATGCAAAGCATGTGTATCTGCAGCTACACATGCCATCGAATGGAAAATGTCACTTTCCTATTGTACATCTGTTCATGGCATGTAGTGCTGCAGATTCACATGCATCCTCCCCGGAATCCTGTAGCTGCTGTGGTACTGTTGTGTTAACGTGTATATACATTGCATGGACATCTTCTTTACTTACTAGATAGATATAGGTGTACATATAATATTCTTCACTCCTTACTTCACCCTCCTGCTGGAAAACTATCTAACAGAGGACTCGATGCCCATGCGCACTATCACAGGAGGAGTTGTCACTCATACTCATGACTTGAAAAAGCTTATTCGAAGAAAAAAAACGTGAAACACTTATCTGTCAAACTTGGTCAACTTTCCATTTTGTCCAGCATCAATGTGGAAAGACAGACTGTACTAATAGTACTAGCTCTATTTCCACCATTAGACTTTGGTCAGTCTTCACTCTCTAATATTTTCTGTTCATCAAAATCTAAGCAGGGTGGTTTGGCAGGTTGCATAAATATTTCCAGTGCATGCATTAGAGTACAGTCCTTTAATAACACTTTTACCGTGACCTGATAGTTATTGTAATGATAGTGTTTATCTCCATACAGGGAGTGCAGAATTATTAGGCAAATGAGTATTTTGACAACATCATCCTCTTTATGCATGTTGTCTTACTCCAAGCTGTATAGGCTCGAAAGCCTACTACCAATTAAGCATATTAGGTGATGTGCATCTCTGTAATGAGAAGGGGTGTGGTCTAATGACATCAACACCCTATATCAGGTGTGCATAATTATTAGGCAACTTCCTTTCCTTTGGCAAAATGGGTCAAAAGAAGGACTTGACAGGCTCCGAAAAGTCAAAAATAGTGAGATATCTTGCAGAGGGATGCAGCACTCTTAAAATTGCAAAGCTTCTGAAGCGTGATCATCGAACAATCAAGCGTTTCATTCAAAATAGTCAACAGGGTCGCAAGAAGCGTGTGGAAAAACCAAGGCGCAAAATAACTGCCCATGAACTGAGAAAAGTCAAGCGTGCAGCTGCCACGATGCCACTTGCCACCAGTTTGGCCATATTTCAGAGCTGCAACATCACTGGAGTGCCCAAAAGCACAAGGTGTGCAATACTCAGAGACATGGCCAAGGTAAGAAAGGCTGAAAGACGACCACCACTGAACAAGACACACAAGCTGAAACGTCAAGACTGGGCCAAGAAATATCTCAAGACTGATTTTTCTAAGGTTTTATGGACTGATGAAATGAGAGTGAGTCTTGATGGGCCAGATGGATGGGCCCGTGGCTGGATTGGTAAAGGGCAGAGAGCTCCAGTCCGACTCAGACGCCAGCAAGGTGGAGGTGGAGTACTGGTTTGGGCTGGTATCATCAAAGATGAGCTTGTGGGGCCTTTTCGGGTTGAGGATGGAGTCAAGCTCAACTCCCAGTCCTACTGCCAGTTCCTGGAAGACACCTTCTTCAAGCAGTGGTACAGGAAGAAGTCTGCATCCTTCAAGAAAAACATGATTTTCATGCAGGACAATGCTCCATCACACGCGTCCAAGTACTCCACAGCGTGGCTGGCAAGAAAGGGTATAAAAGAAGGAAATCTAATGACATGGCCTCCTTGTTCACCTGATCTGAACCCCATTGAGAACCTGTGGTCCATCATCAAATGTGAGATTTACAAGGAGGGAAAACAGTACACCTCTCTGAACAGTGTCTGGGAGGCTGTGGTTGCTGCTGCACGCAATGTTGATGGTGAACAGATCAAAACACTGACAGAATCCATGGATGGCAGGCTTTTGAGTGTCCTTGCAAAGAAAGGTGGCTATATTGGTCACTGATTTGTTTTTGTTTTGTTTCTGAATGTCAGAAATGTATATTTGTGAATGTTGAGATGTTATATTGGTTTCACTGGTAATAATAAATAATTGAAATGGGTATATATTTGTTTTTGGTTAAGTTGCCTAATAATTATGCACAGTAATAGTCACCTGCACACACAGATATCCCCCTAACATAGCTAAAACTAAAAACAAACTAAAAACTACTTCCAAAAATATTCAGCTTTGATATTAATGAGTTTTTTGGGTTCATTGAGAACATGGTTGTTGTTCAATAATAAAATTAATCCTCAAAAATACAACTTACCTAATAATTCTGCACTCCCTGTAGAATGAGCGTGATTTTTGGCTGAAAGAACGTGAAGCCCAAGAACAATTGCAGTGTTTGAAATTAGCAACATTTGCTGTTTTCTCGCTTTTTATGTGGATAAAAGGGAGCATAGAAGTTCAGAGCTGAGGGTGAAACGTTACAAGCTGCTGAAAACTGAATCTGTTTAGTTTTCTAAATGTTGTAACTCTCAGGCTGCGAATGTTCATGAATTGAACATTACTAACCCTTTAGTAGTCCTAAGCATGCTCTGTCAAGAGTGATCTCTTAAACTCTACTGGATTTCATTAGTAGGTCGAGGTGAGGTAAACACAGGGTTTGCACCACTTCACAAATGTGTAGTCACCCGCGCTGCTTTGAAATGGCTCATTCCAGTGCCTTTTTACTAATGATTTGGGAAGTAAGCTGGGATAGGTGGGAATCTTGGTACAACTGCTTTTGTGTTGTGTATGTCTGCGGTTTTTCCGAAGCTCAGGGCTATGGCTGTCTGTCTGTTCGCAGGCTATGAGGACTTGAGCCAGGTACCCAACACAGGGGATTTCTGTAAGGGTGGATATAGTGGGGCTGCTTCCGCTCAAAGCAAACCTGCTGCTGCCACCGGACCAGGCGCCGGTAAGTGCACTCTGCTTCTAGCGTTTTTCTTCCTATCTGCCTCTCATCCCTGTTGTCTCTTGCTTGTGTGTCTGCACCACTAAAACTTCCTTCCTCCTTTTGTGCAGCAGATGTGGAATGACTGAAGGTCTGCGCGTTGTCTGAAAGTGTATTGTAATGCGCCTTTAAGCTGATAGCCTTTTTGGATTGTTGCATTCCAGAAGTAATAAATTAAACTAATGCTTAGCGCCAGGGATGGAGAAGAGTGAATGCCTGTGTCATGCATCTAGAAAGTACATGTACCACATCTGGTTTTTGAGCAGCTGCCAATCGGTGAGGCGTTTCTTATTTAAAGGTACTTCTGTTAAGTACTTTATCTCCTTGATAGTTCTTGAATATCCCTCTGCATCAGATAAAGATGTGTTCTACCTTCCTACTCTGGTTAGTCACAACCAAATAAAGTGCATACCTTTCAGATCCTCATTGTAGTGACGGGTCACAGGACCCTTATAAAAAGCATGTGAAGTTAATACATTATATAGTAAGTGCTGAGGTGAAACAGTTTTGCTCAATAGTAACTGATATTTTTCTTATGCATGATTGCTAAGGATTCCAGCGTCCTAAACTAATCTACAGTAGCATGCCAATTAAAACAATAATAAGCTGTTTTGCCAAAAACTGAAATATTTCTAAAGAGGGTCCACGTTTTTCCATCTGTTGCTAAGAGTAACTGGGAATTTGGAGCGGAGAAAGGATTCGGAGACAAAACTGCTTATAAATATTGGTATAAAAAATGACATCCAAGTGACTGAGAGCCACTTGTGAACTTTTTGGACCACACAGGGTGTCTTATAGTGTTGCATTCTTCTGGGCATTGTGAACAGTATCCATTATGTGCCGATATGATATGGGGCTACTTTTTATCTTAAGTTCAGGATTGTATTTCTGAGGATTGATGGGTAATTTGTTGTTAGGGTAACAGTAATGGACAACAAAACCAAGTGGTTACACTGCGAACAGTTGGGAGTTCACCCCTTGACCACTCCTAATTACCGTATTTCTTGAGCTTTTTCGGTCTCGAGTCTTGGCATGAAGGATGACTGTTGACGGCTAAGCCTTTAAAGAATTGACAGTTTGAAATTATTATTCAACTCTCCTTGTTTACGACTACCAGTGGAAATGAGTCTGCAACAATGCTTTCTCCTTTAGGCTGGCTTGATTTGAATTTCGCAGTGATTTTAATATTTTTAAGAATGTCTTCATGCCTTTTCCACTGTTGTCCCAACTTTCTTTTTTGTTAAACTTCTGTTGGTCTGCTGAAATGTCTAGTCTGACTTAACAAACTAGGCATGCAGCCTGTCCTCAGATGGGATATTACTCTTCCTAGGTCAAATATCTCTCTTAATTCCTAATTTAGTAAAGTGGCTCCTCTACATTTGCACATCTGAGAAAAGTATCTGTTCTGAGTTCCCTTGCTGTTAAAGTAGCATATTGTTGTGGGCCTCTTAAAGTAGCAGAGTTGGCAATGAAGCTATGTGGTCCATGAGCTGGGTTATTGCATTGGGAAGGCAAGTGGGATATGCAGTTGATTGATTTTAGTCCATATATCTGGTTCTTCAGCCCTTACACAGCTGTTTACTTGTGCTTGGAGGTGTTCCACAGGACAAGCTACCTGTACTGATGCTTCTCACATGGTCATGCTGCCTGTGCTGGAGACTCGCTCGCGTGGACACCTAGTTAGAGGATTCTCCTGTAGTTGTGCAGTTTGCATCGCTTGAGGTCACATGATCAAGCACTGGTGAGGAATGACCCTATCAGACTGAAGTTGAAGTAACAATTAGTCTTATCTTCAGTAAAGGCTGTTTCTTGGAGGTTACAAATCGATGTCTTCTTTAGAGGCTGGAAAGTCTTCAAACTCCCGTGGTCATAATAGATAAACTAATTATCACGTTCTTTAAATACAGATAAATGTAATTTGTGCTCTGTATAACAATTGGATATTCACAACCTGTTTGTCTCTGTAGTTCATAACATGTTTATTTAACAGATTTATATATTACACCTGCATATCAGTGGGTATTGGGGGCACTTTTTAAAATAAATTTACATTACCACATTGAGCAAACATGGTTAATTGAAAGGATGATGTCTGAAAGTAGAGCATTCAACAGATCTGTCTGAGCTGGGAAAGGCAAGTTTTTAAATAGTCATTCACTAAGGCGAAAAGCAGTTAACTAAAATACTTTGCTGAGGGTGCTTTCACTTTTTCAACCTTCTTGGGCACTGTTCTCATCTTTTGACTTGTTTTTAGTGTGGATTCTGATTTGCCAGTCAGTTTCAGCTTTCTAAGCTAAACCTACAAAATGTTTCCACAGTTCAGCTAGCCTATTACTAGTTTGTGTCCAGGCTCAAAATGTATTTAGTGTGGCTATTTGGTTAACATAGCTATTTGGCTGATTGTCCTTTTAAAGAGAAAAAAAAAATACCAAATCACTCTTGTAAAATGCAGAATGGTTGTAGGAAGATGCTAACAGCAGATATTGTGATATTGTTGTATTTTTATGCACCCTTTTTGTTCTTTATGCTCCTCAATGAAGGTCAAGGTCATGCAGACCATGATAGCCATTATCCAAAGTCATGCATTTCCATATGTTTTCTGATGGACCCAAAATCGTGCAGTCCTCAAAAGGTGCAAATTCTTGCCCTCCATCATGGATTTCAAACTACATAGTTGTTTTCTTTTTAGACCTTAACTCTTCAGGATTGGGAAGTTGAGTTGTGGCATACCTTGGGGGGTGGTAGTAAGTTTTAAATGAATACAGCGTCGCACAGTAAACATAATTGATTGCCCAGTCAGAGCTACAATTCTAAACAAGTAAGTTTGTTATTCACCAGTTAAATGATGTATTCAAAAATATAAGGTGGTAGAATAAATTGAATTTCTGTGCTAGGTGATTTATTTTTACAACAGGTGGTCCTAGGGTTGATACTTTTGTATATGGGGTGCTTCAGTTGGTAAGCATCAAAAGACCTCAGATTTACCATTGTTTACTCCCACTGCCGCCCGATTCTCCTCGTGGGTTGACATGACGTGTTAATTTCACTGCTGTCCTTCTATTAAGTTTATTGGTTGTCCTACTATTATGGCAGTGTTTTTTGAACTTTTTTTCCTGCTCATAGTCAGTCTGTATTAATGTAGTTTACCTTCCATGTTCAGTACTCTCTGGCTTAATTTTATTTTAGTCTTTGTATTGCTAGAAGGACCGAAATCTTGACTGACACCTTGACCCCATCTGAACTGCTAATTACATGTATAAGTGCTGTGTTGTCTTTGTTGAATTGTGACTTAATGAGATGTATTTATTTTTGTCACAAATTTGACCGAGTTTGTTCTTATTGAACATGTTTTCCCACTTAAATTTCTTTGTGTAATTTAGATGCTAATAAAAAAGATCTTGTGTTGATTGGACTGTGCATATCGGTATGATCTCCCATATGCGTATATACACATTTTCTCCATCTCTTAATTAGGGTCCATTGTTTATTTAATAATTTACTCCCCCACAGGCATTGGCACCAACTTCCTAGACACAGAAGTAATTTATCTAGCTGTAGCTATTTTGTCTGCATTTGTTGGGTAGCAAGACTCACTGCAAGGTGTGACAGCTTTGTGGGTTTCAGCTTATTGACTAGCTTTCCCACAAAAAAGTATAAAACATTTCAAATCTAAAGGCCTGTGTAGGAAGTTGGCTCTATATATACTATTTCAAAGTAAGAAATAGTGTGCACAGAGTCCAAGGGTTCCCCTTAGAGGTAAGATAGTGGCAAAATTAGATAATTCTAATACTCTATTTTGTGGTAGTGTGGTCGAGCAGTAGGCTAATCAGAGGGTAGTGTTAAGCATTTGTTGTACACACGGGCAATAAATGAGGCACACACTCAGACTTACTCCAGGCCAATAGGTTTTTATATATTTTCTTAGTTTATTTTAAGAACCCCAGGTTCAAGATTTACAGTAAACACTTTAAATGTAGGGTACTTCACTTAGATACTTTAGGAACCTTGAATAAAAGAAATATCATGTACAGTCTTTGTAAAAATGGCAATAAGCTTTTTTCAAAGTGGACACAGTGCAAAAATCAACAGTTCCTGGGGAGGTAGGTAAAGGTTAGATTAGGAGGTAAGTAAAACACAAGTCTCTGTTCTGGGGCATAGGCAGCCCACCGTTGGGGGTTCAAGGCAACCCCAAAGTTACCACAACAGCAGCTCAGGGCCAGTCAGGTGCAGAGCTGAGGTGCCCAGCTGAGGTGCCCAAAACATATAGGTGCCTATGGTGAACAGGGGTGCTCCGGTTCCAGTCTGCAAGTAAGTAGCTGTGTCCTGGGAGGGGGGGGGGACCAGGGGGGTTTTGTAGAGCGGGGGGTGGGGGGGACAAGTAGACGCAAAACACGCCCTCAGCGGCACAGGGGCGGCCGGGTGCAGTGTGCAAAGCAGGTGTCGGGTTTCAGGTAGAAAACAATGGAGGGATCCGGGGGTCACTCTAGCAGTGCAGGCAGGCACGGGGGCTTCTCGGGACAGCCACCACCTGGGCTAGACAGAGGGTCACCAGGGAGTCACTCCTGCGTTGAAGTTCGGTTCCTTCAGGTCCTGGGGGCTGCGGTTGCAGTGTTGGTTCCAGGTGTCGGTTCTCTTGTTACTGGCAGTCGCGGTCAGGGGGAGCCTCTGGATTCTCTCTGCAGGCGTCGCTGTGGGTCTCGGGGGTCGTCTCTGGTTTCTCACGGGCTTGCAGTCACCGGGGAGTCCTCCTTGAGGTGTTTGTTCTCGGAATCTCAAGCCGGGAGCGTCGGGTGCAGTGTGTGAAGTCTCACGCTTACAGCAGGAAACGTGTAGTGTTGGAAAGTTGCTTCTTTGTTGCAAAGAAGTAGCTGGTTTTGAACAGTGCCGCTGTTCACAGGAGTTTCTTGGTCCTTTAGTCCAAGGCAGTCATCTGAGGCTTCAGAGGTCGCTGGTCCCTGTCGAATGCATCGCTGGTTGCAGGTTTTCGAAGTTGGAGGCAGGCCGGGAGGGCTGGGGCCAAAGCAGTTGTCGTCTTCCTCCTTCTCTGCAGGCTTGTAGGTCAGCAGTCCTTCTTGTTTCTTTAGGTTGCAGGAATCTGATTTCCTGGGATCTGGGGTGCCCCTAAATACTGAATTTAGGGGGGTGTTTAGGCCTGGGAGAGCAGTAGCCAATGGCTACTGTCCTTGAAGGTGGCTACACCCTCTTTGTGCCTCCTCCCTGTGGGGAGGGGGGCACATCCCTAATCCTATTAGGGGAATCCTTCAAAACTAAGATGGAGGATTTCTAAAGGCAGGGGTCACCTCAGCTCAGGACACCTTAGGGGCCGTCCTGACTGGTGGGTGGTGACTCCTTGTTTTTCTCATTATCTCCTCCAGCCTTGCCGCCAAAAGTGGGGGCAGTGGCCGGAGGGGTGGGCATCTCCACTAGCTGGGATGCCCTGGGGTGCTGTAACAAAAGGGTTGAGCCTTTGAGGCTCACCGCAGGTGTTACAGTTCCTGCAGGGCGAGGTGGGAAGCACCTCCACCCAGTACAGGCTTTGTTCCTGGCCACAGAGTGACAAAGGCACTCTCCCCATGTGGCCAGCAACATGTCTGGTGTGGCAGGCTGGCAGAAACTGGTCAGCCTACACTAGAAGTTGGATTGGTATTCATAGGGCATCTCCAAGATGCCCTCTGGGTGTATGTTAAAATAAATTGCACACTGGCATCAGTGTGCATTTATTGTGCTAAGAAGTTTGATACCAAACCTCCCCGTTTTTAGTGTAGCCATTATGGAACTGTGGAGTTCGTGTATGACAGATTCCCAGACCATATACTCTTATGGCTACCCTGCACTTACAATGTCTAAGGTTTTGCTTAGACACTGTAGGGGCATTAATGCTCTTGCACATATACCCTCACCTGTGGTATAGTGCACCCTGCCTTAGGGCTGTAAGGCCTGCTAGAGGGGTGACTTACCTATGCCACAGGCAATGTGAGGTTGGCATGGCACTCTGAGGGGAATGCCATGTCGACTTAGTAATTTTCTCCCCACCAGCAAATACAAGTTGAGAGGCAGTGTGCATGTGCTACGTGAGGGGTCCCCAGGGTGGCATAAGACATGCTGCAGCCCTTAGGGACCTTCCCTGGCATCAGGGCCCTTGGTACCAGGGCTACCAGTTACAAGGGACTTATCTGAGTGCCAGGGGAGTGCCAGTTGTGGAAGCAAAGGTACAGTTTAGGGAAAGAACACTGGTGCTGGGGCATGGTTAGCAGGGTCCCAGCACACTTTCAATCAAAACTTAGCATCAGCAAAGGCAAAACGTTAGAGGGTAACCATGCCAAGGAGGCATTTCCTTACACTGATCTGTTTTTCTATTTATACTGTTAGGTCCCCTGTAAAGTCGAGATAAACATAAGCAAAAAGGAACAGAAACATGGCTGATTTAATAGCGCCATTGTAACCCTACATTCTGGTGGTTATTCATCTCACCCCTACCGTTTCTATAAGGGGTTAAAAAATGTAAGCATTATTTTACAAGTTATGGTGGCATGTGTGTTGTGGGAGACACACAAACATACATCCCCACTTGAGGCTGAGACTTCCCTGGTAGTGTCTCACCAGGGTGGGACGAGGTGGCAGATGATGAAGCATGTCACATTACGTGAGTGAGCCCACCTCGTCCATATCTTTAGGATTCGCCTATTATTTAACTCGGGAACAGGAAGGAGTAGCATTAGTAAACTCCTAGAATAAGGAAGGTTGAGTAAAAAAAGACGGGCTCTACGCCATTTTGTGATTCCAGCCATTTATCGGGCAATACAAACAACTTTTTTTCTTTCCGACACTTTCACAATCACCAAATGCACGGGTTAGTGACAATTTATATTCCGGAGGAGAACTTCAACCGCAGTGCTCCTGATCTCTTGTAGGTGTCGGATCAGTCCTTCATTGGCTCTGCACAATTTTAGAGTCAAATAAGTGCCACCTTTGTGCGTTTACCTCAGGTTCTTTATTTTTGCACCTTCAGATGCATATCCAGGGCACGGCTTCCAACTTTGTTTATCTGACAATTTAAAAAACTAATGTATATGGTACCTGACTTACTATATCCCGTCCAGAAAATTACAGGCTTAAAACTGTTCCAAGACTTTAAGAAGCAGATGTCTGCTCCAGACCACCACAGACTATCTCTAAGGTGCACATACACCATTCATGACTCTAAATTGTGGGACCTGTTTCTTCATTCACCCAATGGCAATCTGTGATGGGAGATGAAGCTCTACATTGCTGAACACAAGAAGAGGTTGCAATCTAAGCATAGGTCTCAGTCCCACTTCCGTTGTATTTATGGGAAGTTGAAGGACAAAGACGACTTAATGCCATTCAAGCTCGAAAGGGAAGCCTAAAGGTTGTCAAGATGAACATTAATCTAGTCGGTTTGTAGTATAAAGCAGACTCTGCAATAGACAGATGTAAAGGCAAACAAACCATTATACGCTCTTTAGGTTTACTGACACCAGTGAAACAATTCCAGTTCAGAAAATTGAGAGGCAGTTACAGGGTGCTAGCTTATAGGTAACTGCAGATGTCCCAACCAGTGGTATAGCAGACATTTGGGTTGTTTTAGGGCTACTGATGTGACACTGGAATACTCTACACAGCGAGTCAGGGACTACAATCTTCTATTTTGCCTTCCTTTCTGCAGCACTTAACAAACTGAATTTTCTTCTCTACAGCAGCTTATGCCAGAGTGATTGGACACATGGTTGAACATTAACTCCCCAACCTGACATCCATTATGTCTAACAAATAGGTCTTGCAAATAGCTCAGAGGAGCTACACCCTACCATACCTTTTCTTTCCTCTTCCCTATCTACCTTCCTCACCAGAAAGCATTTTGGAGGAATATTTGAAGCCTGATTCACGAAGTACATCTTTTATTCTGATGGTTACTTCTAACTGAAGATTACTCCCGTTTAGAATACTTTCCAGACTGAAGCCGGAAGTTTTCACAGCAGTGTTCCCACATGCTTCTAGGTGACGTAATGCAGCTTTGGCCTTATTCCACCCTGGAAGTAGTGGAGCAGAGCCACAAATAGGTGCCACATCTGCACGCTGATGTTCTTTCCTCTCCTTCCACGCCTTTGAAAGCATGATCTGGCATTTGCTCAATTTGTTTTCCATTGGTATATGAATCCCTTCTTAAGTCTTTGTTAAAAGGTGCATGGGAATAATATCCAGAGCTAAATAATACACAGGGTTCAAACAGTGCCACAAATGTCGAAAACATGTCAGTGACCCACACAATGTCTCAATCTAGTGCTTGGGCTAACGGCTTGACTTAGATGTGTAAATCATGTGCATTATGCTCCTGAGAGTGATCCAGGACCGTGAGAGGAAGCTTTATATTGGCGAACACTGAAAAGTTGCAGACTTCCTGCAAGCCCCGCTCCTAATCGGCTGTGGGGGCCTTTTCTTCTTTTAATGCTGCTTCCATGACAGGTGTGCTTCAGTGTCGAAGCCTTCCAGAGATTTGAAGTCTGAATCTAAAAAACATTAGTCAAGGCATGGCTCTGCTGCTCTGACCAAAGAGAAATCAGTACACCGTCTGGTGCCAATCTGCCTTGCTCCCGACCCCTAGTTTGAAGCCAGTTTCACAACTTGTCCCACTGCACCCTGAATATCTGATAGAGACTTCTAGCTGCAGATTCCTTACCTTTGATTTTCCCCAGGCGTCAGGCTAGATCTGGAAACTTTTGTCCGAGCAGTATGCCTGCGGGCGCTGTTGGGTGGCTCCATTTGGCTCTGTGGCATTGTTTGCACCGAAAGTGATGTTGCGGTCCCCTATATAGGCACCACCGAGTTGCGCGGGCATCAGTTCTTTTCGTTCCACACCAGTTAGCACAGATCCGGAGAGAGCTACCCCTCTGTCGCTTTTTGACAGGCCTTTGGTCAGCGTTTTGCTGAGTTTGTCTTTGTATGTCGAGGAGGTCGTCGAGGAAGGCTGGGTTCAAACAGTGTGGTGCCTGTCACCACACCATGTCAGTTACGGACCCCCATCTCATTTGCCTCTAATGCTTCGATCCCAACCAAGACTCCAAGTTGTGCTTGGACTGCTGGGCCATGGTGTTGAAGGCTTTGAGGGAGGGGTCCCTAAAGTTGCTTGCTGCCCTGCATTCAACGACACTGACACGCCTGACTCCTCAGAGGCCTTGGTCCTTGTTGAGAAGGTCAATGGACACACTCCAGGAGTCCCAAGTCCTCTTCATCCCATTTGAGGTCCTCAGGACACTTTGGGAAGAGGCACATAAAATAATAGTAGTGCAAGAAGGCTTCGACTTCACCGCATCCATCAGCCGACGAGATGAGAGGGAAACATTGGCGTTACCGGCGTGGTTCTGCGGACTCGTTTCCCAGTTTGACTCTGCACCTCAACCGATTTCTGGGAGCCGGATAGACACCTGCTTATATTAGAGACCATCCGTCGCATATTCATGTGGACTGACCCTTCTGGGATGCCTTTAGGCCCCGTGAGGTCTGAGGCAGCTCATCCGGTTCCACGCTAGCAGGATCGGCTTATACTCCAATGGGGGTTTCATGGATCAGGACCAGCGCCTAACATACCTGTGTGACCTTCTCTGGCGCCCACAGTTGCCAGATTGTTGCCTGAGCCTTATTTTCACACAGCCAGGCATGGGATAAGATTGGGAGGAGGTCACTGGACCCTTTATAATACCATTTAGAGAGTAGGTTGGACTGATATGAGGAGCTAGGAGACCTCAGTGGTCTACAGATACTGGCTTGCTCTCTTCCCCCTCCTGTGGCTACAGAGTAAGGAGCGTCCTATGCAATGGTGGTTCTCAACCTCGAACCCTCAGCGGCTGTCAAGACGAACAACTTACAGAAGTGCTTCAGCCTGGGGCTTCTATATCCAAACCCCTTCTGCCTGTTAACATAGCACTTAGACATCGTGCTGGGAACTTGCCCCTAGCGCAGCACAGGAGCTCCTGTAAATAGGACGATCCTTGGCCGCCATCGCCCTGCAGCAGGTGACCCTAACATCCTCAGTCAACACTCCACCCCTCAGAGCTTAGTAGTCCAAGTCTTAACTTCACATGGCATAGTCGCCTCCGCTTCCCTGGACAGAGAATCCATGAGGCTGTACCATCTTGGGAAGATGTTTTCTTCTACCAGCCTAGCCCCGAGGTTGGTGCTTATTGGGCTGTTTCTCACACACCATTTGGGATATGGTAGCGCAAGTGCTGCATCAGGTCCCGGTACAGGCCCGGGGCATACTCTCCCAAGCAGCAAAAGACGAGGGACACAGTGAAGTTCACCATTCGGTGTGGCTTAGATATGACTAACCTGCTAGGCAGACAGGTTGTCAACAGTGGCTTTCCATGCCTGGCTGAGAGCATCATGTTTTTTAGGGGATGGCCAGGCAAACCTGATAACCGTGCCCTTCGATGGCACTCACTTGTTTGGTGAGAAGACAGACTCGGTGCTTAAGCGCTTTAAGCACTTGGTTACGGCCAAGTCTTTGGGCCTCTGGGAACCCCTGTCCACCATCTGCCTTTTCCCTCTTTCGATTCAACAGAAGAGAAGTAGTACAGTGCCAGCCCTTTGCCAGCCGGTTGGCTGCCCTACACAACCAACCCAGGCTATATGATGGCACACGGTTCCTTCAGACCTAGAAGGGCTGCAGGCCAGAATTTGTCTGCCACCCAGCCCCCGGCAGCTTCAACCTCAAAAGCCCTTCTAATTAGGCTCTGCAGGAACAGGCTGACCCAGGTGTGGAGAGACTACATCATCATTTCCTCCTCTGGCAGACCATAACATTGGACGCATGGATATTGCAGAACATCAGGAGGGGCAATGCCCTGCCTTTCTAATCCTTTCCTTTCCCCATTCTGTCAACATTCAAGCTGCTAGCGGAGGATCATTTGTCAGTGCTCCGAGAGGAAGTTACAGCTCTCTTGGCCAAGAGAGCCATAGAAAGGGTCCCAATATCAGAATTAGGCAGTGGTTATTCCTGGTACTGTCTAATACCCAGAAAGAACAAGTGTCTTCGCCCTGTTCTAGACCTACAGACCGTAAATCTCTTCCTCAGAAAGAAGTTCAAGATATTCATTTTGGCTCTGGTCTTCTCTGCCCTAGACCTAGAACACTGGTTGGTAGTGCTGGGTTTACAGGATGCGTATTTTCATATTTCCATTCTGCCTGCCCACAGGCATTACCTGCGGTTCAAGGTAGACCACGAAGACTTTCAGTTCACTGTGCTGCCATATGGCCTCACCAGCTCCGCTCGGGTGTTCACCAAGGTGATGGCAGTGAGCACAGCTCATCTGCGTAGGGCAGGTGTTTGTCTTCCCCTACCTCGATGACTGGCTGTTGAAAGCGAGGTCAGCCCAGGCTGTTGTCTCCCACCTCCAGACTATGGCTAATCTTCTGCATTTGCTGGGATCCACTAAAGTGCAGAAGTCACACCTGACTCCCTCTAAGACTCTCTGTAGGGAGCTGGCTTCTGGCTGCAGTGCCCCCCATTTTTTGCCTGGGTTTTAGATGCAACTTAGACTGAAGTGCACTGGGTTCCTGCTAAACAGGTTCCCAGTGCCAGTGTTCCTTCCCTAAAACAAGACAACTGGTCATTTAATCCCCAGGTGACCTGGCCATTCAGCCCCCTGTAAGTCCCTAGTAAATGGAATGCCTATTACCTAGGGTTTCGGTACTAAGGAGGGCTCCTCAGAGCTGCAGCACAACTTGTGACACTCTGAAGGACCCAGCACCAACCTTATGCAGAATGCCATTGCATGCTGCATGACAAGGTGCTCCCAAATTTGAAAACACGACATGGCACCCAGCCTCTGTGCCATGTCCCCTAACACTGCATGCAATATATGTAAGCCATCCCTCTAGCAGACCTTACAGGCAGGGTGCATAATTACATGTGAGGGCATATATGCATGAGCAAATATGCCCCTACTATGTCTGTCGATTCCTAGACATATTAAGTGTACAGGGTAGCTATTTTAAATGCAGGTGCTACACACCAGTTGTAGGAAAATGGCTCCCGTGACCAGGGAATTTCCCTAAGGGCTGCAGCATGTGTTGTGCCACCCTAAGAGACCCCTCACCTAACACAGGCACACTGCCATTACAGATTGTGTGTTGGTGGGGAGAAAAGGGCAAAGTAGACATGGCATCCCCCTCAGGATGCCATGCCCACAAAATACTGCCTGTGGCATAGGTAAGTCACCCCTCTAGCAGGCCTTACAGCCCTAAGGCAGGGTGCACTATACCACAGGTGAGGGCATAGCTGCATGAGCAATATGCACCTACAGTGTCTAAGTCTATTCTTAGACATTGTAAGAACAGTGTGGCCATATTAAGTATATGGTCTGGGAGTTAGTCAAAAACGAACTCCACAGTTCCATAATGGTGGCACTGAATACTGGGAAGTTTGGTATCAAATTTGTCAGAATAATAAACCCACACTGATGCCAGTGTTGAATTTATTTTAAAAAATGCACACAGAGGGCATCTTAGAAGATGCCCCCTGTATTTAACCCAGTCCTTCAGTGCAGGACTGACTGGTCTGTGCCAGCCTGCCACTGAGATGAGTTTCTGCCCCCCTGGGGTGAGAGCCTTTGTGCTCTCTGAGGGCAGAAACAAAGCCTGCACTGGGTGGAGGTGCTTCTCACCTCCCCTGCAGGAACTGTAACACCTGGTGGTGAGCCTCAAAGGCTCATGCCTTTTGTTACAGCACCACAGGGCATCCCAGCTAGTGGAGATGCCCGCCCCTCCGGCCACTGGCCCCACTTTTGGCGACAAGGCTGGAGGAGATAATGAGAAAAACAAGGAGTCACCCACCAGTCAGGACCGCCCTTAAGGTGTCCTGAGCTGACCCCTGCCTTTAGAAATCCTCCATCTTGAGATTGGAGGATTCCCCTCAATAGGATTAGGGATGTGCCCCCTCCCCTCGAGGAGGCACAAAGAGGGTGCAGCCACCCTCCAGGACAGTAGCCATTGGCTACTGCCCTCCTGACCAAAACACCCCCCTAAATTCAGTATTTAGGGGCACCCCAGAACCCAGGAAATCCGATTCCTGCAACCTGAACTAAGGACTGCTGACCTACAAGCCCAGCAGAGACGACGGAAGACAACTGCTGCTTTGGCCCCAGCCTTACCGGCCTGTCTCCTGACTCGAAAACCTGCAACCAGCGACGCATCCAACAGGGACCAGCGACCTCTGAAGCCTCAGAGGACTGCCCTGAATCCCATGATCAAGAAACTCTCGTGAGCAGTGGCTCTGCTCAACAACCAGCAACAAACTTGCAACTTTTCTTCAACTTCAAAGGCCTCTCTTTTCCAGCCGGAAGAGTGAGGCTTCACACTCTGCCCCCAGCTCGAGATCTAGAGGACAAACACCACAGGGAGGACTCCCTGGCGACTGCGACCCTGTGAGAAGCCCAAGACGACCCCCCTGGACCACCACAGTGACACCTGCAGAGAGAATCCAGAGGCTCCCCCTGACCGCGACTGCCTGTAACAAGGGACCTGACGCCTGGACCAGGCACTGCATCCGCAGCCCCCAGGCCAAGAAGGAACCGAACTTCAGTGCAGGAGTGACCCCCAGGCAACCCTCTGCCTAGCCCAGGTGGTGGCTGGCCCGAAAAGCCCCCCTGTACCATGCCTGCACAGCTAGTGACCCCCGGGTCCCTCCATTGAAAGCAGTACAAAACCCAACAGCTGCTTTGCACACTGCACCTGGCAGCTCCGTGCCACTGAGGGTGTGTTTTGTGTGCCTACTTGTGCCCTCAATCCACCCCCCGTGCTCTACAAAAAAACCCTGGTCTGCCGCCCCCACCCCTCCCCCCAACGACACCATGACGCGGGTACTTACCTGCTGGCAGACTGGACCTGGAGCACCCCTGTTCTCCATAGGCACCTATGTGTTTTGGGCTCCTCTTTGACCACTGCACCTGACCTGAGCTGCTGGTGTGGTAAATTTGGGGTTGCCCTGAACTCCCAAAAGTGGGCTGCCTAAGAACTGAGACTTTTGTCTTACTTACCTCAGTCTAACCAATACTGACCTCCCCCAGGAACTGTTGTTGATTGCACTGTCTACTTTTAAAATAGCTTATTGCAATTTTAACAAAAACTGTATATGTTGCTCTAATTCAAGGTTCCTAACTTACCTGTGTGGAGTACCTTGCATTTTATGTATTTACTTCAAATATTGAACTTGTGGTTCCAAAAATAAATTAAGAAAAGAGATTTTTCTATATAAAAACTATTGGCCTGGAGTTAAGTCTGAGTGTTTGTTCCTCGTTTATTCCCTGTGTGTACAACAAATGATTAACACTACCCTCTGCTCGACCACACTACCACAAAATAGAGCATTAGAATTATCTAATTTTGCCACTATCTTACCTCTAAGGGGAACCCTTGGACTCTGTGCACACTGTCTCTTACTTTGAAATAGTATATTTAGAGCCAACTTCCTACACCGGTCACTACGAGTTCCCCAGCCATATGGTGATTTCCCTGAACCCTGGTATGTTTGGTAACCCTTCACTAATTGCAGTGATGGATTTATTAAGAAATGCTAAGGGGCCATCTTAGGTGTGCCCTCTAAAATCGTTCTAGCAACTAGTGTTCTGACTGACTGGTCCTGACCAGTTCAACCACCACAGACGCGGTTCTCGCCCCCCACGGTACGAGCCAGCGCTTTCGAGGGCCTGGTCCTTCCAGGGCAGGGTGCTTCTCAGGCCTTGCCACCTGTATAATGTGACCCGGATCTCTCCAAATGGAGATGACCAGCCCCCCATGTCCTGACCACACTTTTGGCAGCAGCACAGGTGGAAAAATTAGTTAAATTAGGAGTGCCCACTTCATGTCAGTCCCACCCCTAAGGAGGACAAGTGGAAGTGGACACTACTTTTCATGTTCCTCCATCTTGCTCAGACGAAATTAGGCCACTAGGGTTCGACAGCCTAAGAATGCCCAGACAAAGAAGAGTTGCGCTTGTAGAAGAGGAAAAGAAGCAGCAGCTGACCTGGAATCCGCCCCACTGGCCTGCCTGCTGACCTCGAAGGATCCTGCACAAGAAGCCAACTCACCCAGCCTTCAATAAAGACTCGAGTCTCCTGTGGGCAGAGGACTGGCCCTGCAAGAAGAAAACTCCAAAGAAAAGACTGCAGCTGCTGGACACCGGAAACCTGATACCAGAAGGGACCATGGCACCTAATGTCAACTACCTGAGGTGAAGCCAACCAACGTGCCAGCCTGGGTCCCCAGCTGCCCAAATACCGAGTCCAGTGTAGTCTCACCCATCTTGGACTCTCCTGAGATGCCTGCGGCCTCTAGACACAGCCCCCCTCTCCCACAGGCTTGTGGAGAGAGAAAATCAGACAGCTACAGCAACCACTGCGCCTGTAACCCCTGACCCCAGATGAGGCAGGTCATCGGGGCCAAAAGCATCCCCTACCTCCTAAGAGCTTGAGTCCACCCCTGCTGGACTTCCCCCCCACAACACCTGCAGCCTCAACACATAGGACCGCCTGACCTCACGTGCTCCCAGACGTGAAAACATGATGCTTAGACACCCCTGCATCTGTCGCCCCTGGGTACAGGAAAATAGGACCAAAAGTGCACCTACATTCCCGATCATCTCAAGTCTACTACCTGCTTGTGTGTTGTCCCTAACTGGCTTACCAGCCAGAGCCTGCAGCCTGTTTGTCCCAGGGTCAAACTCCCATAGGAAACCATTGGGCAGCCAACACCTTAATGCACCTCTGCACTCGGCCACCCGGTGTAATGTGTTGGTGTGGTGCCGACCACTGCCCAGTACTTACCTTAACTCCCAGAGTTCTCATTTATTGCTTCAGTGAGTACTATAGTTGCTTAGCACTACCCTCTAAGTCTAACAGCTCGCCCACACTAACACAAATAGAGCATGAGTCCTATCTACTTATGCTTATCCAATACCAATTGGGGATCCACTGGACTCTCTACAGTGTACTTTGTTAGTGCACTATATAGAGAGCCAGCTTCCTACACTCTTTCATAAGAGCTGTTCTGAACACAGTGAAGTTTTGGGATTATCCCCCTGAGCAGCGAGTCCAGGATATTCAGGCTATGATGCAGATGTTTCGGCCTCTATCCTAGGTTTCGGAGACTCTGACTGAGACTGCTGGGCCTAGTGTCCTCATGGACCCTGCTGGTAAAACATGCCAGATGGCATATGCAGGCTCTGCAGTGGGACCTGAAGTTCCAATGGGCGCAGCATCGGGGAAGTCTCTCTGACATGGTCCAGATCTCGCAGGGAGCTGCAACGGACCTGCAGTGGTGGACTATGAACTGCAATTGGGTCAGAGGCAGACTCCTCACCCTTCCCAAAACCAGACCTCACAGTAATGACAGATGCATCACTTCTGGGATGGGGTGGCCATCTGGGAGAGGTGGAGATCACAGAACCCTGGTCTCCAGTGGAATCCAGACTCCACATCAACATGTTGGAGCTCTGTGTGATAAGACTAGCCTTGAAGGCATTTCTTCCCTCTGTCAAGGGGAAGTTGGTGCATGTGTTCAGACAATACCACTATGTGGTACTGCAACAAGCAGGGCAGTGTGGGGTAGTGGACCCTTTGTCAAAAGACCCTGTATCTCCAGACAAGGCAGGAACAGCAGGGTATAACCCTGGTGATTCAACACTTGGCAAGTTCTCTGAGCGCCAGGGTGGACAAACTCAGCTGGCGATGCCTAGCGGATCATGAGTGGGATCTCCATTTGAAGGTGGTGCAAGGCCTTTCAGCAGTGGGGAGAGCCTTGGTTAGATCTATTTGCATCCGAAGAGAACGAGCAATGTCAGCAGTATTAGGTGTTGGCGTTTCCAAGGTGGCAATCGCTAGGCGACGCTTCAACTGGCAAGTGGAGTTCAGGCCTCTTGTACGCCTTTCCACCCGTACCACTCCTGCCCAGAGTTCTCAAGAAGATCAAGAACGACCCAGCCCAAGTTGTCCTTGTGGCTCCGGACTGGGCATAGAGAGTCTGGTATTTCGAGCTTCTGAAAATGAGCATTGATCCTCAGATCAGGCTGCCTCATTGAGAGGATCTTCTGTTGCAGCAGCAGGGGAGGGTTCTCCATCCCAACCTGACAACTCTGTGCCTTCATGCATCGAAATTCAGTGACAACAGTTGACAGCTTTTGACCTTCCTCCTGAAATCTCTAACATTATCTTGGCAACTAGGCATTCCTCCACAAAAACGTATATGCCTGCCGTTGGCAAGGATTTGTAAAGTATTGTACAGAGAAGTATATAGATCTTCTTTCTGCTTCTCTGCCTGTTATGCTGTTTTCATGTTTTCTCTTGCCAAACAGGGCTCTGCTCTGGGGACTCATAAGGGCCATCTTTCTGCTCTGTCCACCTTTCTGCGGCTACCTGACCAAACCTCACTGTTTAAGTCCCCTATTGTAAATAGTTTTTTTAAAAGGGCTTGTGCATATGTTTCCACCCACGACTTTTATCATGCCTCAGTGGGATCTTAACCTAGTTCTCATTGACCTCGTGTGCTCCCTGCGAGCCTCTGCACAGTTGTCCCCTGTGGCTGCTTACCATCAAGACAGCCTTCTTAGTGGCAATAAAATCTTCCCAGAGGGTTAATGAGATACAGGCCTGGTCATCCATGCCCCACCATATCTCACAATGTTCCCAGACACGGTAGTGATGCAAACCATGCCTCTTTCCTTCCAAAGGTGGTGACCCCATTTCATATGGGTCAAACTGCCCACCTTCTTCGCTTCCCCACATCACTCTAAGGAAGAGGAGTGACTCCACTGGCTGGACCCAAAAAGAGCATTTTTGTTCTACCTTGACCACACAGTGTGTCCCGGGTGGATGACCAACTCTTCGTGGGGTATGTGGGTACAAAGAAGGGTCAGGCAGTACAGAAACAGACTATTTTGTGCTCGTCGTTCTGTTTCAAGATCTGCTAAGCTCTGGGTAGGAAGCTGCCTCCTGAGGGCTTACGAGCCCATTCCACCAGGGGGAAAGCTGCAACCATCGTGTTAGCTTTTGGAACCCATTCCTGGACATCTGTCAGACAGCAGTGTGGGAGTCACTGCACACCTTAGCCAAACACTACTGCCTGCACAGTCAGGTCCGCTGGGATTGGCATTTCACCTATTCGGTCCTGCAGGACTTCCTAGTCTGAAAACATTTTTCCGCAGCCCACCGCCAGAAGGATATGATTGCGTATCTAATCAAAGGTAAGGAATCTGCAGCTAGAAGTTTCTATCAGATGGACAATTTACTTATCTTCGGTAACACCTCTGGTAGAGACTTTTTCTACCTACAGATTCCTTACACCCACCCGTGCCTCCTCGCTCTGCGGACTTATTAACTAGGGTCAAGATGATCTTTTTCAGGGCCCTAGTTTGGACACACACATGCTCCAGTTCTTGTTATGTCTCTGCACTTCTGGCATAGAAAGTCATGATTAAAGTAACTGATGCCCGCGTACCTGGGTTGTGCCTATATAGGTGACTGTGACGTCACTTCCGGTGTCAGCGCCACATGGAGCCACCCGATGGCACATGCAAGGGTGTTGCTAGAGCAAAATTTCCAGACCCAGTAAGGAATTTGCAGCTAGATAGTCTCTACTACATTGGTTCCCAACATGTAGTCCGGGGACCCCTGGTAGTCGTGAAGTCTCCTCAGGGGGTCTGAGACTGTTCTACCCTGTCTGCCATTTTAGCCCCTCAAGCCTGCCTCTGGTAGAGCACTGACTTTGGTGCGTTCTTCCATTCTTGCCCTATGACAGTTCCTTCCTCATCAATGCTGGTCCCACTGACATCAGAGGTTGAGTCCTCACTGACTGATGTTTGACCAAGAACCAAATCTGTCTCAACCCGGACCAAGGTCACACTGTGTCTCCACTCCAGTGCACCTGTCTCCTAGAAGTTCTAACTCAAACTGAATACTTCCACAGTGCCTTTCTCAGAGGCTCCAGCATTTTATTGGCTCAGATTATGACCAGACTTTTCCATTACACAACAATGATGTGGATGGTTTACCACCCATGCTCTGATGACTGCTGTGTATACATGGATTTGCAGGAAGGCAGTTGGCTTAATACTGCCTCTTATACTGGGATGATAACACCCCCACCCCTCCTAAAACAGAGCAGTGTGCTTCATATGTCATTGTCATTAGCTACCTTCAGCTGAAGTAAAGATAAATGTCCTTACTAGGATTTTGTACACTCAGCAAGCCCCAGCCTAGTGCTTACTTGTGTTTTCTGAAGCTGTAACTGACATCCATATAGGCACTTGGGCTAAGCCTTGCTCATGACCACCAGTGATAAGGCAAGTGGCCACATGCCACAGACTGGCACCTGGTGACCTGAGTTTTCTTACACATCACCCTATTCCTGAGAGTTTGGTGGCCCAGGCCACTACCATAAAGTAATTCCTATTTTGTTTCCCACAGTTCCTCCAGATAGCAAGTCGAAAAGGATTGAGACATTCAGTAAGTAAATGTTTTCTTCTTCCTTTTGGGAGATGGCCAGGGAGGTATTACCAGCAGTCCCAGTTGTTTTGGCCCTCAATGGCTCAAACCATCCAAGATTGCCTGGATGCCACCAAATATTTGATGCTACCTATTGCTTGGAGCCAGCAGTGGCCACTAACCTGCTTTGCCATCATGCCTGGAAGCAATACCCTGGATGTTTGGAGATGTGCTGACATCACTTATGGGATATGCCTTTCAGTTGGTCATACCGATTTGGTGAGACGGTAGCCCTCAAACACTTTAGCAAAAACAGAACCTTGGTGAGTTCCTTGGGCTTTTCCCCAGTTTATCAGTTTCCCTACAAGTCTTGCTCTTTCTGAGGCTACACCAGAGTGCTGGCCCTGCCACACTAGTACTTTTGTGGCTGTGGGTTTCTCTAGGGCTAAGAAAGGTAAAGCAATGCAGCAAAGGACTCAGCCAATGTGTATAGTCCTCTGATTTGAGATCTGCTACATATTAGTGGAGAGATAGCCTCTGGAACTACTGAGTGCTTGTTCCCCCTGGTCCAAGGCTACCTCTCCATAGGCAAGTGGAGTGCCAGTTATCTGCCATGCCACAACATGGTCTTTGGTGCCCATGCTCAAAAGGCATTGCTACCTTGTCTGGGGGAAGAGCATTTTGTTGTCCATTTTTGTGATGTGTTCTTTGTGCTCAGAGACCCCTCCACAGACCTGCCACATTAGGAAGTTCTGCTTTGATATCTGTCCTAAAGGAGAGGAATCTGCAGTTAGAATTATCCATCCAAGAACAAATTACTTTTGATAATGCTCAATCAGAAGATTCTGCACTGCCCTCCCACCTGTCCGTTCTGTGCAGTGGTCTCATCATTTACTACGGTCCCAAAATAGAGATCTGCTCTCTTGTACCTCTTGTGTGTGCTTCAAGCCAAAGAGCATGAAAAGTCATTCAATAGTCATTCAGAACCTGACGTTGAGATGTGGGGCTTGCATCTATGTGAGACTGTGTTCTGTCACTTCTGGGGTGGAACAAGACTAGTGCAGAGCCTCACAACAGCACCTAGCAGCGCACTAGAGCACTGCAGTGAAAATGTCCAGATCCAGTCTGGTGCCTGGGGATTAATATAAAGTTGCTGACTCTGGTAACAGAGTATCCCGCAGAAAGAATGTGATTAAAGATAAGTAACTTGTTCTTTGCTGCAGCAGGGTCATGATATTCAGGTTATGATTCCGATGTTTCAGCCTCTGACCTGGATCTCGTTAAGAGCAGCTCTGATGCTTCTTAGCCTCCTGTATCTTCCTGGTCAAATATACCAGGTGGAACATGGGGGCTCTACAATAGAATCTGAATCCTGATTTTGTAAGAGATGGTTCACAATTTGCAGTGGTGGCTGCTTGATCACAATTGGTCCAGTGACTGACCAATTTTCGTTCTCCACCCAGAGCAGTGTGTGGTGATTGACAGGTCACAACTGGCCTAAGAAGGTCATCTGGGGAGGTGGGGTTTATTGGACTCTGGTCTCCAGCGGAAATCTGTCTCATTATCAGTCTGTTGGGGTTGCGGACCATTCATTTGGTGCTGAAGGCTTGCTTGCCACCTATCAACGGGAGGCTAGTGCAAGTTCTCATGCACAACACCACCATGTGATACTGCAACAAGCAGGGCACAAGACAGCCCTAGGTCCTTTGCCCGAATTCTGTCCCTCTAAAGTTGTAGAATTTCAGCATTTTCCTGATCTCAAAACCCCTTGAGGTATTTTGAATGCTAGAGCGTTCAAACTAAGTAGGTGGCATCTGCCTCATCAGGAATGGCCCCTCAGTCTTGAAATGGCATAGGGCACCTTCAGTCAGGGGGAGACCACTGGCTGGATATTTTCCCCACCTTTGAAAGTGAATTGTGTCACAAGTTATGCGTGCTAATGTTTCAACTCAATGAGTTGTATGGTGGCTTGATTGGAGAAAGAGACTATTGTGTGCCTTGCTGTCCCTGCCTCTCCTTCCCTGATGTTTGAAGATAAAGAACGACCAAGCCCAAGTCATCCTATTGGCTCTGGTGTGGTCAAAGAGGCTGTGGTACATGGACCTTCCACGCTTGAGCATCTGCCATCCAATCACCACTGCAGCAGCGCAGCAGGGTCCACCACCTGAACTTGCACAGTCTACACCTTTTATGCATGGAGATTAACCAGTGGCAGTTAACTGTGTTTGAACTGCTGCCTGCACTGATGACAATCTCCCTGCCAGACACCTTTCTAAAAGATTCCATTTATGCCAGCCACTGGGACAGATATTTGTGGCATTGCGTGATCTCTGCAAGATTGACCCTTTACAAGTCAAGCTTCTGGGTGTTCTTTTGTTTTGTCTTTGGCCCAGCAAGACCTGCCTTACATTTGCCCCTGTGAAAAATGTGTCGGGACTTTCTAAGTTTCCTGGACCAAACATTGTTTTAAATAACCTGTTTTGATGCTTCTAAAGGTTTGACACATTTCCTCCTAAACCAATTTGGAATGCCACAGTGGGACTTTAATTTGTTCTTGGCGTTTCTCATATGCATGCTCTTAGACCTGATGCATAGCTGTTTGCTTTGTCTCTTGACTTTCAAGACTATCTTTGGCATTGCTATTATTTCAGCTCCTCGAATGACTGTGCTGCAGGCACTGTCGGTGAAAGTACTTTTCTCCCCAGGTAAATTGGTTTTGGGAACTTGGGCAGCCTTCTTGCTTAAAATTAAGAATCATTTCCAGATTATGCAATCTTTCACCTTGTCTACGTTCTTTGTGACCCTGAAAGAGGGTGCAGAAAGGGTAAACAAGCAATTGACGTCAGTGCGCACTGGTGGTGCTTCTACCCTTCTTCACTTGATCAGTTCTGAGGCAGTATAGAGCCAGCGCGGATAAATACATTCTCCAAGCAGTATACAGAAGCAGTGCTAGAAAATTATTCTAGTTACAGTCTCGGAAGTATTCAAAGTAGAGGAATCTGCAGTTAGAGTATTTACCAGAAGTGTTACCAAAGGTAAGTAGATTGTTCTTCTTTGGATTTAATTTCTTTTAATCTTTCGCTGGAGGTGGAAAGTAGTGTAGGGTTTCCACGTGTTTATCTAATGTCCTTTTTAATCTAGGCATTTTTTTTAATAAGAGCAGCTACTAGATAAATCTAACTTGCAAGGCTGATGTTTCAGTATTAATTGCTTAAAATTGTCACTGATATTTTACCTTGGTCCTCTGTATTAACACTCTGTGGATTTCATACTCTGCTTCAAATACCCAAATATAAGACACTAGCAACAAGGCCAAATTGTGAAACCGTTTGTCATAGTGATTGACACTTTAATCTTAACACCAAACTTTTCTTACCTGGGAAATCGTGTAAGGAAATGCCTCCTTGGCATGGTTACCCCCTGACTTTTTGCCTTTGCTGATGCTATGTTTTGATTTGAAAGTATGCTGAGGCCTGCTAACCAGTGTTCTTTCCCTAACCTGTACCTTTGTTTTCACAATTGGCACACCCTGGCACCCAGGTAAGTCCCTTGTAACTGGTACCCCTGGTACCAAGGGCCCTGATGCCAGGGAAGGTCTCTAAGGGCTGCAGCATATCTTATGCCACCCTGGGGACCCCTCACTCAGCAGACACACTGCTTGCCAGCTTGTGTGTGCTGGTGAGGACAAAACGAGTAAGTCGACATGGCAATCACCTCAGGGTGCCATGCCAACCTCACACTGCCTATGCAGTATAGATAAGTCACCCCTCTAGCAGGCCTTACAGCCCTAAGGCAGGGTGCACTATACCATAGGTGAGGGCACCAGTGCATGAGCACTGTGCCCCTACAGTGTCTAAGCAAAACCTTAGACATTGTAAGTGCAGGGTAGCCATAAGAGTATATGGTCTGGGAGTCTGTCAAACACGAACTCCACAGCACCATAATGGCTACACTGAAAACTGGGAAGTTTGGTATCAAACTTCTCAGCACAATAAATGCACACTGATGCCAGTGTACATTTTATTGTAACATACACCCCAGAGGGCACCTTAGAGGTGCCCCCTGAAACCTTAACCAACTACCCGTGTAGGCTGACTGGTTTTAGCAGCCTGCCACACTCGAGACATGTTGCTGGCCACATAGGGAGAGTGCCTTTGTCACTCTGTGGCTAGTAACAAAGCCTGCACTGGGTGGAGATACTTATCACCTCCCCCTTGCAGGAGCTGTAACACCTGGCGGTGAGCCTCAAAGGCTCACCCCCTTTGTTACAGCACCACAGGGCATTCCAGCTAGTGGAGTTGCCCGCCCCCTCCGGCCACGGCCCCATTTTTGGCGGCAAGGCCGGAGGAGATAATGAGAAAAACAAGGAGTCACTGGCCCAGTCAGGACAGCCCCTAAGGCAACCTGAGCTGAAGTGACTCTGACTTTTAGGAATCCTCCATCTTGCAGATGGAGGATCCCCCCCAATAGGGATAGGAATGTGACCCCCTCCCCTTGGGAGGAGGCACAAAGAGGGTGTAGCCACCCTCAAGGACAGTAGCCATTGGCTACTGCCCTCCCTGACCTAAACACACCCCTAAATTCTGTATTTAGGGGCTCCCCTGAACCTAGGAACTCAGATTCCTGCAACCTAAGAAGAAGAGGACTGCTAAGCTGAAAAACCCTGCAGAGAAGACGGAGACAACAACTGCTTTGGCCCCAGCTCTACCGGCCTGTCTCCCCCCTTCTGAAGAAACTGCTCCAGCGACGCTCTACCCAGGGACCAGCGACCTCTGAATCCTCAGAGGACTGCCCTGCTCTAGAAGGACCAAGAAACTCCTGAGAACAGCGGCCCTGTTCACCAAAGACTGCAACTTTGTTTCCAAAGAAGCAACTTCAAGACAACTGCGTTTCCCGCCGGAAGCGTGAGACTTGCTATTCTGCACCCGACGCCCCCGGCTCGACTTGTGGAGAAACAACACTTCAGGGAGGACTCCCCGGCGACTACGAGACTGTGAGTAACCAGAGTTGCCCCCCCCTGAGCCCCCACAGCGACGCCTGCAGAGGGAATCCCGAGGCTCCCCCTGACCGTGACTGCCTGACTCCCAGATCCCGACGCCTGGAAAAGACTCTGCACCGCAGCCCGCAGGACCTGAAAGATCGGAACTCCAGTGCAGGAGTGACCCCCAGGAGGCCCTCTCCCTTGCCCAGGTGGTGGCTACCCTGAGGAGCCCCCCCCCCCCCTTGCCTGCCTGCATCGCTGAAGAGACCCCTTGGTCTCCCATTGATTTCAACGACAAACCCGACGTGTGTTTGCACTCAGCACCCGGCCGCCCCCGTGCTGCTGAGGGTGTACTTTCTGTGCTAACTTGTGCATACAGAGCCAACTTCCTACATCGTGTTACTTAAATTATTTTGTCAGTACCTCAGGCAAAGCCATCCATTCACACATGACCAAAAACCTGTTTGTGGTGAAACCTAATAGGAAAGCTTTATGTCCTTCGTGTTGTCTTTGAGGTTTACTAGCATATCCAGTGTCTGAAAACTACATATCTGATTGGATTCTCTTAATGCTTCGGAGTTTTATTTTGTGAAATATGTTGTCTCACTGTTTGTGTTTGGATCCTAAATGAAGTGCCAGTTCCATCTTATGAATTTCTTCCCATTTAATCCTACAAGTCTGCTGTTATTATTTAGCTTTGCTTAATGGACACACATTTGACTGGTGTACAATGGTATGACATTTTGATGTGTAGATTGATTATGAGGTATGGATTTTGTGAACATATTGACTGCTTTTGGATAGATATTCTTTCAGGTATAATTTGGTTTCTGCCTGCTTCTCTAGCAATAGGAGGTGACTTTTAATTAGAACCTATGCTAGATTGGGTGGTTGATGCAGACTTTCATTGTCGCACCCAGGTTTGGCTTAAACGTATTAACTAATGTAGCTAAGTTGTGAAAGTTCTAGGTAATGTCTTACAACCAGGATAATTTTTTCTGTTTCTTTGATTTAGGCATTCAGAATCTTCACTTTAGGTATTCGTAGTACACAGTCAGTACACAGGTAAATGTAGCAATGGTGGCCATTATCTCGACTCCATGGCTGGAAAAAAAAATGAGGCAATAAGAATTTCCCAAAGGCGTGGCTCCAGCTAAATAAGTAAAGGTTGGAGGTTTCATTGCAGAGACCAGGAGCCTCAGAAGTGTACACTTCCAAGTATGAAAAACAAAATAGTATTTATGAAATGCTTGAAGTAACCTCAGACTCTGGTAATAACTTGCTTGGCCTTTTACTCCAGCCTTCTATCTGTTTGCCCAGTATGCCACTTCAGACTAGCTGCATGCAAATCAGTTTTTGTTCAGCTCCCTTGTGAACAATCCAACATGAACTGCAAGGCAAGGTGTAACTGTTGTGGTACGCTTTGTGGGTAAGCACCTTGGGTCTAGGATTCCTCTGTTAAATTGTTTTCTATAGATTTTTGTTTTATATGTGCATCTGTCATAAAACATAGGTTAATGGTCTATGTCCCTTCAGTAGTTGGCTAGTTTGACTATGAACATCTATAAGTTCATGATAATGTAAAAATTAACTAAGATTTCAGCAGAATGGAGGTCATAAATATTTTAGCTTCAGCAAATTAATTTATTTTCTGTCTTCTGTTCAATAGTTCATTTACTTGAGAAACTGTTCAGCGAACTCATTTCGCCCATTATTAGCCAGATTACAACCTAAAAATACACAGTGCAGCCGAAAATACAGAGAACATGAGACTTTTGACTAACATGCATATACAGAAGCCTTGAGAAAGGCCTGCACCAGATGGCCAGTAAAAGGCCAGTTGGCCCAGGACTTTCTCAAGACTTAAGAATTTCTCAAGAAATATATATCCTGTACAGATGGTTGAGAGAGAAGAATTCATTATTAATTGTACTGCACTTCACTCTAGTGCATTCTATATTTGAAATATATATTTCTAATATAAGTGAAAGCTCTAAGTGTCCATGCTCGTATTCACCCAATACAGGTGCAACAGAGATGCCCTAATGTTGGTTCTATGTCCAGTATGGAAACAAGCTGCACTATAGTGATGAGGCAAAAACAAGTCTGGGGTTTGCTTTTCCTTCCTTGTGGTGGGAAGTTCCTCTTGGAGCAGGTCAAATACTTTTTTTTTTTTTTTGCATTTGGCTGGTCTCTGAGGTAAGTCCTGAAACAATGATGGCCTATAATGTGGGCCATTGTATTTACTCGTGGCTAAATTGTAGGTATTTACCCATCAGTTTTGTTTTGATTATTTTAACTGTGGCAACCTCTAGCTCTGCTGTTAGCCTTTATAAACTAATTTCATTCCCAGTAAAGAAATACCACTTCTTATAAAGGCAAATCAAATGGAGGCACCAGCTGCAGTTCACCCTTAAGTGAACAATAATATACAGTAATCCAAATGAATTCATGAACATACCTGCTCTTGTATTCCTATTTAACTAGAAGCATCCCTTTTTGTTAAATGTGTTTGTAGTGCTTGAAGTAGGGATTATGTGAATCTTTCAGGGCCAGTGAGTGTCATTTCAGAATAAAGAGCAACTTCGATATTTCTTAAATTCTTTTTTTTTATTTTGAAATTTTTTAGAGTAGCAAAACCCTAGATCCTTCTAAAAATAGTGTTCCACAATATATTTTGTAAATTCTCTCTGGTTAGAACATTTCATTGTTTCACTATTAATTTGTTAATTATTGCTGTTGATTCATGATGGTGTGAATCTGAGAGTAGACCATATACAAGAGAGAATTTACTTGCCAGTAACGTTGGTTCTCTACGGTACTCCCATCTTCACTGATTACCAACTCTCCAGCCTCCTTACTGTATCATTGAAACTGCATGATAGTCATCTATGATGGGGAACTGAAGGAGGTAGCATCAAATATTTTGGCAATTTACATTTGTTCAACCTGTGCACTAGGATACAGTGGCTCGCTGGTGCAAGGCTAAAGTCATAGTCTTTTAATATGACAGGGGAATAGTCAAGATGTTGGTAATCTGTAAGGAGATAAAGTACCCAAATAAAATCATCGTTACTGGTAAGTAACTTCTCTTTTGTCTCGCCCCCCAGGTGTGTCGGTCACTTCCAGTAACACCGGAGTGCCAGACATCTCTGGCTCAGTTTACTCCAAAACTCAGGTATGTTTTTCAGCATCCCAATGTTTTTTGTGTGGGTGTGTATGATTGATGAGGTAACAGGATATACTGTGGTATTTCTAACTGTTTGCAAGTGAGTTCCTAGTGTAGTAGACCAACAAATGTACAGTGCATGTCTGATCAGAACTGCGATTGAAGCACATAAAGTAGGTTGAGTGGTCTTGCATGTAAGAGACAGTAATTAAGCGCTTGATGTTTAACTTAGAGATGTAGAGGCAGTGTATTCTCAACCAGGCATTAGAAGATGGACAGTGCAGGTTGAGGAGGATGGTGTTTGTTTAAAGTAGATCAGAATTTCATCCCAGTCGGAACATATCCCACCCACCTTGAAAAGCTCGAAGATCTGTGGTGTAGTCTATTCAACAACTTTGAAGCTTCATGATGCCATCTCCCATGTTGCTCTGCAGAGGTTTCTCACCCAGATGAGATTTAATAGGTGGATAACAACCTTGCGGTGGTGGTAATATAGGTAGGCAGCCAACTGCTTTATCCATTTGCTTGAACATGTCACAGTTACACATATGGGTACATGCAAGTTTTCTTAAACTCCTAAACAAACCAGTAAAGGCAACCAGTTTTGGGGTAATCATAAAGGTGTCCATGTAAAGGAGCCGTCAGGTTGGCTCCAATTTCGGGTTTGTTGTTGGGCGATGAGGCTTTTTACAGTTGGGTATCAGAAATTGTTTTTTTTTTTTGTTCAAAGGGTTAGTTTGACATTGTAACTGTAGAAGGACCAATGGGGTGAGCTGTGATGGGAAAGTTGCTTGCTGAAAAAGAAAAACCAAGACTCCCTTTGGCACACTCCTTAGTTAATGGTACATGGTATGCTGCTTTAGCCAGCACTTCCTTTTATGAGATTCAAGTGCTTGAATTATTGCTCCTTTGTCTAATGTCCCTTACATAAAGCAATTTGAGACGTGATCTTAGTATATTAGCCAATGTTGCCTCGCCACGTTGTTTGGGGCCTTTGACTGTTGAGAGATGAGCCAAAACACCACTTCCTGGTGGCCATTGGCAAGTTTCTTTGTAATTTATATGTAGCGGACACCAATATTCTTGTCCTATTGACAAGAGCACAACTGGAATTGCTTCTTTGTGTCCTTTTTCCATCTTTATGACCAATGTGGAATCTTGGACTAATAGAAGATATAGTACTCTTTCGTCATTTACATGTTGCTTCTTTCAACTTCACATTTTGAAGAACTTCTCACGCTCTCATTTCTGCAAGTGGCATCCTTGCTTAGCTACTGAAGTAGCATTTTGCTTAATCGCCCGAAAGGCGATTGAGAGGAATCAGGTGATTCAAAAGTATGGTGTTGTGCAAATCCCTGTTAAGTGAGAAATTCCAAGCCATCTAGAATTGCTGTTCATATAACTGCGTGCTTTGTAAATCTGAGTATTGTCCAGACATTACATCCTGTAGAAGGTCCTCCTCTTGCACAGAATGTTTTAAAATTAAGCAAGTCTATAGTAAGTCTTCAAGTAGGAAGTGCTGTATATATTCACCAAGGTCTTTTCTAACACACTGCCCATGTCGACACTGTTCCTAGTAAGTAGCATCTTAGTAAGATCACCTCTGAAGCTGCTCTGGCCTCCACACCACATGTGAAGAAACAGCCCTTGATCTGTTTGGGGCAGGCACTGTCAGTAAAGTAGTATACTATGGAAACAACTAAATCCAAAACCCAGCACTATATAAGAAGTCAGAATGCCACAAGGTCCGCCTGTTACCAGAAAAGTATTGATCTGATAAAGACTTCTAGCTGCAGATTACTTACCTTTAGAATTTCCAGGCGTCCGTTTGGAATCCAGAACTTTTGCTGAGCAATACCCTTGCATGCGCTGTCAGGTGGTGTAGTTCGGATCCGTGTCTGCATTGTTGGAGTTGTCTTTGACATCACAGTCACCTATAAAGGCACCACTAGATGCATGTACCTCAGTTCTTTTCCTTACGGGCTGCTTAAGCGCAGATTTGGAACAGAGCTACCCTTGGTCTTTTTTGACAGGCCTTTTTCAAACTTTTAGTCGACTTTTTTTTTTTTTTTTTGTCTGTGCGATGAGGACCTTGAGAGACTGGTTTCAAGCCGTGTGGTGCCTTTCATCGTGCTATGTCGGTGACTGATCTGCACCACACAGTTGACCTTCTTCGGTGCCTCTCCCAACTTCGCCGCTCTCTGCACCCACCTGTGGCGCAAGCCCCCCTCCCTTATCGCTGATGACACCGAACAGCGTTGCATGCCGCTGGCGGTGCCCACAGGTGCAAGGTCAATGTCTGAGCATTTATTTGAACAGCCAGGCTCTGGTGAGGAATAGGAGGGGTCATTGGACCCTCTAGGTACCCACATGTGGCCATTGGACTGGTATGAGGAACTAGGAGAACGCCAGTGGACTGGACACCTCTCCAGATACTGGCTTGCTCTCCTCTCCTATGGTGGTTACAAAGGAGGCTGCATCATATGCAATGGTGGTGCTAGAGCAGCGGAGGTCCTTTATCTGCCTACAGTGCCGGTCAGGACTAACCTCCTGACAGAGGTGCTTCAGCCAGGGACTTACACATCAGAATCGATGTTGCCCTTCAATGAAGCCCTCACTGATGTCCTGTTGGGTTCGTGGCGAAAACCCAGCACAGGGGCTCCTGTAAACAGAACAATTGGCTGCCGCCATCACCCGGCGACCCTAGTTTCCTCACAGAAAACCCCACCCCAGAGAGCTTGGTAGTCCAAGCATCTACTTCCCATGGCACCTTCCCTTCTGCACCTCTGGATAGGGAACCGAAGAGGCTGGATCAGCTTGGGAAGGAGGTGTTTTATTTGCCTGGCATTGAGGTCGGTAAACACTTCATGCCTATTGGGCCATTTTTCCCACACTTTGTGGGATATGGTGGCGCGGGTGCTGCCTCAGGCCCCGGCGAATGCCCGGGCCAACCTCTCCCAAGCATTTAAGGACGGCAGAGATGCGGCAAAGTGTACCATAAGGTGTGGTTTGGACCTGACTGACTTGTTGGGTAGAGCGTTTTTTAAAAAAAAAAAAAAAAAATTTGTCTCTGTGGCCCTTCAACGCCACGTTAGGCTATGTACGTCTGGCTTTTCAGGGGATGTCCGGACAAACCTCATGGGCATGCCCTTTGATGGGTCCCATCTATTTACTCTGCGCTGGAGTGCTTTAAGGACTCCTGGGCTATGGACAAGTCCTTGGGCCTCTCAGCGAACCCTCACCAGCAGTCGACCGCCCCTTTTGTGGCTGTGAAAGGGGCATGGCACCACGCCAGCCACCGTTCTGCGCAAGGCCAGCAGCTTGTGCAGGTACATAGTCTTTGTGCCTTCAGACCCAGAGGGTCTGGCCAGCAGTGGTCCACCACCCAGCCCCTCACATCTACAGCATGCAAGCCCTCCTAGTGTAATTCTACAAGACCATGTATGTCCAGTTGGAGGGAGGATTCAAGTTCATCTCCCTCACTGGTGGTCCATAACATTGAACAAATGGGTCTTAAATTTCATACAGATGGGCTATTCCCTCCCCTTTCGGTCTTTCCCTCCCCCAGTGCCTCCCTCAAAAGAACAGCTGAGAAAGGATCACTTACTTTTGCTCTGCAAGGAGATTGCTGCACTATTGGCAAAGGGAGCCATAGAAAGGGTCTCAATATCAGAAGTAGGCAGTTATTCCTGCTACTTTCTTATACCCAAAAAGAGCGAGGGACTTTGTCCCATTCTGAATTTATGGGATGTCAATCTCTTCCTCAAAAAGGAGAAATACAAAATGGTTACTGTAGCTAAGGTCTTGCCTTCCCTAGACCAAGGAGACTGGATTGTAGCCTTGGACTTGTAGGTTGCGTATTTCCATATCCCCATCCTGCCTGCCCACAGACGTTACTTGCAGTTCAGGGTGGGCCAAGAGCCCTTTAAATTTATCGTGCTCTTCTTTGGCCTCACCAGCACCCCTTGGTTGTTCACTAAAGTGATGGCGGTGGTCACAGCTCATCTGCACAGGTTAGGGGTGTAGGAAGCTGGCCTGGTTTGTGGTGGATGTAGAAAGCTGGCCTGGTGTGTGGTGAAGACCTATGGTGTTATCACCTTATTCAGGTCCCGGTATCCCCTATTAGTGAGAAGGCAGTGTCTAGGAAGCCAGGGCTCTCTAGGGGTAGCTGTGGATGAGCAGCCAAGACTTAGATAGGAGACATGCAGAGCGTAAGCAATACCACTACGGTCACACAGCACTTCCACTTAAATGAAAGAATCACACAGTGTTACAAAAGTAAAGGCACTTTAGTATGGTAACACAAATAATAGCATACTTATAGGCAATCCCCACAACTTGAACTAAGTAACACTAAAGATATATGTAGGAAGTTGGCTCTGTATATACTATCTCAATGTGAGAGATGGTGTGCACAGAGTCCAAAGGTTCCCCTTAGAGGTTGATAGTGGCAATATTAGATAATTCAAATGCTCTATTTTGTGGTAGTGTGGTAGAGCAGTAGGCTTATCATAGGGTAGTGCTAAGCATTTGTTGTACACACACAGGCAATAAATGAGGAACACACACTCAGACTTAACTCCACGCCAATAGTTTTTATATAGAAAAATATATTTTCTTAATTTATCTTAGAACCACAAGATTTGAAGTAAATACATAAATTGCAAGGTACTCTACACAGGTAAGTAAGAAACTTTGAATTAGAGCAGTAACATACACAGTTTTAGTTAAAATGTCAATAAGCTATTTTGGTATACCCTGGGGGCTGTAAAAAAAGGCATGAACCTTTGAGGCTCACCGCCAGGTGTTAATTGGACACAGTGCAAAAATCAACAGTTCGTGGGGGAGGTAAGTATTGGTTAGTTTTTCAGGTAAGTAAGACACTTACAAGTTCAAGCTTCTGGGCATAGGCAGCTCACTGTTGTGGGTTCAAGGCAACCCCAAAGTCACAACACCAGCAACACACGGTGTGCTTAGCAGGCGTCTGGTTGTCAATAGGAATCAATGGAGGGACCCAGGGGTCACTCTAGCGGTGCAGGCAGGGCACATGGGGTTTCTCGTGCCAGCCACCGATTGCGTTAGGCAGAGGGTCGCCTGATGGTCACTCCTGCACTGAAGTTCGGTTCATTCTGGTTCTGGGGGGTGCAGTGCTTGGTCCAGGCGTCTGGTTCTTTGTTCCAGGCAGTCACGGTCAGGGGGAGACTCTGGATCCTCTCTGCATATGTTGCTGTGGGGATCCAGGGGGATCGTCTCAGGTTACTCGCGAGGTCGCAGACGCCTGGGAATCCTCCCTGCAGTGTTGGTTCTCTGGAGCTTGAGCCGGGGCCATCGGGTGCAGAGTGTGAAGTCTCACGCTTCTGGCAGGAAGAGTGAAGTCTTTGAAAGTTGCAAGAAAGTTGCTGCTGTTTTTGAACAGTGCCGCTGTTCTCAGGAGTTTCTTGGTCCTTTGGGTTCAGGGCAGTCCTCTGAGGCTTCAGAGGTCGCTGGTCCGTGTCAGAAGCGTCGCTGTGCAGGTTCTTTGAGTCTGGAGACAGGCCAGTAGGGCTGGGGCCAAGTCAGTTGTCGTCTCCATCGTCTCTGCAGGGCTTTCAGGTCAGCAGTCCTTTGTGTAGGTTGCAGTAATCTGATTTCTTGGGTTCTGGGGTGCCCCTAGATACTAGATTTATGGGTGTGTTTAGGTTAGGAGGGCAGTAGCCAATGGCTACTGTCCTGGAGGGTGGCAACACCCTCTTTGTGCCTCCTCCCTGAGGGGAGGGGGCACATCCCTAATCCTATTGGGGGAATCTTCCAATGTCAAGATGGAGGATTTCTAAAGGCAGGGGTGACCTCAGCTCAGGGCACCTTAGGGGCAGTCCTGACTGGTGGATGACTCCTTGTTTTTCTAATTATCTCCTCAAGCCTTGCTGCCAAAAGTGGTGACAGTGGCTGGAGGGGTGGGCATCTCCACTAGCTAGGATGCCCGGGGGTGCTGTAACAAAAGGCATGAGCCTTTGAGGCTCACCGCCAGGTGTTATAGTTCCTGCAAGGGGAGGTGAGAAGCACCTCTACCCAGTACAGGCTTTGTTCCTGGCCACAGAGTGACAAAGGCACTCTCCCCATGTGGCCAGAAACTCGTCTGGTTGTGGCAGGCTGGCAGAAACTGGTCAGCCTAGCACTAGGAGTCGGACTGGTATTCAGGGGCATCTCTAAGATGCCCTCTGGATGCATTTTACAATAAATTCCACACTGGCATCATTGTGCATTTATTGTGCGGGTAAGTTTGATACCAAACTTACCAGATTTCAGTGTAGCCATTATGGTGCTGTGGAGTTTGTGTTTGACAAACTCCCAGACCATATACTCTTTATGGCTACCCTGCACTTACAATGTCTAAGGTTTTGCTTAGACACTGTAGGGGCATAGTGCTCATGCACATATGCCCTCACCTGTGGTATAGTGCACCCTGCTAGAGGGGTGACTTACCTATGCCACAGGCAGTGTGAGGTGGGCGTGGCACTCTGAGGGGAATTGTAGGAAGTTGGCTCTGTATGTGCTATTTCAAAGTAAGGAATAGCATGCACAGAGTCCAAGGGTTCCCCTTAGAGGTAAAATAGTGGTAAAAATAGAGAATACTAATGCTCTATTTTGTGGTAGTGTGGTCGAGCAGTAGGCTTATCCAAGGAGTAGTGTTAAGCATTTGTTGTACATACACATACACATAGACAATAAATGAGGTACACACACTCGGAGACAAATCCAGCCAATAGGTTTTGTTATAGAAAAATATCTTTTCTTAGTTTATTTTAAGAACCACAGGTTCAAATTTAACATGTAATATCTTGTTTGAAAGGTATTGCAGGTAAGTACATTAGGAACTTTGAATCATTTCAATTGCATGTATACTTTTCAAGTTATTGACAAATAGCTATTTTAAAAGTGGACACTTAGTGCAATTTTCACAGTTCCTGGGGGAGGTAAGTTTTTGTTAGTTTTACCAGGTAAGTAAGACACTTACAGGGTTCAGTTCTTGGTCCAAGGTAGCCCACCGTTGGGGGTTCAGAGCAACCCCAAAGTCACCACACCAGCAGCTCAGGGCCGGTCAGGTGCAGAGTTCAAAGTGGTGCCCAAAACACATAGGCTAGAATGGAGAGAAGGGGGTGCCCCGGTTCCGGTCTGCTTGCAGGTAAGTACCCGCGTCTTCGGAGGGCAGACCAGGGGGGTTTTGTAGGGCACCGGGGGGGACACAAGCCCACACAGAAATTTCACCCTCAGCAGCGCGGGGGCGGCCGGGTGCAGTGTAGAAACAAGCGTCGGGTTCGCAATGTTAGTCTATGAGAGATCAACGGATCTCTTCAGCGCTGCAGGCAGGCAAGGGGGGGCTTCCTCGGGGAAACCTCCACTTGGGCAAGGGAGAGGGACTCCTGGGGGTCACTTCTCCAGTGAAAGTCCGGTCCTTCAGGTCCTGGGGGCTGCGGGTGCAGGGTCTTTTCCAGGCGTCGGGACTTAGGTTTCAGAGAGTCGCGGTCAGGGGAAGCCTCGGGATTCCCTCTGCAGGCGGCGCTGTGGGGGCTCAGGGGGGACAGGTTTTGGTACTCACAGTCGGAGAGTAGTCCGGGGGTCCTCCCTGAGGTGTTGGTTCTCCACCAGCCGAGTCGGGGTCGCCGGGTGCAGTGTTGCAAGTCTCACGCTTCTTGCGGGGAGTTGCAGGGGTCTTTAAAACTGCTCCTTGAAACAAAGTTGCAGTCTTTTTGGAGCAGGTCCGCTGTCCTCGGGAGTTTCTTGTCTTTTTCGAAGCAGGGCAGTCCTCAGAGGATTCAGAGGTCGCTGGTCCCTTGGAAGGCGTCGCTGGAGCAGAGTTCTTTGGAAGGCAGGAGACAGGCCGGTGAGTTTCTGGAGCCAAGGCAGTTGTCGTCTTCTGGTCTTCCTCTGCAGGGGTTTTCAGCTAGGCAGTCCTTCTTCTTGTAGTTTGCAGGAATCTAATTTTCTAGGGTTCAGGGTAGCCCTTAAATACTAAATTTAAGGGCGTGTTTAGGTCTGGGGGGTTAGTAGCCAATGGCTACTAGCCCTGAGGGTGGGTACACCCTCTTTGTGCCTCCTCCCAAGGGGAGGGGGGTCACAATCCTAACCCTATTGGGGGAATCCTCCATCTGCAAGATGGAGGATTTCTAAAAGTTAGTCACCTCAGCTCAGGACACCTTAGGGGCTGTCCTGACTGGCCAGTGACTCCTCCTTGTTGCTTTCTTTGTTCCCTCCAGCCTTGCCGCCAAAAGTGGGGGCCGTGGCCGGAGGGGGCGGGCAACTCCACTAAGCTGGAGTGCCCTGCTGGGCTGTGACAAAGGGGTGAGCCTTTGAGGCGTTACAGGTGTTACAGCTCCTGCCTGGGGGAGGTGTTAGCATCTCCACCCAGTGCAGGCTTTGTTACTGGCCTCAGAGTGACAAAGGCACTCTCCCCATGGGGCCAGCAACATGTCTCTAGTGTGGCAGGCTGCTGGAACTAGTCAGCCTACACAGACAGTCGGTTAAGTTTCAGGGGGCACCTCTAAGGTGCCCTCTGGGGTGTATTTTGCAATAAACTGTACACTGGCATCAGTGTGCATTTATTGTGCTGAGAAGTTTGATACCAAACTTCCCAGTTTTCAGTGTAGCCATTATGGTGCTGTGGAGTTCGTGTTTGACAGACTCCCAGACCATATACTCTTATGGCTACCCTGCACTTACAATGTCTAAGGTTTTGTTTAGACACTGTAGGGGTACCATGCTCATGCACTGGTACCCTCACCTATGGTATAGTGCACCCTGCCTTAGGGCTGTAAGGCCTGCTAGAGGGGTGTCTTACCTATACTGCATAGGCAGTGAGAGGCTGGCATGGCACCCTGAGGGGAGTGCCATGTCGACTTACTCGTTTTGTCCTCACTAGCACACACAAGCTGGCAAGCAGGGTGTCTGTGCTGAGTGAGAGGTCTCCAGGGTGGCATAAGACATGCTGCAGCCCTTAGAGACCTTCCTTGGCATCAGGGCCCTTGGTACTAGGAGTACCAGTTACAAGGGACTTATCTGGATGCCAGGGTCTGCCAATTGTGGATACAAAAGTACAGGTTAGGGAAAGAACACTGGTGCTGGGGCCTGGTTAGCAGGCCTCAGCACACTTTCAATTGTAAACATAGCATCAGCAAAGGCAAAAAGTCAGGGGGCAACCATGCCAAGGAGGCATTTCCTTACACAACCCCCCCCCCCCCCAAACGAAAGAAGATGAGACTAACCTTTCCCAAGAGAGTCTTCATTTTCTAAGTGGAAGAACCTGGAAAGGCCATCTGCATTGGCATGGGCAGTCCCAGGTCTGTGTTCCACTATAAAGTCCATTCCCTGTAGGGAGATGGACCACCTCAACAGTTTGGGATTTTCACCTTTCATTTGCATCAGCCATTTGAGAGGTCTGTGGTCAGTTTGAACTAGGAAGTGAGTCCCAAAGAGGTATGGTCTCAGCTTCTTCAGGGACCAAACCACAGCAAAGGCCTCCCTCTCAATGGCACTCCAACGCTGCTCCCTGGGGAGTAACCTCCTGCTAATGAAAGCAACAGGCTGGTCAAGGCCATCATCATTTGTTTGGGACAAAACTGCCCCTATCCCATGTTCAGAGGCATCAGTCTGCACAATGAACTGCTTAGAATAATCTGGAGCTTTTAGAACTGGTGCTGAGCACATTGCTTGTTTCAGGGTGTCAAAGGCCTGTTGGCATTCTACAGTCCAGTTCACTTTCTTGGGCATTTTCTTGGAGGTGAGTTCAGTGAGGGCTGTCACAATGGATCCATATCCCTTCACTACCCAGTCAAGCCAAGGAATGCCCTGACTTGAGTCTGGGTTTTTGGAGCTACCCAGTCCAGAATAGTCTGGATCTTGGGTTGGAGTGGCTGAACTTGGCCTCCACCTACAAGGTGGCCTAAGTAAACCACAGTTCCCTGCCCTATCTGGCATTTGGATGCCTTGATAGAGAGGCCTGCAGATTGCAGAGCCTTCAAAACCTTCTTCAGGTGGACCAGGTGATCCTGCCAGGTGGAGCTAAAGACAGCAATATCATCAAGATAAGCTGTGCTAAAGGACTCCAAGCCAGCAAGGACTTGATTCACCAACCTTTGGAAGGTGGCAGGGGCATTCTTTAAACCAAAGGGCATAACAGTAAACTGATAATGCCCATCAGGTGTGGAGAATGCTGTTTTCTCTTTTGCTCCAGGTGCCATTTTTATTTGCCAGTACCCTGCTGTCAAGTCAAAGGTACTTAAGAATTTGGCAGCACCTAATTTATCTATGAGCTCATCAGCTCTTGGAATTGGATGAGCATCTGTCTTGGTGACAGAATTGAGCCCTCTGTAGTCCACACAAAACCTCATCTCTTTCTTTCCATCTTTGGTGTGAGGTTTGGGGACTAAGACCACTGGGCTAGCCTAGGGGCTGTCAGAGCGCTCAATTACTCCCAATTCCAGCATCTTGTGGACTTCCACCTTGATGCTTTCCTTAACATGGTCAGACTGTCTAAAGATTTTGTTTTTGACAGGCATGCTGTCTCCTGTGTCCACATCATGGGTACACAGGTGTGTCTGACCAGGGGTTAAGGAGAAGAGTTCAGGAAACTGTTGTAGGACTCTCCTACAATCAGCTTGCTGTTGGCCAGAGAGGGTGTCTGAGTAGATCACTCCGTCTACTGTGCCATCTTTTGGGTCTGATGACAGAAGATCAGGGAGAGGTTCACTCTCTGCCTCCTGATCCTCATCTGTTACCATCAACAGATTTACATCAGCCCTGTCATGGAAGAGCTTAAGGCGGTTCACATGGATCACCCTCTTGGGGCTCCTGCTTGTGCCCAGGTCCACCAGGTAGGTGACCTGACTCTTCCTTTCTAGCACTGGGTAAGGGCCACTCCATTTGTCCTGGAGTGCCCTGGGAGCCACAGGCTCCAGAACCCAGACGTTCTGCCCTGGTTGGAACTCAACCAGTGCAGCCTTTTGGTCATACCAAAACTTCTGGAGCTGTTGGCTGGCCTCAAGGTTTTTGGTTGCCTTTTCCATGTACTCTGCCATTCTAGAGCAAAGGCCAAGTACATAGTCCACTATGTCTTGTTTAGGCTCATGAAGAGGTCTCTCCCAGCCTTCTTTAACAAGAGCAAGTGGTCCCCTTACAGGGTGGCCAAACAGAAGTTCAAAGGGTGAGAATCCTACTCCCTTCTGTGGCACCTCTCTGTAAGCAAAAAGCAGACATGGCAAGAGGACATCCCATCTCCTTTTGAGTTTTTCTGGGAGCCCCATGATCATGCCTTTTAATGTCTTGTTGAATCCCTCCACTAAGCCATTAGTTTGTGGATGGTATGGTGTAGTGAATTTGTAAGTCACTCCACACTCATTCCACATGTGTTTTAGGTATGCTGACATGAAGTTGGTACCTCTGTCAGACACCACCTCCTTAGGGAAACCCACTCTGGTAAAGATACCAATGAGGGCCTTGGCTACTGCAGGGGCAGTAGTCGACCTAAGGGGAATAGCTTCAGGATACCTAGTAGCATGATCCACTACTACTAGGATGTACATATTTCCTGAGGCTGTGGGAGGTTCCAGTGGACCAACTATGTCCACACCTACTCTTTCAAAGGGGACCCCCACCACTGGAAGTGGAATGAGGGGGGCCTTTGGGTGCCCACCTGTCTTACCACTGGATTGACAGGTGGGGCAGGAGAGGCAAAACTCCTTAACCTTCTGGGACATATTGGGCCAGTAGAAGTGGTTGACTAACCTCTCCCACGTCTTGGTTTGTCCCAAATGCCCAGCAAGGGGAATATCATGGGCTAAGGTCAGAATTAACTCTCTGAACGACTGAGGCACTACCACTCTCCTAGTGGCACCAGGTTTGGGGTCTCTGGCCTCAGTGTACAGAAGTCCATCTTCCCAATAGACCCTATGTGTTCCATTTTTCTTGCCCTTGGACTCTTCAGCAGCTTGCTGCCTAAGGCCTTCAAGAGAGGGACAGGTTTCTTGTCCCTTACACAGCTCCTCCCTTGAGGGTCCCCCTGGGCCTAAGAGCTCAACCTGATAAGGTTCAAGCTCCAAAGGCTCAGTTCCCTCAGAGGGCAGAACTTCTTCCTGAGAAGAGAGGTTCTCTTTTTCTGACTGTGTTGCAGTTGGTTTCCCAACTGACTTTCCTTTTCTCTTGGTAGGCTGGGCCATTTTTCCAGACTCCAGCTCTACTTTTTCACCCTGTGCCTTGCATTGTGCTCTTGTTTTTACACACACCAGTTCAGGGATACCCAGCATGGCTGCATGGGTTTTTAGTTCTACCTCAGCCCATGCTGAGGACTCCAGGTCATTTCCAAGCAGACAGTCTACTGGGATGTTTGAGGAGACCACCACCTGTTTCAGGCCATTGACCCCTCCCCATTCTAAAGTTACCATTGCCATGGGATGTGCTTTAGTTTGATTGTCAGCATTGGTGACTGTATAAGTTTTTCCAGTCAGGTATTGGCCAGGGGAAACCAGTTTTTCTGTCACCATGGTGACACTGGCACCTGTATCCCTCAGGCCCTCTACACTTGTCCCATTAATAAAGAGCTGCTGCCTGTATTTTTGCATGTTAGGGGGCCAGGCAGCTAGTGTGGCTAAATCCACCCCACCCTCAGAGACTAGAGTAGCTTCAGTATGGACCCTGATTTGCTCTGGGCACACTGTTGATCCCACTTGGAGACTAGCCATTCCAGTGTTACCTGGATTGGAGTTTGGAGTGGAACTTTTCTTGGGACAGGCCTTGTCTCCAGTTTGGTGTCCAGACTGACTACAGTTTCGACACCAGGCCTTTTTGGGATCAAAGTTTTTACCCTTGTACCCAGGATTGTTTTGTGAAGAGGCTCTGGGCCCACCCTCCTGTGCAGGTTTTTGGGGGCCTTTAGAAGACTCTTGACTATTTTTATTTTTGGCTGTCTCACCACCTTTCCCCTGGGGAGGTTTTGTGACCCCTTTCTTTTGGTCACCCCCTGTGGAAGTTTTGGACACCCTTGTCTTGACCCAATGGTCCGCCTTCTTTCCCAATTCTTGGGGAGAAATTGGTCCTAGGTCTACCAGATGCTGATGCAGTTTATCATTGAAACAATTACTTAACAGGTGTTCTTTCACAAATAAATTGTACAGCCCATCATAATTACTTACACCACTGCCTTGAATCCAACCATCTAGTGTTTTTACTGAGTAGTCTACAAAGTCAACCCAGGTCTGGCTCGAGGATTTTTGAGCCCCCCTGAATTTAATCCTATACTCCTCAGTGGAGAATCCAAAGCCCTCAATCAGGGTACCCTTCATGAGGTCATAAGATTCTGCATCTTGTCCAGAGAGTGTGAGGAGTCTATCCCTACACTTTCCAGTGAACATTTCCCAAAGGAGAGCACCCCAGTGAGATCTGTTCACTTTTCTGGTTACACAAGCCCTCTCAAAAGCTGTGAACCATTTGGTGATGTCATCACCATCTTCATATTTAGTTACAATCCCTTTAGGGATTTTCAACATGTCAGGAGAATCTCTGACCCTATTTATGTTGCTGCCACCATTGATGGGTCCTAGGCCCATCTCTTGTCTTTCCCTCTCTATGGCTAGGATCTGTCTTTCCAAAGCCAATCTTTTGGCCATCCTGGCTAACTGGATGTCCTCTTCACTGGAGTTATCCTCAGTGATTTCAGAGGTGTTGGTCTCTCCTGTGAGGGAACCAGCATCTCTGACTATTATTTTTGGAGTCAGGGTTTGAGAGACCCTGTTCTCCCTAGATAGGACTAGTAGGGGGGAATTTTCCTCCAAGTCACTATCCTCTTCCTCTGAGTTGCCACCCTCAGAGGGGTTGGCCTTTTCAAACTCTGCCAAAAGCTCCTGGAGCTGTATTTTGGTAGGTTTGGGGCCCATGGTTATTTTCTTTATTTTACAGAGTGACCTTAGCTCCCTCATCTTAAGATGGAGGTAAGGTGTGGTGTCGAGTTCCACCACAGTCACATCTGTGCTAGACATTTTGCTTCTAAAAGTTGGAATACTTTTTAAGAATCTACAACTGGTTCTAGAATCTAATTCAAACTTTTACAAACTTTTAAACTCTAAAAGAAATGCTAAACAGGATCTAACACAAGGCCCTAGCAGGTCTTTTAAGAATTTAGAAAACTTTTCAAATTGCAAAAATCAATTTCTAATGACAATTTTGGAATTTGTCGTGTGATCAGGTATTGGCTGAGTAGTCCAGCAAATGCAAAGTCTTGTACCCCACCGCTGATCCACCAAAGTAGGAAGTTGGCTCTGTATGTGCTATTTCAAAGTAAGGAATAGCATGCACAGAGTCCAAGGGTTCCCCTTAGAGGTAAAATAGTGGTAAAAATAGATAATACTAATGCTCTATTTTGTGGTAGTGTGGTCGAGCAGTAGGCTTATCCAAGGAGTAGTGTTAAGCATTTGTTGTACATACACATAGACAATAAATGAGGTACACACACTCAGAGACAAATCCAGCCAATAGGTTTTGTTATAGAAAAATATCTTTTCTTAGTTTATTTTAAGAACCACAGGTTCAAATTTAACATGTAATATCTTGTTTGAAAGGTATTGCAGGTAAGTACATTAGGAACTTTGAATCATTTCAATTGCATGTATACTTTTCAAGTTATTGACAAATAGCTATTTTAAAAGTGGACACTTAGTGCAATTTTCACAGTTCCTGGGGGAGGTAAGTTTTTGTTAGTTTTACCAGGTAAGTAAGACACTTACAGGGTTCAGTTCTTGGTCCAAGGTAGCCCACCGTTGGGGGTTCAGAGCAACCCCAAAGTCACCACAGCAGCAGCTCAGGGCCGGTCAGGTGCAGAGTTCAAAGTGGTGCCCAAAACACATAGGCTAGAATGGAGAGAAGGGGGTGCCCCGGTTCCGGTCTGCTTGCAGGTAAGTACCCGCGTCTTCGGAGGGCAGACCAGGGGGGTTTTGTAGGGCACCGGGGGGGACACAAGCCCACACAGAAATTTCACCCTCAGCAGCGCGGGGGCGGCCGGGTGCAGTGTAGAAACAAGCGTCGGGTTCGCAATGTTAGTCTATGAGAGATCAACGGATCTCTTCAGCGCTGCAGGCAGGCAAGGGGGTGCTTCCTCGGGGAAACCTCCACTTGGGCAAGGGAGAGGGACTCCTGGGGGTCACTTCTCCAGTGAAAGTCCGGTCCTTCAGGTCCTGGGGGCTGCGAGTGCAGGGTCTTTTCCAGGCGTCGGGACTTGGGTTTCAGAGAGTCGCGGTCAGGGGAAGCCTCGGGATTCCCTCTGCAGGCGGCGCTGTGGGGGCTCAGGGGGGACAGGTTTTGGTACTCACAGTCGGAGAGTAGTCCGGGGGTCCTCCCTGAGGTGTTGGTTCTCCACCAGCCGAGTCGGGGTCGCCGGGTGCAGTGTTGCAAGTCTCACGCTTCTTGCGGGGAGTTGCAGGGGTCTTTAAAGCTGCTCCTTGAAACAAAGTTGCAGTCTTTTTGGAGCAGGTCCGCTGTCCTCAGGAGTTTCTTGTCTTTTTCGAAGCAGGGCAGTCCTCAGATGATTCAGAGGTCGCTGGTCCCTTGGAAGGCGTCGCTGGAGCAGAGTTCTTTGGAAGGCAGGAGACAGGCCGGTGAGTTTCTGGAGCCAAGGCAGTTGTCGTCTTCTGGTCTTCCTCTGCAGGGGTTTTCAGCTAGGCAGTCCTTCTTCTTGTAGTTTGCAGGAATCTAATTTTCTAGGGTTCAGGGTAGCCCTTAAATACTAAATTTAAGGGCGTGTTTAGGTCTGGGGGGTTAGTAGCCAATGGCTACTAGCCCTGAGGGTGGGTACACCCTCTTTGTGCCTCCTCCCAAGGGGAGGGGGTCACAATCCTAACCCTATTGGGGGAATCCTCCATCTGCAAGATGGAGGATTTCTAAAAGTCAAAGTCACCTCAGCTCAGGACACCTTAGGGGCTGTCCTGACTGGCCAGTGACTCCTCCTTGTTGCTTTCTTTGTTCCCTCCAGCCTTGCCGCCAAAAGTGGGGGCCGTGGCCGGAGGGGGCGGGCAACTCCACTAAGCTGGAGTGCCCTGCTGGGCTGTGACAAAGGGGTGAGCCTTTGAGGCTCACCGCCAGGTGTTACAGCTCCTGCCTGGGGGAGGTGTTAGCATCTCCACCCAGTGCAGGCTTTGTTACTGGCCTCAGAGTGACAAAGGCACTCTCCCCATGGGGCCAGCAACATGTCTCTAGTGTGGCAGGCTGCTGGAACTAGTCAGCCTACACAGACAGTCGGTTAAGTTTCAGGGGGCACCTCTAAGGTGCCCTCTGGGGTGTATTTTGCAATAAACTGTACACTGGCATCAGTGTGCATTTATTGTGCTGAGAAGTTTGATACCAAACTTCCCAGTTTTCAGTGTAGCCATTATGGTGCTGTGGAGTTCGTGTTTGACAGACTCCCAGACCATATACTCTTATGGCTACCCTGCACTTACAATGTCTAAGGTTTTGTTTAGACACTGTAGGGGTACCATGCTCATGCACTGGTACCCTCACCTATGGTATAGTGCACCCTGCCTTAGGGCTGTAAGGCCTGCTAGAGGGGTGTCTTACCTATACTGCATAGGCAGTGAGAGGCTGGCATGGCACCCTGAGGGGAGTGCCATGTCGACTTACTCGTTTTGTCTGTGCTGAGTGAGAGGTCTCCAGGGTGGCATAAGACATGCTGCAGCCCTTAGAGACCTTCCTTGGCATCAGGGCCCTTGGTACTAGGAGTACCAGTTACAAGGGACTTATCTGGATGCCAGGGTCTGCCAATTGTGGATACAAAAGTACAGGTTAGGGAAAGAACACTGGTGCTGGGGCCTGGTTAGCAGGCCTCAGCACACTTTCAATTGTAAACATAGCATCAGCAAAGGCAAAAAGTCAGGGGGCAACCATGCCAAGGAGGCATTTCCTTACAGGAATGCAATGTCAACTTAGTCATTTTCTCCCCACCAGCACACACAGGCTGTGAGACAGTTTGCTTGTGCTGAGTGAGGGGTCCCCAGGGTGGCTTAAGACATGCTGCAGCCCTTAGAGACCTTCCCTGGCATCAGGGCCCTTGGTACCAGGGGTGCCATTTACAAGGGACTTATCTGGGTGCCAGGACTGTGCCAATTGTTGGGAACAAAGATACAGTTTACAGAAAGAACACTGGTGCTGGGGCCGGGTTAGCAGGGTCCCAGCACACTTTCAATCATAACTGGCATCAACAAAAGGCAAAAAGTCAGGGGGTAAACATGCTAAGGAGGCATTTCCTTCCAATATACACAATAGCAATCAGAAATTAGCACAGAAACAACACGCATTGGTAATAATTAGTGAAAATAGTGAGGGCCCTAGGAGAGGGCCAATCCACATACTAAAAGTGGATTGCAAGATACAGTCCCCCACCCAAGGATGTGGAGTTGTTAGAAGGGAGCTGGAGGAACAAGGATTCCCAAGAGGTGAGTACCAGAGTGACCACCAGCGACCAGGAGACCAGAGGTACGTCCCTGGTTTTCCCAAGGACTGACAGGAGGAACTAGAAAACGGATTATAAAATAACAGGACCAGTCTTAATGAAACCAGTGATGGATTCTGGAAGAAGAGGACCTGCAAAAGAAGGGGACAATCGAATCCACAATGGTGTCCAGTGCTTGCAGGAGCTACTACCCACCCTTCTGTGGATGAAGAACCAGATCGACGGAGGTTGAAGAGCATATGTGAAGCCAAGGAGCTGCAGAGGAGTCCTTGGAGCAGTGCAGATAATATGCCACGTTGGTTGTCAGTTTGCAGATGGTCAGTGGTGTTGGAGAGCCACCATCAAGCCTTGGCAAATGCAAGAGAAGCAAAATAAGAGTTGCAGGGCTGAAGAGGAGCAGCAAGGCCCAGGGTACTCTTCCAGGGAGGGGAGTCTGAGGTGACCCTCAGCAGTCAGGAGAGCCAACAGAAGCAGTTGAAGCCCCCTAGAGGCAGCCCACTGGCAGCAGTTGCAGTGAGGGCCAGTCAGCACATCTGGAGAGTCCCATGTTGTGGGAGCAGCACAGAGGAGACTCTGCTTGGCAGGGTGAAGTGCTGGGGGTCGAGCCTACATGAAGCCTGAAAATCCCTTGGAGCAGGAGAAAACAAGCCCTGGTAGCGGCAAGAATTGCGGTGCGCAGGGGTACCGTCGTGCCAGAAGAGGCAAGGGCTTACTGTCTCCCAAGTTGGACAGCTGGCAGAGAGGACTAAGCAGACCACTCCAGACCATCACCTGTGATGTAGGATCCACATGGTTCCAAAGGAGAGCTGATCCACGCAGTCAGTTGTCGTAGCAGCTGGTGCCTGCAGATGCAGAGGAGTGACTCCTTCACTGCAAGGGAGATTCCTTCTTGGTGCAGGCTGAAGTCTCGCTGACCTCATAGGATGCACAGCCTGGAAAGTGTTGCAGTTGCTGGAAGGAACAGGAAAAACAATGTTGGAAAGCTAAGTGGTTGCCGGAGTTGCAGCTTATTGGTTCCTCAAGAGTCCAGTTGGGGTTCTAGTGCCCAGAAGATGAAGTAAACGATGGAGAGGAGTCCTGGTGGAGTCTTCCACATTGAATCTGAGGACCCACCTGCAAAGGAGTCCCTAAATAGCCTAGAAGAGATTGGTCACCTAACAAGGGGACCACCTATCAGGAGGGGACTGTGATGTTCCCTGACTGACCTGGCTACTCAGATGCTCCCAGTGGCCTCTGTACATCTTAGATTCAAGGTGGCAGAATCGAGTGGCCACCTGGAGGAGCTCTGGGCACCACCCCTGGGGTGGTGATGGACAGGGGAGTGGCCACTCCTGTTTCCTTGGTCCAGTTTCGTGCCAGAAGAGGGATCAGGGGTCCCTGGGCCAGTGCAAACCGGTTTATGCAAGGACAGCACCAAATGTGCCCTTCAAAGCATACTGGTGGCTCATGAAGGCTAACCCTCCCAAGCCTTGTAACACCTATTTCCAAGGAAATCCTTTGTTCTGCCTTCCCCTGCTTGAACTAGTCAAGCAGCAGGTGGGTAGAAACCTGTTGAAGGGGTCTCAGCAGCGCAGGCTGCCTGGAAAACCCTAGAAGACTGATACGAGCAATACTGGGAGGGTCCTCTAAGGAGCCCCTAGAGTGCATTGAATCATACATCCAATACTGGCCACAGTATTGGGGTATGATTCTGACATGTTTGCTACTGACATGCCAAGGTTCGGAGTTAGGATTATGTAGCTGGACACGGGGAGTGAATGACCTGTGTCCCGTACATGGGTAAAAGGGTTTCCCTGCACTTATTGTGCGCAGTGCAATAGGACTGAAGTTTAGAGGGGCACCTCTGGGCTAGGAGGGCCTACCATAGGGGTGACTTACAGTGGCCTTGTGCAGCGACCTGCGGTAAAAGGGTGCATGCACCTTTTCACACAGGCTGCAATGCAGGCCTGCAGACACATTTTGCATGGGCTCCCATGGGTGGCACAATATATGCTGCAGCCCATGGGGAACCCCGGGTGTCCCAGTGCCCTGGGTACGGAAGTACCATACACTAGGGACTTATATGGGGGCACCAGTATGCCAATTGCTGGGTGTGCAAAGTCATAATCATCCAAATTTAGAGGGCGAGAGCACAATCACTGCGGTCATGGTTAGAAGAGGGTACTTTCCTACAAGTGGTTTCAGTCTTTCCCTAAATCAACGACTGGCTTTTGAAGGCTCCTTCGCCCTAGGCTGTTGTCACTCACCTTCAGACTACGGCAAACCTCCTGCATGCGCAAGGGGTTCACTATAAATGTGCCAAAGTCACACCTGACTCCCTCCCAGATGCTCCTTGTCATCGGAGCTGTTCGGGAGGCAGTGCAGTTTCGGGCCTATCACCTGAGCATCAAGTCCAGGATATTCAGGTTATGATTCTGATGTTTTGGTCTTTATCCTGGATTTCGGTGAGACTGACTCTGAGGCTGCTGGGTCTCCTTCTACATCCTGTTAGTAAAACATGCTAGATGGCATATGAGGGCTCTGTGGTGAGACGTGAAGTTCCAGTGGGCGCAGCATCAGGGAAATCTCTCTGACATGGTTCAGATCTTGGAGAAGTGCAAAAGTTCTGCAGTGGTGGTTAATGAACCGCAATTGGGTCAGTGGTCGACTGCTCACCCTTCCCCTATAAGATTTTACAGTAGTGACAGATGTGTCACTGATGGGGCGGCCATCTGGGAGAGGTGGAGATCAGAGGTCCCTGGTGGAATCCGGACTCCATATCAATTTACTGGAGCTCCAGGCGATCCAGCAAGCACTGAAGGCATTTCTTACAGTTGTCAAAGGGAAGGTAATGCAGGTATTCACAGACAACACCTCTGCAAAGTGGTACTGCAACAACTGGGGTGGTATGAGATTGTGGACCCTTTGTCAAGAGGCCTTCCACCTCTGGACATGGTTGGAACAGCATGGCATAATCCTGGTCATTCAACACCTGGCAGGTTCTCTAAACGCCAGGGCAGACTAACTCAGCCCTCGATGCCTAGCAGATCATGAGTGGAGCCCCCATCCGGAGGTGGCACAAGGACTCTTTCAGCAGTGGAGAGCCGTGGGTTAAATCTGTTCGCCTCCGAAAAGAACGTGCAGTGTCAGCAGCATTGCACGTTGGAGTTTCCAAGGCAGCACTCGCTGTTGGGTACCTTGATTTGATTCCCTCAGGAGCAGAAGATAAATTCTCAGTCCCAACCCAGACTACTAGCAACGAAATAGAATCTCCGTATTGAGCACCCTCGAAGGTGAAAGGGGAATGGGAGATTTTCGTCAAATACTCAGTCTGCCCCATCGTCTTGTTTTGACTGGATATCGGCACCTGAAAAATCATATTCACAATTACTAGGGAGACACTATTATATGTTACTATACTTTATTAACAAACAATTTTCTATGACATCCAATGTTATACTCACCCTGAGCTCCCGGAGGATTAGCCTCTCTTGTCTGTGTAAATGTTTATTATTGATATAATTTGTGAACTATTTCAAGAAGTTCATTAACACGAAGAGTTGTCTGCTTCTTGACTCTTGTGATTTGATTATCAATTCTGAATACGTTTCTTTACATGTTATTAATTATTCACCTGGGTTGAAATATAATATATATATGTTCGTTGGCATGTGTAGCTGCAGATACACATGCTCAGGTCCTGCCATCTAGTGTTGGGCTCAGAGTGTTACAAGTTGTTTTTCTTCGAAGATGTCTTTTCGAGTCACGGCATTGGCTCCATTGCGCATGGGCATCAACTCCATCTTAGATTGTTTTCTTTCCACCATCAGGTTCGGACGTGTTTCTTTTCGCTCCGGTAGTTCGAGTCTGAAAAGTACCACAAATTCTCTAAATTCGTCGGTATTGTTTTCAATCGCGTACCATCTATCACCGACACTTCAGTACCAGCAGATACAGCTCTATACTTGCCTTTCAGGGCATCCGCGCCCAACTCTGGTCTGGTCAGCCCGACCAAAGCCTCATGGACCGGACCCCATTTTGATTCTGCCCTCGGTGCCACGCCAACTTCTCGTATACGGACCAACATCCTATCTGTAACCTGTGTCTATCTCCAGACCACTGAGAGGATACTTGCGAGGCCTGCAGATCCTTCCGCTCGAAGAAGAGGCGTTGAGAAGCACTGAACGTCTCAACATAGAAGAAGAGGAGATGATGCACACCGCAGTCTCCGTTCGGGGGTCCGACTCCGAGCACGAGTCTGACAATGACAGACCAATCACGTCAGGACTGCATGTGAGTACGCCTGCCCCGTCCAAACCCAAACACAAGGCCTCGGGGACGCCACTGCCGGAAGGCCATGGCTCCACCCGTAAAGACTGCCGGTGACCAAGCAACAACTTCGGCACCGAGAAAGGCCACGCCACCGAAGCCTTCGGACTCGAGCCGAAGCACGGGCTCCGAAATAGTCAAGCACCCACCCATCGAGTCGAAGCCTCGAAAATCCCTCTCAGAGCCAGGGCCAATGTCTACTCCAGGCCTTTCGATCCCGAAAAGACCCATATATACAGAGGAGCATGGACTATCCAAACAATTGAAAGAAAGCCATGGATTTGCGGAGGAACTTATGCAAATAGAGGAATATGATGAAAAACAGGCCAGAATTCAAATTCATAAAGACACTGGCAAGATCCTCACTGCACCTCTTCTAAAAACAGAGGAAGCTGACCAGCCACTGGCTAAGGTGCCAAAACCCAGACAAAAATCTCCACCTCCTCAGTTCTTACCTCACCGGTCTTCTCCTCATTCTCCTCAACTCTCTCTCCATCTATTACCCCCCACTGCACAGTCTCCAGTACACAATGCAGAGTCACACCAAGATGATGTCGACCCATGGGACCTTATATGATGATCCCATTTCTGACAATAGTCCAGAGTGCTATCCGTCAAAGCCATCACCCTGAGATGATAGCACCTCATACACTTAGGTTCTAGCTAGGGCAGCGTCATACCATAACGTAGCCATGCACACAGAACCTCTTGAGGCTGATTTTCTATTGAATACGTTGTCCTCCACTCACACCACGTACCAGTCTCTACCCATGCTTCCTGGCATGCTAAAACATGCACAAACATGCACATCAAATCTTTCAGGAACCAGTTAAGGCAAGAGCAATCACTCCTAGGGTAGAACAGAAATATAAGCAGCCTCCTTCTGGCCCAGCTTTTATCACCCAACAGCTACCCCCAGATTCCGTAGTGGTCAGCGCAGCAAGAAAAAGGGCTAATTCCCAGTCTCGTGACGCACCACCACCAGATAACGAAAGCAAAAAATGTGATGCTGCTGGTAAGAGTAGCATCACAAGATGCTAATCAATGGAGAATAGCCAATTCCCAAGCGCTAATGGCTAGATACGATAGGACCCACTGGGATGAGATGAGACACCATCCACCATCTCCCCAAGGATCAACAGAAAAGAGCCCAGCAAATAGTCGAGGAAGGGCAGGCCATTACGATTAATCAAATCAGGTCGGCGTTAGACTCCGCAGACACAGCTGCAAGAACTATCAATACAGCGGTCACCATTAGACAACACGCATGGCTTCGGTCGTCCGGCTTTAAACCTGAAATCCAGCAAGCTGTCCTTAAAATGCCATTTAATGAAAAACATCTGTTTGGCACACAGGTTGATACAGCCATTGAAAAAATGAAAGGGCGCCAACACTGCTAAAGCTATGGGAGCGCTTTACTCAACACAGTACAGAAGCTCATTTCGAAAGCCTCAATATAGGGGAGGTTTTAGAGCCTAAACATCTGAGGCATCTACCTCCCAATCCAAACCGTCTTACCAGCCACAGTACCAAAGAGGGGGGTTTTGAGGAACCCACAGGGGACAATTTCCCAGAACTAGGGGAACATATCAGCCCTCAAAGCAAACCACACACACACAAAGCAGTGACTTGCTCCACATCGTCCCTCACCATACTTCCCCTGTGGGAGGAAGACTGCAAAAGTTCCACACACACTCGTTACCCATCACAACAGACAGTTGGGTCTTATCCATTATCCAACATGGTTTCTGCATAGAATTCGCACAAATTCCTCCAGATATACCTCCAAAACCACACAAACTCTCCTCCCAACACATTTCAATGTTGCAAGCAGAGGTACAATCATTATTACTCAAACAAGCCATAGAGCTTGTGCCGCATCATCAAATAGGAACAGGTGTTTACTCCCTGTATTTCCTCATTCCCAAAAAAGACGGAACATTGAGACCAATACTACATCTCAAAACTCTCAATCTTTACATCCTATCAGAACACTTTCACATGGTAACACTACAGGATGTAGTCCCACTGTTACAACAAGATTTTATGGCAACACTGGATCTTAAAGATGCATATTTTCACAAATCCATCCATCCAGCCCACAGAAAATATCTCAGCTTTGTAATACAATGAAAACATTACCAATTCAAAGTGTTACCCTTCGGGATAACAACAGCTCCCAGAGTATTTACAAAATGCCTTGCCGTAGTCGCAGCCTACATAAGAAGGCAACATATCCATGTCTTCCCATATCCCGACGACTGACTAATAAAATCCAACACTAAAACAGTGTCAACACCATACACTTTATGTAATACAGACCTTACACACACTAGGGTTCTCAATAAACTACCAAAAATCTCACTTACAACCAGCGCAGGTTCAACAGTATTTAGGAGCCACATTAAATACCCAAACAGCACTTGCAAGCACAAGTCCACAAAGGGTACAATCATTCCACAATATATTACCACGAATCCAGCCAAACCAACAGTACACAGTCAAATTTGTCATGAAACTGTTGGGCATGATGGCATCATGCATCACCATTATCCCCAATGCAAGACTAAACATGCGGCCCTTGGAACAGTGCCTTGCAAAACAATGGTCACAGGCATATGGTCAACTTCAAGATCTAGTGTTGATAGACCACCAAACACACATCTCGCTTCAGTGGTGGAATTCCACAGATTTAAACGAAGGGTGGCCATTTCAAGACCCTGTGCCTCAAGCCACACTTACAACAGATGCATCAATGATTGGATGGGAGCACACCTTAACAGTCACAACATTCAGGGACAATGGGACAATAAACACAAACAACTTCACATAAACCACTTAGAATTGCTAGCTGTATTCCTAGCACTCAAAGCCTTTCAATCTCTTCTCGTTCACAAACACATTCTCATCAAAACAGACAATATGACTACAATGTACTACCTAAACAAAAAGGGAGGAACCCACTCATCACAACTTTGTCTTCTAGCACAAAACATTTGGCATTGGACATTTCACAACAACATTCACCCTGTAGCACAGTACATTCCAGGGATTCACAGTCAATTAGCAGATGTTCTGAGCCGGGATCATCAACAAACACACAAGTGGGAAATTCACCCCGAGGTACTTCACAGGTACTTTCGCCAATGGGGAACACCAGACATAGATCTATTCGCCACCAGCCTGAACGCAAAATGCCAAAACTTCGCATCCAGGTTCCCTCACCCTCTATCCAAGGGCAATGCTCTACGGATCAACTGGTCAGGGATATTTGCTTAGGTCCCCCGTCCCCCCCCTCTCCAGCTCATTCCATTTATGGTCAACAAACTGCGTCAAAACAAACTCATACTTATAGCGCCAACGTGGGCACGTCAACCATGGTACACAACATTGTTAGACCTGTAACTAGCACCACACATCAAGCTGCCAAACATGCCGGATCTGTTGACACAAAACAAACAACTGATCAAGCATCCAAATCCAGCAATGCTCAATCTAGCGATTTGACAGGGTAGTGCTTCACCCTTGTTGCTCTTTCCTCCCTAAGGTAGTGACCCATTTAACTTGGGTCAGACTATCAGCCTGCCCACCTTCCACACTCACTCACTCCCACTCACTCACACACTTAAACACACTTACTCACACACTTTATGCCTGATATTGATGCTGACTTGACAGTGTGTGCTTGGATCCTGCTAACCAGGCCCCAGCAGCAGTGTTCTTTCCCTAAAAATTTACCATTGTTTCCAATCACATCTCCGACACACAGATAAATTCCTTGTTAAAGGTACCAGTGGTACCAAGGGCCCTGTGACCAGGGAACGTCCCTAAGGGCTGAAGCATGTGTTGTGCCACCCTAAGGGACCCCTCACCTAACACATGCACACTGCCATTGCAGATTCTGTGTGTTGGTGGGGAGAAAAGACAGTCAACATGGCATCCCCCTCAGGGTGCCATGCCCACAAAACACTGCTTGTGGAAGCCACCCCTCTAGCAGGCCTTAAAGCCCAAAGCAGGGTGCACTATACCACATGTGAGGCCATAGCTGCATGAGCAATATGCCCCTACAGTGTCTAAGTCCATTCTTAGACATTGTTATGTACAGTGTGGCCATATTAAGTATATGGTCTGGAAGCTTGTCAAAACGAACTCCACAGTTCCATAATGGCTACACTGAATACTGTGAACTTTGTCAAACTTCTCAGCACAATAAACCCACACTGTAAGGAAATGCCTCCTTGGCATGGTTGCCCCCTGACTTTTTGCCTTTGCTGATGCTATGTTTACAATTGAAAGTGTGCTGAGGCCTGCTAACCAGGCCCCAGCACCAGTGTTCTTTCCCTAACCTGTACTTTTGTGTCCACAATTGGCAGACCCTGGCATCCAGATAAATCCCTTGTAACTGGTACTTCTAGTACCAAGGGCCCTGATGCCAAGGAAGGTCTCTAAGGGATGCAGCATGTCTTATGCCACCCTGGAGACCTCTCACTCAGCACAGACACACCGCTTGCCAGCTTGTGTGTGCTAGTGAGGACAAAACGAGTAAGTCGACATGGCACTCCCCTCAGGGTGCCATGCCAGCCTCTCACTGCCTATGCAGTATAGGTAAGACACCCCTCTAGCAGGCCTTACAGCCCTAAGGCAGGGTGCACTATACCATAGGTGAGGGTACCAGTGCATGAGCATGGTACCCCTACAGTGTCTAAACAAAACCTTAGATATTGTAAGTGCAGGGTAGCCATAAGAGTATATGGTCTGGGAGTCTGTCAAACACGAACTCCACAGCACCATAATGGCTACACTGAAAACTGGGAAGTTTGGTATCAAACTTCTCAGCACAATAAATGCACACTGATGCCAGTGTACATTTTATTGTAAAATACACCACAGAGGGCACCTTAGAGGTGCCCCCTGAAACTTAACCGACTATCTGTGTAGGCTGACTAGTTCTAGCAGCCTGCCACAAACCGAGACATGTTGCTGGCCCCATGGGGAGAGTGCCTTTGTCACTCTGAGGCCAGTAACAAAGCCTGCACTGGGTGGAGATGCTAACACCTCTCCCAGGCAGGAATTGTCACACCTGGCGGTGAGCCTCAAAGGCTCACCTCCTTTGTGCCAACCCAGCAGGACACTCCAGCTAGTGGAGTTGCCCGCCCCCTCCGGCCAGGCCCCACTTTTTGGCGGCAAGGCCGGAGAAAATAATGAGAATAACAAGGAGGAGTCACTGGCCAGTCAGGACAGCCCCTAAGGTGTCCTGAGCTGAGGTGACTCTAACTTTTAGAAATCCTCCATCTTGCAGATGGAGGATTCCCCCAATAGGGTTAGGATTGTGACCCCCTCCCCTTGGGAGGAGGCACAAGGAGGGTGTACCCACCCTCAGGGCTAGTAGCCATTGGCTACTAACCCCCCAGACCTAAACACGCCCTTAAATTTAGTATTTAAGGGCTACCCTGAACCCTAGAAAATTAGATTCCTGCAACTACAAGAAGAAGGACTGCCTAGCTGAAAACCCCTGCAGAGGAAGACCAGAAGACGACTACTGCCTTGGCTCCAGAAACTCACCGGCCTGTCTCCTGCCTTCCAAAGATCCTGCTCCAGCGACGCCTTCCAAAGGGACCAGCGACCTCGACATCCTCTGAGGACTGCCCCTGCTTCGAAAAGACAAGAAACTCCCGAGGACAGCGGACCTGCTCCAAGAAAGGCTGCAACTTTGTTTCCAGCAGCTTTAAAGAACCCTGCAAGCTCCCCGCAAAAGGCGTGAGACTTGCAACACTGCACCCGGCGACCCCGACTCGGCTGGTGGCGATCCAACACCTCAGGAGGGACCCCAGGACTACTCTAAGACTGTGAGTACAAAAACCTGTCCCCCCTGAGCCCCCACAGCGCCGCCTGCAGAGGGAATCCCGAGGCTTCCCCTGACCGCGACTCTTTTGAATCCAAAGTCCCGACACCTGGGAGAGACCCTGCACCCGCAGCCCCCAGGACCTGAAGGACCGGACTTTCACTGGAGGAGTGACCCCCAGGAGTCCCTCTCCCTTGCCCAAGTGGAGGTTTCCCCGAGGAACCCCCCCCTTGCCTGCCTGCAGCGCTGAAGAGATCCCTAGATCTCCCATTGACTTCCATTACAAACCCGACGCTTGTTTCTACACTGCACCCGGCCGCCCCCGCGCTGCTGAGGGTGAAATTTCTGTGTGGGCTTGTGTCCCCCCCGGTGCCCTACAAAACCCCCCTGGTCTGCCCTCCGAAGACGCGGGTACTTACCTGCAAGCAGACCGGAACCGGGGCACCCCCTTCTCTCCATTCTAGCCTATGTGTTTTGGGCACCACTTTGAACTCTGCACCTGACCGGCCCTGAGCTGCTGGTGTGGTGACTTTGGGGTTGCTCTGAACCCCCAACGGTGGGCTACCTTGGACCAAGAACTGAACCCTGTAAGTGTCTTACTTACCTGGTAAAACTAACAAATACTTACCTCCCCTAGGAACTGTGAAAATTGCACTAAGTGTCCACTTTTAAAACAGCTATTTGTGAATAACTTGAAAAGTATACATGCAATTTTGATGATTTGAAGTTCCTAAAGTACTTACCTGCAATACCTTTCGAAGGAGATATTACATGTAGAATTTGAACCTGTGGTTCTTAAAATAAACTAAGAAAAGATATTTTTCTATATAAAAACCTATTGGCTGGATTTGTCTCTGAGTGTGTGTACCTCATTTATTGTCTATGTGTATGTACAACAAATGCTTAACACTACTCCTTGGATAAGCCTACTGCTCGACCACACTACCACAAAATAGAGCATTAGTATTATCTATTTTTACCACTATTTTACCTCTAAGGGGAACCCTTGGACTCTGTGCATGCTATTCCTTACTTTGAAATAGCACATACAGAGCCAACTTCCTACATTGGTGGATCAGCGGTGGGGTACAAGACTTTGCATTTGCTGGACTACTCAGCCAATACCTGATCACACGACAAATTCCAAAATTGTCATTAGAAATTGATTTTTGCAATTTGAAAAGTTTTCTAAATTCTTAAAAGACCTGCTAGGGCCTTGTGTTAGATCCTGTTTAGCATTTCTTTTAGAGTTTAAAAGTTTGTTAAAAGTTTGAATTAGATTCTAGAATCAGTTTTAGTCTCTTAAAAAGTATTCCAACTTTTAGAAGCATAATGTCTAGCACAGATGTGAATGTGGTGGAACTCGACACCACACCTTACCTCCATCTACAGATGAGAGAGCTAAGGTCACTCTGTAAACTAAAGAAAATAACAATGGGCCCCAAACCTACCAAAATACAGCTCCAGGAGCTTTTGGCAGAGTTTGAAAAGGCCAACCCCTCTGAGGGTGGCAACTCAGAGGAAGAGGATAGTGACTTGGAGGACAATTCCCCCCTACCAGTCCTATCTAGGGAGAACAGGGTCCCTCAAACCCTGACTCCTAAAATAATAGTCAGAGATGCTGGTTCCCTCACAGGAGAGACCAACACCTCTGAAATCACTGAGGATAGCCCCAGTGAAGAGGACATCCAGTTAGCCAGGATGGCCAAAAGATTGGCTTTGGAAAGACAGATCCTAGCCATAGAGAGGGAAAGACAAGAGATGGGCCTAGGACCCATCAATGGTGGCAGCAACATAAATAGGGTCAGAGATTCTCCTGACATGTTGAAAATCCCTAAAGGGATTGTAACTAAATATGAAGATGGTGATGACATCACCAAATGGTTCACAGCTTTTGAGAGGGCTTGTGTAACCAGAAAAGTGAACAGATCTCACTGGGGTGCTCTCCTTTGGGAAATGTTCACAGGAAAGTGTAGGGATAGACTCCTCACACTCTCTGGACAAGATGCAGAATCTTATGACCTCATGAAGGGTACCCTGATTGAGGGCTTTGGATTCTCCACTGAGGAGTACAGGATTAGGTTCAGGGGGGCTCAAAAATCCTCGAGCCAGACCTGGGTTGACTTTGTTGACTACTCAGTGAAAACACTAGATGGTTGGATTCAAGGCAGTGGTGTAAGTAATTATGATGGGCTGTACAATTTATTTGTGAAAGAACACCTGTTAAGTAATTGTTTCAATGATAAACTGCATCAGCATCTGGTAGACCTAGGACCAATTTCTCCCCAAGAATTGGGAAAGAAGGCGGACCATTGGGTCAAGACAAGGGTGTCCAAGACTTCAACAGGGGGTGACCAAAAGAAAGGGGTCACAAAGACTCCCCAGGGGAAGGGTGATGAGACAACCAAAACTAAAAATAGTAAAGAGTCTTCTACAGGCCCCCAAAGACCTGCACAGGAGGGTGGGCCCAGAGCCTCTTCACAAAACAATGGGTACAAGGGTAAAAACTTTGATCCCAAAAAGGCCTGGTGTCATAGCTGTAAACAGCATGGACACCAAACTGGAGACAAGGCCTGTCCCAAGAAAGGTTCCACTCCAAACTCCCATCCAGGTAACACTGGTATGGCTAGTCTCCAAGTGGGATCAACAGTGTGCCCAGAGCAAATCAGGGTCCACACTGAAGCTACTCTAGTTTCTGAGGGTGGGGTGGATTTAGCCACACTAGCTGTCTGGCCGCCTAACATGCAAAAATACAGACAGCAACTCTTAATTAATGGGACTAGAATAGAGGGCCTGAGGGATACAGGTGCCAGTGTCACCATGGTGACAGAGAAACTGGTTTCCCCTGGCCAATACCTGACTGGAAAAACTTACACAGTCACCAACGCTGACAATCAGAGAAAAGTACATCCCATGGCAATGGTTACTTTAGAATGGGGAGGGGTCAATGGCCTGAAACAGGTGGTGGTCTCCTCAAATATCCCAGTGGACTGTCTGCTTGGAAATGACCTGGAGTCCTCAGCATGGGCTGAGGTAGAACTAAAAACCCATGCAGCAATGCTGGGTATCCCTGAACTGGTGTGTGTGAAAACAAGAGCACAATGCAAGGCACAGGGTGAAAAAGTAGAGCTGGAGTCTGGAAAAATGGCCCAGCCTACCAAGAGAACCGGAAAGTCAGTTGGGAAACCAACTGCAACACAGCAAAAGAAAGGGAACCTCTCTTCTCAGGAAGAAGTTCTGCCCTCTGAGGGAACTGAGCCTTTGGAGCTTGAACCTTACCAGGTTGAGCTCTTAGGCCCAGGGGGACCCTCCAGGGAGGAGCTGTGTAAGGGACAAGAAACCTGTCCCTCTCTTGAAGGCCTTAGGCAGCAAGCTGCTGAAGAGTCCAAAGGCAAGAAAAATGGAACGCATAGGGTCTATTGGGAGGATGGACTCCTGTACACTGAGGCCAGAGACCCCAAACCTGGTGCCACTAGGAGAGTGGTAGTGCCTCAGCTGTTCAGAGAGTTCATCCTAACATTGGCCCATGACATTCCCCTTGCTGGACATTTGGGACAAACCAAGACGTGGGAGAGGTTAGTCAACCACTTCTACTGGCCCAATATGTCCAACATGGTTAAGGAGTTTTGCCTCTCCTGCCCCACCTGTCAAGCCAGTGGTAAGACAGGTGGGCATCCAAAGGCCCCCCTCATTCCACTTCCAGTGGTGGGGGTGCCCTTTGAAAGAGTGGGTGTGGACATAGTTGGTCCACTGGAACCTCCCACAGCCTCAGGAAATATGTATATCCTGGTAGTAGTGGATCATGCTACCAGGTATCCTGAAGCTATTCCCCTTAGGTCGACTACTGCCCCGGCAGTAGCCAAGGCCCTCATTGGTATCTTTACCAGAGTGGGTTTCCCTAAGGAGGTGGTATCTGACAGAGGTACCAACTTCATGTCAGCATACCTAAAGCACATGTGGAATGAGTGTGGAGTGACTTATAAATTCACTACACCTTACCATCCACAAACTAATGGCTTAGTTGAGAGATTCAACAAGACATTAAAGGGCATGATCATGGGGCTCCCAGAAAAACTCAAAAGGAGATGGGATGTCCTCCTGCCATGTCTGCTTTTCGCTTACAGGGAGGTACCACAGAAGGGAGTAGGGTTCTCACCCTTTGAACTTCTGTTTGGTCATCCTGTAAGGGGACCACTTGCCCTTGTTAAAGAAGGCTGGGAGAGACCTCTCCATGAGCCTAAACAGGACATAGTGGACTATGTACTTGGCCTTCGCTCTAGAATGGCAGAGTACATGGAAAAGGCAACCAAAAACCTTGAGGCCAGCCAACAGCTCCAGAAGTTTTGGTATGACCAAAAGGCTGCACTGGTTGAGTTCCAACCAGGGCAGAAGGTCTGGGTTCTAGAGCCTGTGGCTCCCAGGGCACTCCAGGACAAATGGAGTGGCCCTTACCCAGTACTAGAGAGGAAGAGTCAGGTCACCTACTTGGTGGACCTGGGCACAAGCAGGAGCCCCAAAAGGGTGATCCATGTAAACCGCCTTAAGCTCTTCCACGACAGGGCTGATGTCAATCTGTTGATGGTAACAGATGAGGATCAGGAGGCAGAGAGTGAACCTCTCCCTGATCTTCTGTCATCAGACCCAAAAGATGGTACAGTAGATGGAGTGATCTACTCAGACACCCTCTCTGGCCAACAGCAAGCTGATTGTAGGAGAGTCCTACAACAGTTTCCTGAACTCTTCTCCTTAACCCCTGGTCAGACACACCTGTGTACCCATGATGTGGACACAGGAGACAGCATGCCTGTCAAGAACAAAATCTTTAGACAATCTGACCATGTTAAAGAAAGCATCAAGGTGGAAGTCCACAAGATGCTGGAATTGGGAGTCATTGAGCGCTCTGACAGCCCCTGGGCTAGCCCAGTGGTCTTAGTCCCCAAACCTCACACCAAAGATGGAAAGAAAGAGATGAGGTTTTGTGTGGACTACAGAGGGCTCAATTCTGTCACCAAGACAGATGCCCATCCAATTCCAAGAGCTGATGAGCTCATTGATAAATTAGGTGCTGCCAAATTTCTAAGTACCTTTGACTTGACAGCAGGGTACTGGCAAATAAAAATGGCACCGGGAGCAAAAGAAAAGACAGCATTCTCCACACCTGATGGGCATTATCAGTTTACTGTTATGCCCTTTGGTTTAAAGAATGCCCCTGCCACCTTCCAAAGGTTGGTGAATCAAGTCCTTGCTGGCTTGGAGTCCTTTAGCACAGCTTATCTTGATGATATTGCTGTCTTTAGCTCCACCTGGCAGGATCACCTGGTCCACCTGAGGAAGGTTTTGAAGGCTCTGCAATCTGCAGGCCTCTCTATCAAGGCATCCAAATGCCAGATAGGGCAGGGAACTGTGGTTTACTTGGGACACCTTGTAGGTGGAGGCCAAGTTCAGCCACTCCAACCCAAGATCCAGACTATTCTGGACTGGGTAGCTCCAAAAACCCAGACTCAAGTCAGGGCATTCCTTGGCTTGACTGGGTATTACAGGAGGTTTGTGAAGGGATATGGATCCATTGTGACAGCCCTCACTGAACTCACCTCCAAGAAAATGCCCAAGAAAGTAAACTGGACTGTGGACTGCCAACAGGCCTTTGACACCCTGAAACAGGCAATGTGCTCAGCACCAGTTCTCAAAGCTCCAGATTATTCTAAGCAGTTCATTGTGCAGACTGATGCCTCTGAACATGGGATAGGGGCAGTTTTGTCCCAAACAAATGATGATGGCCTTGACCAGCCTGTTGCTTTCATTAGCAGGAGGTTACTCCCCAGGGAGCAGCGTTGGAGTGCCATTGAGAGGGAGGCCTTTGCTGTGGTTTGGTCCCTGAAGAAGCTGAGACCATACCTCTTTGGGACTCACTTCCTAGTTCAAACCGACCACAGACCTCTCAAATGGCTGATGCAAATGAAAGGTGAAAATCCTAAACTGTTGAGGTGGTCCATCTCCCTACAGGGAATGGACTTTATAGTGGAACACAGACCTGGGACTGCCCATGCCAATGCAGATGGCCTTTCCAGGTTCTTCCACTTAGAAAATGAAGACTCTCTTGGGAAAGGTTAGTCTCATCCTCTTTCGTTTGGGGGGGGGTTGTGTAAGGAAATGCCTCCTTGGCATGGTTGCCCCCTGACTTTTTGCCTTTGCTGATGCTATGTTTACAATTGAAAGTGTGCTGAGGCCTGCTAACCAGGCCCCAGCACCAGTGTTCTTTCCCTAACCTGTACTTTTGTGTCCACAATTGGCAGACCCTGGCATCCAGATAAATCCCTTGTAACTGGTACTTCTAGTACCAAGGGCCCTGATGCCAAGGAAGGTCTCTAAGGGATGCAGCATGTCTTATGCCACCCTGGAGACCTCTCACTCAGCACAGACACACCGCTTGCCAGCTTGTGTGTGCTAGTGAGGACAAAACGAGTAAGTCGACATGGCACTCCCCTCAGGGTGCCATGCCAGCCTCTCACTGCCTATGCAGTATAGGTAAGACACCCCTCTAGCAGGCCTTACAGCCCTAAGGCAGGGTGCACTATACCATAGGTGAGGGTACCAGTGCATGAGCATGGTACCCCTACAGTGTCTAAACAAAACCTTAGATATTGTAAGTGCAGGGTAGCCATAAGAGTATATGGTCTGGGAGTCTGTCAAACACGAACTCCACAGCACCATAATGGCTACACTGAAAACTGGGAAGTTTGGTATCAAACTTCTCAGCACAATAAATGCACACTGATGCCAGTGTACATTTTATTGTAAAATACACCACAGAGGGCACCTTAGAGGTGCCCCCTGAAACTTAACCGACTATCTGTGTAGGCTGACTAGTTCTAGCAGCCTGCCACAAACCGAGACATGTTGCTGGCCCCATGGGGAGAGTGCCTTTGTCACTCTGAGGCCAGTAACAAAGCCTGCACTGGGTGGAGATGCTAACACCTCTCCCAGGCAGGAATTGTCACACCTGGCGGTGAGCCTCAAAGGCTCACCTCCTTTGTGCCAACCCAGCAGGACACTCCAGCTAGTGGAGTTGCCCGCCCCCTCCGGCCAGGCCCCACTTTTTGGCGGCAAGGCCGGAGAAAATAATGAGAATAACAAGGAGGAGTCACTGGCCAGTCAGGACAGCCCCTAAGGTGTCCTGAGCTGAGGTGACTCTAACTTTTAGAAATCCTCCATCTTGCAGATGGAGGATTCCCCCAATAGGGTTAGGATTGTGACCCCCTCCCCTTGGGAGGAGGCACAAGGAGGGTGTACCCACCCTCAGGGCTAGTAGCCATTGGCTACTAACCCCCCAGACCTAAACACGCCCTTAAATTTAGTATTTAAGGGCTACCCTGAACCCTAGAAAATTAGATTCCTGCAACTACAAGAAGAAGGACTGCCTAGCTGAAAACCCCTGCAGAGGAAGACCAGAAGACGACTACTGCCTTGGCTCCAGAAACTCACCGGCCTGTCTCCTGCCTTCCAAAGATCCTGCTCCAGCGACGCCTTCCAAAGGGACCAGCGACCTCGACATCCTCTGAGGACTGCCCCTGCTTCGAAAAGACAAGAAACTCCCGAGGACAGCGGACCTGCTCCAAGAAAGGCTGCAACTTTGTTTCCAGCAGCTTTAAAGAACCCTGCAAGCTCCCCGCAAAAGGCGTGAGACTTGCAACACTGCACCCGGCGACCCCGACTCGGCTGGTGGCGATCCAACACCTCAGGAGGGACCCCAGGACTACTCTAAGACTGTGAGTACAAAAACCTGTCCCCCCTGAGCCCCCACAGCGCCGCCTGCAGAGGGAATCCCGAGGCTTCCCCTGACCGCGACTCTTTTGAATCCAAAGTCCCGACACCTGGGAGAGACCCTGCACCCGCAGCCCCCAGGACCTGAAGGACCGGACTTTCACTGGAGGAGTGACCCCCAGGAGTCCCTCTCCCTTGCCCAAGTGGAGGTTTCCCCGAGGAACCCCCCCCTTGCCTGCCTGCAGCGCTGAAGAGATCCCTAGATCTCCCATTGACTTCCATTACAAACCCGACGCTTGTTTCTACACTGCACCCGGCCGCCCCCGCGCTGCTGAGGGTGAAATTTCTGTGTGGGCTTGTGTCCCCCCCGGTGCCCTACAAAACCCCCCTGGTCTGCCCTCCGAAGACGCGGGTACTTACCTGCAAGCAGACCGGAACCGGGGCACCCCCTTCTCTCCATTCTAGCCTATGTGTTTTGGGCACCACTTTGAACTCTGCACCTGACCGGCCCTGAGCTGCTGGTGTGGTGACTTTGGGGTTGCTCTGAACCCCCAACGGTGGGCTACCTTGGACCAAGAACTGAACCCTGTAAGTGTCTTACTTACCTGGTAAAACTAACAAATACTTACCTCCCCTAGGAACTGTGAAAATTGCACTAAGTGTCCACTTTTAAAACAGCTATTTGTGAATAACTTGAAAAGTATACATGCAATTTTGATGATTTGAAGTTCCTAAAGTACTTACCTGCAATACCTTTCGAAGGAGATATTACATGTAGAATTTGAACCTGTGGTTCTTAAAATAAACTAAGAAAAGATATTTTTCTATATAAAAACCTATTGGCTGGATTTGTCTCTGAGTGTGTGTACCTCATTTATTGTCTATGTGTATGTACAACAAATGCTTAACACTACTCCTTGGATAAGCCTACTGCTCGACCACACTACCACAAAATAGAGCATTAGTATTATCTATTTTTACCACTATTTTACCTCTAAGGGGAACCCTTGGACTCTGTGCATGCTATTCCTTACTTTGAAATAGCACATACAGAGCCAACTTCCTACACACACTGATGCCAGTGTGGAATTTATTTTAAAAATGCACACAGACGGCATCTTAGAGATGCCCCATGTATTTCTCAGTCCACAAACTGACTGGTCTGTGCCAGCCTGCCACTAAAAAACGAGTTTCTGACCCCCTGGGGCGAGAGCCTTTGTGCTCTGAGGCCAGAAACAGGTGCTTCACACCTCCCCCCTGCAGGAACTGTAAAACCTAGCGGTGAGCCTCAAAGGCTCAGGCCTCTGGTTACAGTGCCCCAGGGCACTCCAGCTAGTGGAGATGCCCGCCCTCTGGACAAGCCCCCACTTTGGGTGGCCAGTTCGGGGGGAACTTAAGAAAAAGAGTGACGACCACTTCAGCTGGGACCCAACCCTAAGTTTTCCAGAGCTCAAGTGACCCTCTCCCTGCACAATCCTCCATCTTGGTTTGGAGGACAGGGACCAATAGGGATAGGACTGTGCCCCCCCCCCCCCCCCCCAAAGAGAGTAGACACAAGGAGGGTGTAGCCACCCTTAGGGACAGTAGCCTTTGGCTACTGCCCTCTTACCCCCTAAAACGCCCCAAAATCTTGTATTTAAGGGCTCCCTGAACCAAGCTAGTGAGATTCCTGACGACCTCACAAGGAGGACTGCTGAGCTGACAACCCAGCAGAGAAGAGAAGGCGACAACAACTGACTCTGCCCCAGCCATACCGGCCCTTCTCCTGCTTCAAAAAGCTGCAAAAGAAGAGCAGCGCACTCTGCAGGTCCAGCGACTTCTGAGAAGCCTCCAGAGGACTGTCTGCATCACAGAGGACCAAGAAACTCCCATGAACAGCAGACCGTTCCAAAAGAAAAGAAGAAACTGCTTCTAAAGGAATCCCACCTCACTCCAGAAGCTTGAGTCCTAACCACTTTGCACCCGATGCCCACGGTCAGAGTCCAGGTGGCCCAATTGACCAGAGAGAACCCCCAGGCAATGGCGAGCAAGTGCCCACCCTGGGTTGACATCTCAACCCCTCCACGACTACACCTGCAGAGGGAATCCCGAGGACCCCACTGACCGCAGCTGCCCTGGACGAAGATAACTGACGCCAAAAGACCCACTGCATCTGCAGCCCCCAGGCTTTGGAGAATTCGAAACCCAGTGCAGCGATGATCAACAGGCGGCAGACTTGTTGTTATTTTTTTTTTTTTAAGTGCACACAGAGGTGCCCCCTGAAAGCCTACCAGGTACTAGTGGCTTGACTGACTGGTCCTGAATAGTTCAGCCACCATAGACACATTTCTGCCACCCTGCACTCATTGTAATGCCCCATAATTGAGTATTTAGGTGGCACCTCTGACCCCAAGATCAGGTTTGTAGGAAAATGGCTCCTTGTTGCAGTTACGGAGTTTGTCAAAATGAACTCCAGTTCCATAATGGCTACACTGAGTCCTGGGAAGTTTGGTATCAAACTTCTCAGAATAATAAACCCACACTGATGGCAGTGTTGGATTTATAAAATGCACACACATGGCATCTTAGAGATGCCCCCTGTATTTTACCAATTCCTTCTGTGCAGGACTGACTGGTCTGTGCCCGCCTGCCACTGAAAGACAAGTTTTTGACCCCCTGGGATGAGAGCCTTTGTGCTCTCTGGGGCCAGAAACAAAGCCTGCACTGGATGGAGGTGCTTCACACCTTCCCCCTGCAGGAACTGTAACACCTGGCGGTGAGCCTCAAAGGCTCAAGCCTGGTGTCACAAAGCCCCCAGGGCACCCCAGCCAGTGGAGATGCCCGCCCCCTGGACGAGCCCCCACTTTTGGTGGCAAGTCCAGAGGAGATAATGAGAAAAACAAGGAGTCACCACACCCTCACCAGGTCCACTCCTAAGGTGACCAGAGCTGAAGTGACCCCCTCCTTGAGAAATCCTCCATCTTGCTTTGGAGGGTTAGGCCCAATAGGGATAGGGATGCGCTCCCCTCCCCAGTGGGAGTGGACACGAGGGTGTAGCCACCCTCAGGGACAGTAGCTATTGTCTACTGCCCCTTCACCTAAACACACCCCAAAGTTTAGTATTTATGGGCGACCCTGAACCAAGAGATTCAGATTCATGACAACCTACAAAGAAGGACTGCTTAGTTGAAAAACCCCACAGAGAAGGAAGACAACTGCTTTGGCCACAGCCCTACCGGCCAGTCTCCTACTTCAGGGAACCTGCACCAGCGACACATCCTGAGGCCCAGCGACCTCTGCTGACTCACCTAAGAAGGATCAATAACTCCCATGGACAGCAGACCTGTCCAACCAAGAAAGAAGAAACCATCTTTAATGGGACTCCCACCTCACTCCAGAAGCGTCAGTCCCCAACTCTGCACCCGAGGCCCGTGTCCAGAGGAACTAACTATCCAGAGCGGACCCCCAGGTAACTCCGACAATGTGTCCACCCTGGGCTGACCTCCCTGCACCCCCACTACCACGCCTGCAGAGGGAATCCTGAGGACCCCCTGACCGCGACTGCCCGGGATGAAGATATCTGACGCCTGGAGAAGCACTGCACCCGCAGCCCCCAGGCTCGTGAAAAACCGACTACCGGTGCAGCAGTGACCAGCAGGCGGCCCTCATCAGTGCCCAGTCGGTGGCTTGTCCGAGAAGCCCCCCGTGCCCTGCCTGCAGCGTCTGAGTGATCCCCAGGTCCCTCTATTGAATCCTATTGACAACCTAATGCCCTGTTTGCCCACTCCACCCAGCTGCCCCAGTGCCGCTGAAGGTGTGTTGTGTGCCTACTTGGGGCCCCTCCTGTGCTCTATCAAACCTCCCTGGTCTGCCCTCTGACAGCACGGGTACTTACCTGCAAGCAGACTGGGACCTGAGCACCCCCCTGTTTCCATGGGTTCCCATGTTATTTTGGCTTCTGGTTGACCTGTGCACCTGACCGGCTCCGTGTTGCTGGTGCTGGGTGTTAGGGGTTGCATTGAACCCCCAACGGTGGGCTACCTGTGCCCAGGAGACTGAACTTGTAAGTGCTTTACTTACTGTGATAACTAAACTGTACTTACCTCCCCCAGAAATTGTTGAAAATTGCACAGTGTCCACTTTTAAAATAGCTTATTGCCATTTTATGAAAAACTGTGTACATTACTGTTTTGAATCAAAGTTCTAACTATACCTATGCAAAGTACATTTCATTGAATGTACTTACCTGCAATCCGAACCTTGTGGTTCTGATAAAAAATGAACAAAATAATATTTTTCTATATAAAAACCTATTGGCCTGGAGTTGTCATTGTGTTTATTTTCACTTATTACTTGTGTGTACAACAAATGCTCAACACTACCCCCTGATAAGACTAAATGCTCAACCACACTACCACAAATAGAGCATTAGTATTATCTATTATTGCCCCTGTCAAGCCTCTTGAGGAACCCCTTGACTCTGGACGCACTATCTCATTTCATATAGTATATACAGAGCCAGATACCTACAAGGATCTAGTGGACTCTGTGCACGATGTACTTCCTTTTAATGCACCATATAGAGTGCCAGCTACCTGGAGTGTCTACACAGTTTGCATCCTCATAATAAGCATAAAGAATGTAAATACTACAGAACCTTTTCTGCCAAGACATTGAAGGGCAACGAGGTCAGTCTACTTTTATGACTCAACAAGATGTCCCTATTGGAATCTGGTTCTCATAAGGTTGAGGGTTCAAGTCGCTCTCAACCTGAGCGTAAACACAAAAATGAAGTCTCTACCTCATGTGTCAAAGACTTAAAAAGGCTGAAAGCTACTGACAAAACCTCTGAGTCTGGAAAATCAGGCACTAAGGACTGTTCTTCAGGTTACACTCGGAAGAGATCTAATTCTTCTGTGCCCGTCACTCTTCAGAAAGAGTAATCGTCAGTGAACATTAGATAGTTGACGGACCCATTTTCGACGGCAGCTGCAGAGACCTTCATCAACGGTACGTTCCCTGTCGCTTCCAGTCACCACAGTGATAACAATCACTCCAACAAGGTTGACGGCGACCACCTTGCTGATGACTGCCATCCCATTGATGGTGGTTTTTAAATCTGTCATCAATACGTAATCAGTAGCCATAACGGTCAAAAGATCACCTCTTTGTCTGCACCATCACCGACGAGACAGATACAACTATCACCAACTAAGGTCTCCCTGTTGCCCGTAGGTTTTTGGCAGAGGAATCAGGAGAGGAAGGACTTTACGGTTCAGCATACAGCCCTTCTCAACTAAGGATCTTCTCAGTCTGTCTCCTAGCTCTTTACCCTAGCAGTGACTTCAGCCTAACTGGCAGAAGATTATTCTTTTGCTTCTTTCCATCAGGCTATGTCCCAGTATTAACTATTTCCAAAAGCAGTATTTTGATGAAGAGCCCTATAAGGAACACCATGGATCAAGGGAGGATATCATCTTAGTGCCTAACTCTTTGGTCACCAATTTGAGACACATGCTTACTGACTATTACAAGCACTTATCACTCACCCTGGGTTGTGACATCTGAGGATTTCATAATCTCCCAGAGAGAGCAGCTAAGCGTTTCGCTTTGCCAATGCCGTCAAAACAGACAGATTGCTTTCTTTGATTTTAAAGAGCCGTTTCAGAAATATGTGCGCTCTGTTCTGCTGATAAGCTACTTATAGGAAGAAGGGCTAAAAGTGATGCACAATCCTGTTACTGTCACAGGAGTGCTGCCTCGATTGGACAAAAAATACAAGGCACCAGACGATGCCTCAGCATGTCTAGTTGGTCATCCTCATTCGGACTCAGTGGTGGCTCAGGTGGCACAGAGGACGTCCAAGAATCCGTCTGCTCCGATTTCTGCACCTCCAGACAAAGAAGGTAGACGGCTAGACAATATTGGGAAGAGGTTCTCCTCCATGGTTAGCGTAGTGATAAGAGCTGCTAACTCACTAGCGGTGTTAGCCAGGTTTGACAGACGGCTATGGGCAGACATCGCCCCACATGTTGACCAGTTGCCGGAGGACGGAAGATCGGAGGCAAAGAAGACGTTGCAGGAAGGTCAGCGCACATCAGCGGAACTCATAGACTGTGCAGTGGACATAGCCACGACTGCATTGGCTAAAGGCTGCATCATTCTGGCCTGAGGTACAAAATAAGATTTTAGACCTACCTTTCGATGGCCAGGCATTATTTGGTAAACATATTGACGAGGCTTTACAATCTATCAAATCCGACACGGATACAGCAAGATCATTAGGGACTCTCCAGTTTCGAAAGCCTTCCTTTCGAGCTAGAGGACGTGGTCAGCCTTCATATAGAGGAGGATATCAGCAATATAGATATTCAACCTATCCTTCCTCCTCTCACCAGTTCCGTCAATACTACCCACAATGACAACCACCCCAAGCAGCTTATGGTAGATCTGGCACTAGGGGACGCTCAACTCGCCCTTCTAAAGACTCGGTTTGTAGAACCTGATACATCCGAGGCGCCGGCTACACCCAACTCTCCTCCTCTGGTTCTAGGCAGAAGGATATCCCTGTTCCTCAAGCAATGGCAAGGCATCACATCAGACAAGTGGGTCCTCCAATTAGTGAAACAGGGCCACAGTCCGGAGTTTATCAAACTACCTCACTCCAATCCTCCTCGCAGGACTCCTTCAAGGTATCCAGAACAACTCAAGAGGGAGATCAACAAGATGCTCTTCAAAGGAGCTATAGAGAAGGTACCTCGGTCACAGCGAGGAAGAGGGTTTTATTCCAGGTTCTTTCTCATTCGCAAGAAGTGGAAAGATTGGGAGGCTGATCCTCGACCTAAGGGAACTAAACATCTACTTAAAAAAGCAGTCGCTCCACATAAGCCTGCAGGATGTCCTCCTGCGTCTGAACCAGGGAGATTTCATGTATACACTAGACCTAAAAGACACATATTTCCACATTCCCATCCACCCTACCCACAGACAGTACCTGAGATTCATGGTAGCCGGAAGCCATTTTCAATTTTGTGTCCTCCCTTTTGGCCTAAAATCAGCTCCCAGAATATTCACCAAATGCCTAGCGCCAATCGCAGCTTTCCTCAGGAGAAAACTCCAGATATTTCGATATCTTGACGATTGGCTGATAAAAGCAAACACCTATGCAGGAGTGCGCAGATCAACAAGAAGGTGCGTTTCCTTGCTAAGCAGTTTAGGCCTCACCGTCAACTGGGAGAAGTCCAAACCTCTACCGGCACGCAGTATCACCTTTTTAGGGGCGAATCTGGACACGCAATCCACCAGTAGAGAGACAACAGAAGTTACTGACTCTAGCAAAGTCAATACAGGGAAGAAGCTGCATTTCTGTTCACCTGTTCAAATACTTGTTGGGTATGATGTCCTCATGCATATCTCTAGTTCCTCTCTGCAGACTAAAAATGGGACAGCTACAGAAGCAACTCAACTATCAATGGCTCCAGATTTCTGGAATCTTCGAAGATCGGATAAACATAACCCCAGCAATAGCCAAAGCCCTGACATGGTGGTCTCAAAAGCATCATCTGTCCATCGGCGTTTCCTTTCTACATCGTCCAGCTCCGTGGACCATCACTACGGACGCATCTCTGGAGGGCTGGGGAGCCGTGTTGCAAGATATTCAAGTAAGTGGCAAGTGGCCACTAGAGTTGAGAGTGATGCACATCAATCTGCTAGAGCTCAGAGCAGTTTCTCGCTTTGCAGGCCTTTCCCCTGAAAATAGCAGGATCAGACGTAGTAAGAACAGACATTACCACTACGATGCATTACCTCAACAAACAAGAAGGCACGAGATCTCTCACCCTCTCCAAGGAAGCCCAAAGAATTTGGAATTGTGCCTTGCGGCAAGGCATCAGACTCATAGCGGTGCATTTGCCGGGGATAGAGAACAAGATAGCGGACTTGCTCAGCAGGCAAAGATCGAGCTTCCACGAGTGGTAGCTGGACCAGTACACAGTGGACTACATCTTTTCCCAGTGGGGAAAGCCAACCATAGACCTGTTCGGCAACAAGTGGAACACCAAATGTCAGTACTTCGCAAGCTGGCATCACCCAAAGGGATCTTGGGGGAATGAGTTTTCCATAGTTTGGTCAGACATCTTTGCTTATGCCTTTCCTCCAATCCCATTGATCCCAAGAGTCCTCACGAAGATGAAGGCAGAGCCATGCATCTTGATATTGATAGCTCCGTACTGGCCTCGCCAACACTGGTTTGCAGAGCTTCTTCTTCTATCAATGAAGCCTCACATTCCAATGAAACCGTCGCCACAGTTACTAACGATGAACAAAGGACAAATATCGCGCCCGGATCCTCAGTCGATGCGATTGTCAGCATGGCTCCTGGGCAGAGGGAGTTTGCACATCTGAATATCCCACAGGAATGTAGGGACATTTTGTCCAGAGCTAGAGCGGATAGCACTAATAAGGCTTACTCTTGCAAATGGAAAAGATTTTGTTTCTGGTGTCACCAGCGGCAAATTGATCCACTGTCCTCACCGCCGGAACAAATATTGCTGTATTTCTTGCATTTAGCGCAATCAGGCCTGGCGCATTCCTCCATAAAGGTGCATCTGGCGGCAATAGCATCATGCAGGCGCTCAGACTCTTCACCTTCGCTGTATTCCTCTTGTTTAATCAAACGGTTTCTAAAAGGGCTTTTCAGGGTCTTTCCTCCATTCAGACCTCCTCCTCCCTCGTGGAACCTGAATATTGTTTTAGCACAGTTGATGAAGTATCCGTTTGAACCGATTAATCGCACCTCTCTGAAATTCCTTTCTTGGAAAGTTGCTTTACTGGTGGCTCTCACATCAGCCAGACGGGTCAGTGAGGTACAGGCCCTCTACATACAAGAGCCATTCTTGCAGATTAAACAAGACAAACTACTGCTGCACATAAACCCGCATTTCATCCTGAAGGTCCCTTCGGACTTCCACATGAACGAGCCCTTAGTTTTTAAAACCTTTTTTTCCACATCCATCTACTCCTGCGGAAAGAGCATTACACTCCTTAGACGTTAAGAGATGTGTTCCATTCTACTTGGACAGAACTAAGTCCTTTCGCTGCTCTAATCAATTGTTCGTAGCTTACAGTGCACCCAGACGAGGCCAACCGCTCTCCAAACAGAGTATATCCAGATGGATCGCCTCAGCCATTTGAATCTGCCATCAGGCAGCGGGTAAACCTCTGCATTCGTCAGTCCGCGCTCATTCTACGCGGGCAGTTTCTTCCTCAGCAGTGCTGTTAGCAGGGGTTTCTCTGCAAGACATATGCAGAGCAGCAACAAGGAAGAGCTGCCATACATTAACAAGACATTACTGCTTGAAGCACTATCTCAAGGAGAGGTAGCAGTGGGTCAAGCAGTCCTTAGGAACCTCTTCAGGTGAAGGTGGGCCATCTCTTTCATCCCTCCATCCTAGATCAAGTATGCACATTGTTTGTCTCTTATGTTCGGCTACAGATTCAATACTTCATGTTTTTTGGAAAAAAAACAGAAAAGTGAAGAGAAGTAAAGATGGGGTTGACAGACGGTATTTTGTTTGAAGTATTCCTTTATATAAATATATACATATGTATTATTTATACAGGTGTTTTGTCACTTGGTTACAGTGTTACAATGTGCATAAGTACTGCTCGCTACTCTGATACAAGCATGTGAATCTATGAAAGTTCCAATACTGGAGTAAGAAAATTAGTTACTTACCTTTAACTGTAGTTCTCCAGTATTGGAATATTTCATAGATTCACATGCGACCCACCCACCTCCCCGGAGAAAACACACACACACACACACACACACACACACACACACACACACACACACACACACCTCGTCTGATTGGTGGATGCTCAAGTTTGGTCCTTTTCTTAAAATAACTCTGATAGACTGTTAAATTGAAGAGGCCTAGGGCCCTTTTGTTAATATATTTCAACACTACTTGTGTAATTTGTACCGGGGGCTCCCATCTTGATGACGGGGAATGATTAAAGCATGTGAATCTATGAAAGATTCCAATACTGGAGAACTACAGTTACAGGTAAGTAACTAATTTTCTTTTACTGTGGAGAGACTTGTTCAACCAATTGGCTAAAAACAGACAACTCTGCTTATGACAGGCTCTCCATGGTATAGTGCCAGAACAGTCTTTTAAAAGCAAACTTCACAGCACTAGGGAACTTAAATTTACACCTGGAGAATTAAATTATGAATTTGCAAAAACCTTTCTGATTTAGCGGCAGTGCAATTGGTACAACAGGTCACAGCTCCCACTCATAAACAAGTTCACTTAATAGACCCTATATTTACAAATATAATATATTATCTAATATGGTTAAAGATGATCCTGTTGATATTTACTGGTCAGACTAAAAGAGAATACTTTTTCAACTATGCAGAACTGGAAGTAAAATTATCATGCCACACCAACCCAGACTGTCATTGCTGGTCAAAGCTAGACACAGCATCATGGGAGAGTATTTACCAGCTCTTCCCCTGAAATTGTAGAGGATAATGCTGATAAGTACACCTGGATTGAGGCTTGGATGCGGAACGCCCGGGGCAGCCTAGCACCTCTGAGGCAAGGAAGGCCAGACTTTTCGAATGCTGGGAACCATGGTTTTCAGTGGAACTCGACTGGAAAAAAAGAACCCAAAAAATTGGAAAGTGTGTGGAGAAAACCTATGATATCTGTAAGGAGAATTCTTAGAAAGCAGTTAAGATATTAAGCACGTTGGGAAGTAAGATTTACCTACTTTTCCACTAAGATTAATAATGCGTTAAGCTTATCTAAAGAGCCAAACCTAAAATCAGTCAGGTCCTACTCAGTCAGAGGCTTGATGTAACCTGCTTGCTTCTTAGGCAAGGTAAATAATATCATCCTTATACTCCCAGGGGATTGTGGCATAATCCAGTCTCTCCAGATGCCACATGATATCAGCACAACTAAGTAAAACTGCCTTTCCAGAAATTAACTTGAAGGTCACAGATGAAACTTAAGTCAGTGAAATCAGGCACCCCGCAGGACCCAGCCCCCCCCCCAGAAATGATGATGAAAGGGGTAAAAGCAGTGTTTTGTATCTTGACAGATATGTTCAACTATTCATTACAGTCCAGGATGGTCCCGCCAGCATGGAAAGATGCTGTTGTGAAGCCTTTGCTGAAAAAACCCTCCACTGATCCCCCATAGTGTGAAAACTACAGAACGGTCTCCCTCCTTCCAGAGCCAAGTAAAGCCTTGGAGATGTTTGTAAATCTCTTTATTTCTTGAGACAAATGGTATCTTACATCCTTTTGAGACTGACTTTAGACCAGAAAGTAGTACAGAAACAGATTTGCTTGCATCTGTGGAGGAATGGAGAGCATTCCTAGATCAAGTCTTTTCAGCGGCTTAAATTCTTCTAGATCTGTGCCCAGCCTTTGATGCTATCTCCCATCCCATCCTGTCCTGATTCAAAGGCTGGAAGAGGATTGCATCTCTGGGTTGGTGCTAAAATAGCTTGCCTCCTTTCTTGAAAATAGAACTTTTCTGGTGTGCAAAGAAACTCCGCTGTCCAAAGTCCACCTCCTAAACTGTGGGGTGCCCCAGGGTTTGTCACTAAGCCCCACTCTGTTAACCTATGTTCTCATGCTGGCAGAGATTGTGAAGTCATGTGGTTTTTCACTTGTGTGTAAGGCAGATGACACAAATCGTCATCTCCCCAAATAAGACGTCCAACCACCTTGATGACTGCTTAAAGCATATATAAGACTAGATGTCTGCGAGCGGTCTAAAATTAAATGGAGAAGAGACGGATGTGCTAGAGGTTGGAAACAATCCTGCTCACTGGATGGAATTGAGGTGACAAGATTATTTTGCCACTCAGCCCAACCCTAAATCAGCAGTCAGGAGCCTGGGCTTTTGGATCAACAGCAAGCTTTCTATGGAGGTTCAGGCCAAGATTTTAGCATCAAACAGTTTCGGCCTACTCCCCATGCTGAGAAAACTGTTAGAATGGTTGCCGGAACCCTCATGGAGAGTGGTTGTGCAAGGACTGATAAAATCGTAAGTAGATTATGGAAACTCTTTAAATCTGTGGAGTCCCATATCTGTTGTGAAAAGACTCCAGGTAATCCAAAACACTGCAGCACAGATTTTTTTAAAAATCCCCAAGAAGCAGTTGGCTGCAGCGTCCCTGGTGAGCTTGCACTGGTTTCCAGTAAACAAAAATAATCCAGTTCAAGGCATGCTGTCTTGCTCATTGAGCAATACCCAAGAAGGGGCCTTGGCTGACACAGAGTAGGACCCTACAACCCTATGATAAATTTTAACTCCACAAACCAGCAACTATTTGCGGTCCCTAGGATCAAGTAAACCAGGGGTGGGGGATGCTCATTTGCTTTCCTTTTTCCCAAACTCTGGAACGCTCTTCAGACAGGCATAAAGGTTGTCTCAGAACTAAGATTCAGAAAATTTGAAGACTGGTCTTGTCAGCTAACTTGCAGGCTTGGGACAATGCAATCGATGTGTCTCAAGGGTGGGAGGCATGTGTTGTAGAAATCTACAGGAATATAATAGAATAGCTGTGCTAATTCTTAAAGGGTGCGCCAGAATTGCTACCTCAAAGTATTGCCACTTCAAAGTATCAAACAACTCATTACATTAAGCCCAATTTGGCAATTAACAGTGCGCATCTTTTTTAAAAAAATCTGTTTGTTGCCTTTGATCTGTGTGTGTACTGCCCCTGCTGAACTTGGTGGATACCAAAGAAGAGGGACTGTGCCTGCTGTGTTCTGCTTGTGGAGAAGTCATCTCTGAAGCGCAGCCAAAGCAGAAACCCCCAAGGGTCAGTTGGCTGACCTCTTGTTCACAGCATAGGGAAACAACAGCTTAGAAGCCTGCTAGGGCAATTTGGTAACCCAAAATCTTCAGACCACTGCTGTGCAGCACCAGAAACCAGGATCTGATGTGCAAAGTTGCACCCAAGTTCACTGAGCCCGGGAGAGTCAATCGAGTACAGTTTAATTGTCAAGAAGCACAATGATCTCCCAGGGCAGGGTTTAGTTGAGACTGATACTGGGCAACTGGGAGACAACTGATGCACCTCAGTGCACCTCCTGGCTTTGCGCTCCTGGCATGGAATATCGTGAAAAGTAACTGACGTGTACATGCCAAGGTAGCGGATATATAGGTGACGGGCCGCCACTTCTGGCGAGGACGACGCTGCACAGAGCTGATTGACACCACGTACAGGCGCACACGGGTACTGCTCATGAAGAATCTTCTGGGTCCAGTTTGACGCCTGGGGAAATTCAAATGTAAGGAATCTACGGCTCGATATTGTCTCTACCAGATCAGGCTTTACAGAAGGTAAGTAACTTATTCATATGTGTGATTTTAAAAATTCATATATTTGCGTCTGATCACTAAGCATACAGAAAATGTAAATACCATGTGAATTGTATGTATGACTTCAGCTGTTTATCAAAAAACTCTAATCTCTCGTCCCCTTTTTGTTTTTTCTGTCTCTTTCCCTCTTTGCCCATTGTTTGTTTTTCCTTCCTTGTCATATCTTTCCTTTGCAGCAATCATTCGAGAAGCAGGGATTTCACACTGGAACTCCGGCCGCCTCCTTTAATTTGCCTTCCGCTCTGGGCAGTGCAGGACCCATCAATGCTGCAGCCGGGTATCCCCCTGCTCCCTTCATGCACATCCTGACCCCACATCAGCAGCCACACTCTCAGATCCTGCACCATCACCTTCAACAGGACGGGCAGGTAAGATACAGGCTCCCCCTTCTTCTAGAGCACACCTTTCAGCCTGTGATTTTCTGCTTGGAGTGTCCCCACATCAACCCATTCCTAATCATCTGAAATCACATTCATACATACATGTGTGATAAATTAGAGAACAAATGCCTGGGTTAACATACAGTTTTTTACTGTTTGGCCCCATTCTCAGTAGTAGCTTACAGTTAGAACTGTGGATTTCTGTTGTCAAAGTATGTACCTTTATTTTGCATATCCTGCCACTTTGCATCAGCTGCCATATTTGCAGATGATTCTGTGTTGCCACCTGCAGCAAGAAGACCAGGTAATAAGCTTTCTGAACCGTTTTACTCACCAAGGCACTTCCCAGTACCACTCCCTCCACTCTCTGGTTGCACATGGCCTGCACTGCACAGATTAGCGTTCCCCTGCTGGCAGTATCCACTTTGGGAGGTTCCCTTATCCTCTTCCCCTTGCAATGTATTTCCTTTATTGTGCACGGGTATATACACACACACTGAGGGCACAGCCATATGCACTTGGAATTGCTGTAAGCCCCCAAGGGTCCCACCACTACAGCGCACTGCTGCACCCAACACCCACATGGCGATTATCTTGGGTTTCCATACCACATACATGGCAATCTTGTCTCCTTAATGGTCTATTTTTTCAACATATATCAGAAACAATACAGGCAAAATGTAGTCAGTCATTAGCAAGAATTTTCCACTTAGTTCCGCTGCTGGTTAAACCACATTATTCATTGCCTTGTCATTACTAGTTTGGTATAATCCGCTGACCCCTGGAGCTCCAGTCTTAGCTACAACAGCTTTTTTTTCCAAGCATTTATAGCCAAAGAAAAGGCTTACAAGTGTGCAGATAATATTGAGCGTATGTTTTTTGATGGATCCTTCGAATGCATATTCCTCACCTTATGAATATTCTCCTGAGGTCAGACAATGTCTGAAAAAACTCAGATAGTACTCCTGCACACCAGTAGGTGGCACACTACAGCTCTGCACTGACTGTTCCACTCTGGAAATGAACGGAGCTGCATATATGCGCCACCCGTGTGTGCTGACGTCCTTTTGTTTATTTCTGCTCCTTAAGATGCAGGTCTGGAGCTCTACACCTTTGATCTCTAACGTGTTTTTTTTTCATAAAAAGTGTTTTTTTCTAGTGTGCAAGGGGATATGTCCCCTCATAAAATGACAGTTTAATCCTGATAGGGACTGTAACATGTGTAACAGATTCTCGGGTTGTGTTCTCACCATCAACGGAAAAGAGTGCTTCCTTTGCTATGGTGATGAGACGGGCAGCAGATTTATTACCTTTACAGCTGCTAACTATGGAAGTCAAAATAAATGTATTGACAAAAGTTTTAAAACTGGACAAACTTCCTCTGAGCCCTTATTTTCATTTAATGAAGCCCTGACTGACACCCTAACAAGCACCTGGTCTACATACTTTTCCTGCCAACCATTGAACAGGCAGGTTGCCAGGCAACTCTTAATTTGTCATTGCACCATACAACATAACGTTTGGTGGCTCAGGCTTCCATCAGCAGGATGAACCACAATTAATTCCCTACAACTTCACCCAGACAAATTCAAACTGGATAAAAAGATTTGGGAAACAAATGGTTTCTTCGGACAGCCTAGCCATACGGTCAGTCAGTGTAAGCTATTTGCTGAGAAGATATTCCCACGCTATTTTGGACATGGTGGACAAGATCTTACAGGCAGTCCCATAGGAATTTCCAGCCAACCTGGCTCAGACTATCTGGGATGGTCAAGGTGCAGCATAATGCATTATATATTGACTGGAAACTACCTGTGGCTTGAGCAGAGCCACCAATAGTGTGGTGCTGAAGTGTCACACCTGGACAGGATCCGTGGGCTTCACTGGTGATGCAGTGGCCTCTTTGATGGATATGCCATCGACAGATCTCACTTGTTTGAGAAAGCTGATTTCAGCGTTGAAATACATCAGGGAGAGTAGGGTCATGGTGTGTTCCTTCGGTCTTATTATTACTGTGAGGCAGTACCCTCAACATTTCTGCCCCCTTTTGAGGCTGCACAAAAGGTTTGGAGCACGGCAATGCCAAGATCGACTGCCCTTGCAACAAGCATCCCAATCCTGTCTGGCTGGGATCAAGCGGACAACGTCTAAGCTACCACTGGCAGCAAACATCCCCGTCTCCCACCCCTAGCATCTGCCTCCAGCTTCTTAAGGGGACATGACAACCCTGTGGGAGGAAAGATTTTCTCAAAGGGTAGCTGTAGGAAGTTGGCTGTGTATGCACTATTTCAAAGTAAGGAATAGTATGCACAGAGTCCAAGGGTTCCCCTTAGAGGTAAGATAGTGGCAAAAAGAGATAATACTAATGCTCTATTTTGTGGTAGTGTGGTCGAGCAGTAGGCTTATCAAAGGAGTAGTGTTAAGCATTTGTTGTACACACACATGCAATAAATGAGGAACACACACTCAGAGACAATTCCAGGCCAATAGGTTTTTGTATAGAAAAATATCTTTTCTTAGTTTAAGAACCACAGGTTCAAATTTTACATGTAATACTTCAAATGAAAGGTATTGCAGGTAAGTACTTTAGGAACTTTGAATAATCACAATAGCATATATACTTTTCAAATAAATCACATATAGCTATTTTAAAACTAGACACTTAGTGCAATTTTCTACAGTTCCTGGGGGAGGTAAGTATTTGTTAGTTTTTATACGTAAGTAAACCACCTACGGGGTTCAAGTTTGGGTCCAAGGTAGCCCACCGTTGGGGGTTCAGAGCAACCCCAAAGTTACCACACCAGCAGCTCAGGGCCGGTCAGGTGCAGAGGTCAAAGTGGTGCCCAAAACGCATAGGCTTCAATGGAGAAGGGGGTGCCCCGGTTCCAGTCTGCCAGCAGGTAAGTACCCGCGTCTTCGGAGGGCAGACCAGGGGGGTTTTGTAGGGCACCGGGGGGGACACAAGTTAGCACAGAAAGTAAACCCTCAGCAGCACGGGGCGGCCGGGTGCAGTGTGCAAACACATGTCGGGTTTTCAATTGGAATCAATGGGAGACCAAGGGGTCTCTTCAGCGATGCAGGCAAGGGGGGGGGGTCATAGGGGTAGCCACCACCTGGGCAAGGGAGAGGGCCTCCTGGGGGTCACTCCTGCACTGGAGTTCCGATCTTTCAGGTCCTGGGGGCTGCGGGTGCAGAGTCTTTTCCAGGCGTCGGGATCTGGGAGTCAGGCAGTCGCGGTCAGGGGGAGCCTCGGGATTCCCTCTGCAGGCGTCGCTGTGGGGGATCACGGGGGGCAACTCTGGCTACTCACGGTCTCGTAGTCGCCGGGGAGTCCTCCCTGAAGTGTTTTCTCCACAAGTCGAGCCGGGGGCGTCGGGTGCAGAGTTGCAAGTCTCACGCTTCTGGCGGGAAATGCAGTTGTCTTTAAGTTGGTCCTTTGGAAACAAAGTTGCAGTCTTTGTTGAACAGGGCCGCTGTTCTCGGGAGTCTCTTGGTGCTTTTAGAGCAGGGCAGTCCTCTGAGGATTCAGAGGTCGCTGGTCCTGGGGAAGCGTCGCTGGAGCAGTTTCTTCAGAAGGGGGAGAGACAGGCCGGTAGGGCTGGGGCCAAAGCAGTTGGTGTCTCCGTCTTCTTTGCAGGGTTTTTCAGCTCAGCAGTCCTCTTCTTCTTAGGTTGCAGGAATCTGAGTTCCTAGGTTCAGGGAAGCCCCTAAATACAGAATTTAGGGGTGTGTTTAGGTCAGGGAGGGCAGTAGCCAATGGCTACTAGCCCTGAGGGTGGCTACACCCTCTTTGTGCCTCCTCCCAAGGGGAGGGGGTCACATTCCTATCCCTATTGGGGGGATCCTCCATCTGCAAGATGGAGGATTCCTAAAAGTCAGTCACTTCAGCTCAGGTTGCCTTAGGGGCTGTCCTGACTGGCCAGTGACTCCTCCTTGTGTTTCTCATTATCTCCTCCGGCCTTGCCGCCAAAAGTGGGGCCGTGGCCGGGGGGGGGTGGGCATCTCCACTAGCTGGAATGCCCTGTGGTGCTGTAACAAAGGGGGTGAGCCTTTGAGGCTCACCGCCAGGTGGTACAGTTTCTACAAGGGGGAGGTGATAAGCATCTCCACCCAGTGCAGGCTTTGTTACTAGCCACAGAGTGACAAAGGCACTCTCCCCATGTGGCCAGCAACAGGTCTCGAGTGTGGCAGGCTGCTAAAACCAGTCAGCCTACACGGGTAGTTGGTTAAGGTTTCAGGGGGCACCTCTAAGGTGCCCTCTAGGTTGTATTTTACAATAAAATGTACACTGGCATCAGTGTGCATTTATTGTGCTGAGAAGTTTGATACCAAACTTCCCAGTTTTCAGTGTAGCCATTATGGTGCTGTGGAGTTCGTGTTTGACAGACTCCCAGACCATTTACTCTTACGGCTACCCTGCACTTACAATGTCTAAGGTTTTGCTTAGAGACTGAAGGGGCACAGTGCTCATGCACTGTTGCCCTCACCTATGGTATAGTGCACCCTGCCTTAGGGCTGTAAGGCCTGCTAGAGGGGTGACTTATCTATACTGCATAGGCAGTGTGAGGTTGCATGGCACCCTGAGAGGAGTGCCATGTCGACTTACTCGTTTTGTCCCCACTAGCACACACAAGCTGGCAAGCAGTGTGTCTGTGCTGAGTGAGGGGTCCCCAGGGTGGCATAAGATATGCTGCAGCCCTTAGAGACCTTCCCTGGCATCAGGGCCCTTGGTACCAGGGGTACCAGTTACAAGGGACTTACCTGGATGCCAGGGTGTGCCAATTGTGTAAACAAAAGTACAGGTTAGGGAAAGAACACTGGTGCTGGGGCCTGGTTAGCAGGCCTCAGCACACTTTCAAATCAAAACATAGCATCAGCAAAGGCAAAAAGTCAGGGGGTAACCATGCCAAGGAGGCATTTCCTTACAGTAGCAAAATACAACATCTGACAAATGTGCCCTTCAGATCCTAAAAGGCTGTGCTCTGCTGTCCCTTTACAAACTGCCCCATCTTTCGCTTGTAGGAAGCTGGCTCTCTATAGTGGACCAACATGAGGTACACTGTGCAAAGAGTCTACCAAATCCCCACGTTTCACCGAGGTACAAACATCCCAAGTGCTCTCTTTGGGTAGTGTGGTTGAGTAAGAGGGTAGTGCAAAGCATGTAATGCACGCTCTCATACAGGGAGACACACTTAATAAAGGAATCCAACACAAATTTATAAAAAATAACACATGCTTTTATATAAACATATGTTCGATGGCATCTGTCGCTGTAGATACGCATGTTCTGCAATAGCTCGCCATCTGGTGTTGGGCCGGAGTGTTACAAGTTGTTTTTCTTCGAAGAAGTCTTTCGAGTCACGGGACCGAGTGACTCCTCCTTTTGTCTCCATTGCGCATGGGCGTCGACTCCATCTTCGATTGTTTTTTTTCCGCCATCGGGTTCGGACGTGTTCCTGTCGCTCCGAGTTTCGGAACAGAAAAAATTGTTAATTTCGGAAGATTTTCGTCGGTATTGTTGCGTTCGGGATCGGCGTACTTACATTCAACACCGCATCGAAGATCGAAGAGCTCCGGTGCCCTTCGGGGTAGTTTTTCGATCCTCCGTCGGGGCCTGGTCGGCCCGACCGCGTGCTGAGGAACGCCGATGGAACGGACCCCTTTCCGTTTCTGCCCCAAATGCCACAATAAATACCCCTACACAGACCAACACTTGGTCTGCAACCTGTGCCTGTCACCTGAGCACAGCGAAGACACCTGCGAGGCCTGTCGTGCGTTCCGGTCCCGAAAAACACTCCGAGACCGTCGAGCCAGAAGACTTCAAATGGCGTCCGCACCGACAGCCCGACGGGAGTTCGAGGAACAGGAAGAGGAAGGTACCTTCTCGATCCAAGACTCAGACTCCGAAGGATTCGACGATACACAAACCGTGAGTAAGACGTCGAAAACCACACAAAGAAACATTTACAAGGCCCAGGGGACGCCACTGCCACCAGGCCATGGCTCAACCCATAAAATCGGTGACCGACCGTCGGCACCGAAAAAGGCCCAAACGGTGCCGAGATCGTCCGACTCCGGTCGAGACACCGGCACGCAGCCTTCTCGGGACCGAGAAAGTGCTGGAGACAAGCCTCGACACCGAGATGCCGGTGTGGACACGGCTCGACGCCGAGACAGCGGCACCGAAACAGATCGACGCCGAGAGGTTTCGACCCCGAAAAGGAAAAAAGTCACCTCGGAGCCGAAAAAACACGCAGACAAAGTTTCGATGCCGAAACAAACTGCAAGCGACCCAGCTTCAGGCTCTTATACAGAAGAGCACTCGCTAACCTCCCAAATGCAGAAGCATAGGTTTGAGGAAGAGCTACAAGCAACTGATGCGGACCATACGCAAAAGCGTATCTTCATTCAGCAGGGGACAGGAAAAATAAGCACCCTTCCCCCCATTAGGAGAAAGAGAAGGTTGGAGTTCCAGACGGAACAAGCACCACAACCAAAAGTGGTGAAAAGAGTTACACCACCACCCTCTCCTCCGCCCGTGATTAACGTTTCACCAGCACAAACGCCATCACACTCCCCAGCTCACACCACCATGAGCCAGGGTGACCAAGACCAGGACGCATGGGACCTATACGACGCCCCAGTGTCAGATAACAGCCCAGAGGCATACCCTACAAAACCATCTCCACCAGAAGACAGCACCGCGTACTCTCAGGTGGTGGCTAGAGCAGCACAATTTCACAACGTAAGCCTCCACTCAGAACAGGTCGAGGATGATTTCTTGTTCAACACACTCTCCTCCACCCACAGCTCCTACCAAAGCCTGCCTATGCTCCCTGGTATGCTCCGGCACGCAAAAGACATATTTAAGGACCCGGTCAAAAGTAGGGCAATCACACCAAGGGTGGAAAAAAAGTATAAGCCGCCTCCTACGGACCCGGCTTTCATCACAACACAGCTGCCACCAGACTCTGTTGTTGTAGGAGCAGCTAGAAAAAGGGCCAACTCTCACACATCTGGAGATGCACCACCCCCAGATAAAGAAAGCCGCAAGTTTGATGCAGCTGGTAAGAGAGTCGCAGCACAAGCTGCAAACCAGTGGCGCATCGCGAACTCCCAGGCACTACTTGCGCGCTATGACAGAGCCCACTGGGACGAGATGCAACATCTCATTGAACATCTGCCCAAAGACTTCCAAAATAGGGCAAAACAAGTGGTTGAGGAGGGACAGGCCATCTCCAACAACCAGATCCGCTCCTCCATGGACGCTGCAGATACAGCTGCACGGACAATTAATACATCTATAACTATCAGAAGGCATGCATGGCTCCGAACGTCTGGATTTAAACCAGAGATTCAACAAGCAGTTCTCAATATGCCTTTTAATGAAAAAGAACTGTTCGGTCCAGAAGTGGACACAGCGATTGAGAAACTCAAAAAAGATACGGACACTGCCAAAGCCATGGGCGCACTCTACTCCCCGCAGATCAGAGGGAATTACAGCTCATTCCGTAAAACGCCCTTTCGAGGGGGGTTTCGGGGTCAAAGCACACAAGCCAGCACCTCACAAGCCACACCGTCCAGTTACCAAGGACAGTATAGAGGAGGTTTTCGGGGACAATATAGAGGAGGGCAATTCCCTAGAAATAGAGGAAGATTCCAAAGCCCCAAAACCCCTACTACTAAACAGTGACTCACATGTCACTCACCCCCTCCACACAACACCAGTGGGGGGACGAATAGGTCATTATTACAGAGCATGGGAGAAAATCACTACAGACACTTGGGTTCTAGCAATTATCCAACATGGTTACTGCATAGAATTTCTACAGTTCCCTCCAAACATACCACCAAAAGCACAAAATTTAACAACACACCATTCCAATCTCCTAGAGATAGAAGTGCAGGCACTATTGCAAAAGAATGCAATCGAATTAGTGCCAAACACACAAATAAACACAGGAGTTTACTCACTGTACTTTCTGATACCAAAGAAGGACAAAACACTGAGACCAATCCTAGACCTCAGAGTAGTCAACACTTTCATCAAATCAGACCACTTCCACATGGTCACACTACAAGAAGTATTGCCATTGCTAAAGCTGCACGACTACATGGCAACTTTAGACCTCAAGGATGCTTATTTCCATATACCAATACACCCATCGCACAGGAAATACCTAAGGTTTGTATTCAAAGGAATACATTACCAATTCAAGGTACTGCCTTTCGGATTAACAACCGCACCAAGAGTCTTTACCAAATGTCTAGCGGTAGTCGCTGCACACATCAGAAGACAGCAAATACATGTGTTCCCATATCTAGACGACTGGCTAATCAAGGCCCATTCGTTAATAGAGTGCTCAAATCACACAAATCATATCATACAAACCCTCTTCAAACTAGGGTTCACCGTCAATTTCACAAAATCCAAAATTCTGCCACGCAAGGTACAACAATACCTGGGAGCCATAATAGACACATCAAAAGGAGTAGCCACTCCAAGTCCACAAAGAATTCAAAATTTCAACACCATCATACAACGCATGTATCCAACACAAAAGATACAAGCAAAGATGGTATTACAACTCCTAGGCATGATGTCATCATGCATAGCCATTGTCCCAAACGCAAGACTGCACATGAGGCCCTTACAACAATGCCTAGCATCACAGTGGTCTCAAGCACAGGGTCACCTTCTAGATCTGGTGTTAATAGACCGCCAAACTTACCTCTCGCTTCTGTGGTGGAACAACATAAATTTAAACAAGGGGCGGCCTTTCCAAGACCCAGTGCCACAATACGTAATAACAGATGCTTCCATGACAGGGTGGGGAGCACACCTCGATCAACACAGCATACAAGGACAATGGAACGTACATCAAACAAAACTGCATATCAATCACCTAGAACTTCTTGCAGTTTTTCAAGCACTAAAAGCTTTCCAACCAATAATAGTTCACAAATACATTCTCGTCAAAACAGACAACATGACAACAATGTATTATCTAAACAAGCAGGGAGGGACACACTCCACGCAGTTAAGCCTGTTAGCACAAAAAATTTGGCATTGGGCAATTCACAACCAAATTCGCCTAATTGCACAGTTTATACCAGGGATACAAAATCAACTCGCAGACAATCTCTCTCGAGATCACCAACAGGTCCACGAATGGGAAATTCACCCCCAAATACTGAACACTTATTTCAAACTCTGGGGAACACCTCAGATAGACTTGTTTGCGACAAGGGAGAACGCAAAATGCCAAAACTTCGCATCCAGATACCCACACAAACAATCCCAAGGCAATGCCCTATGGATGAACTGGTCAGGGATATTTGCTTACGCTTTTCCTCCTCTCCCTCTCCTTCCTTACCTGGTAAACAAACTCAGTCAAAGCAAACTCAAACTCATATTGATAGCACCAACTTGGGCAAGGCAACCCTGGTACACAACGCTGCTAGACCTATCAGTGGTACCCTGCATCAAATTGCCCAACAGGCCAGATCTGTTGACACAGCACAACCAAAAGATCAGACACCCAGATCCAGCATCGCTGAATCTAGCAATCTGGCTCCTGAAATCCTAGAATTCGGGCACTTACAACTTACCCAAGAATGTATGGAAGTCATAAAACAAGCAAGAAGGCCATCCACCAGGCACTGCTATGCAAGTAAATGGAAGAGGTTTGTTTGCTACTGCCATATTAATCAAATACAACCATTACACACAACTCCAGAACATGTAGTGGGTTACTTGCTTCACTTACAAAAATCTAACCTACCTTTCTCTTCCATTAAGATTCACCTTGCAGCAATATCTGCATACCTGCAGACTACCTATTCAACTTCCCTATATAAAATACCAGTCATTAAAGCATTCATGGAGGGCCTTAGGAGAATTATACCACCAAGAACACTACCTGTTCCTTCATGGAACCTAAATGTTGTCCTAACTAGACTTATGGGTCCACCTTTTGAACCCATGCACTCCTGCGACATACAGTTCCTAACCTGGAAGGTGGCATTTCTCATCGCCATTACTTCCCTGAGAAGAGTAAGCGAGATTCAGGCGTTTACTATACAGGAACCTTTTATACAACTACACAAAAATAAAGTCGTCCTAAGGACCAATCCTAAATTTTTGCCAAAGGTTATTTCACCGTTCCATCTAAATCAAACAGTGGAACTTCCGGTGTTCTTTCCACAGCCAGATACCGTAGCTGAAAGGGCACTACATACATTAGATGTCAAAAGAGCATTAATGTATTACATTGACAGAACAAAGAACATCAGAAAGACTAAACAACTCTTTATTGCATTTCAAAAACCTCATGCAGGAAACCCAATTTCAAAACAAGGTATAGCCAGATGGATAGTTAAATGCATCCAAATCTGCTACCTTAAAGCTAAACGACAGCTGCCCATTACACCAAGGGCACACTCAACCAGAAAGAAAGGTGCTACCATGGCCTTTCTAGGAAACATCCCAATGCAAGAAATATGTAAGGCAGCCACATGGTCTACGCCTCACACATTCACCAAGCATTACTGTGTAGACGTGTTATCCGCACAACAAGCCACAGTAGGTCAAGCTGTATTAAGGACATTATTTCAGACTACTTCCACTCCTACAGGCTGATCCACCGCTTTTGGGGAAATAACTGCTTACTAGTCTATTGCAGAACATGCGTATCTACAGCGACAGATGCCATCGAACTGAAAATGTCACTTACCCAGTGTACATCTGTTCGTGGCATCAGTCGCAGTAGATTCGCATGTGCCCACCCGCCTCCCCGGGAGCCTGTAGCAGTTTGGAAGTTACCTTCAATTATTTATATATGTATCATCTCAACCTTAAATAAGTGCATACTTAGTCACTCCATTGCATGGGCACTATTACTACAATTCAACTCCTACCTCACCCTCTGCGGGGAAAAACAATCGAAGATGGAGTCGACGCCCATGCGCAATGGAGACAAAAGGAGGAGTCACTCGGTCCCGTGACTCGAAAGACTTCTTCGAAGAAAAACAACTTGTAACACTCCGGCCCAACACCAGATGGCGAGCTATTGCAGAACATGCGAATCTACTGCGACTGATGCCACGAACAGATGTACACTGGGTAAGTGACATTTTCAATACCAAGGTCACCAAAATCAAGGGAATACTTTTCGACATGGATTTTTGGAGTTTTGAAAAGTCGACACAGCAAAACTTTCAGATGCAGTAATGTTATCCTACTATGTAGGAAGAACACGCACTGCATACAGGTAGAGTACAGTGACTTACAGGTCTAATCTCCTGGATATAGGGCAAGTACGGGGCAAGGTCCAGGGCCACCCCAACAGGCTGTTGTGCATCCTGGTGCAGAGGTGTTATGTTGGGTGTCAAATTAAAGTCTGTGGTAATCGATCCAGTTAAAAAGTTACTGCATAGATGGGCTGGAAGATCAGACCGAGGGAACCCACGAGGGGCTCGCCCCTTGAGGTTCTCTGGCACAATGGACCACTGGTCCTCTCCTCAGGCTGTAGGGCGCGGGTGCAGTGGTGTATTCTGGCGTCTTGTCCAGTGCTGGAGTTCCTTGAGGCTGCATAGAGGCCCTCAAAGACAGTCGGCAGGTGTGGACTGGGGTTCCAGTCTGAACAAGCCAGCAAGTGGGCTCAGGTCTCACAAGGCTGGTAAATGTGGGGACACCCTTGGTTCTCTTCTCCTTGGTCCCAGTAGGATGGGTATAGAGGTGTCTTGAGCCATCAGGTTTCTGTCTTCTGGTCACTTGCGGTTGCAGGGTGAGGGTCTGCAGTAACAGGCTGCAGACGCCTTTTTGAAGTCCACAGTGGGCGAACTCAGGATGGGCTTAGTCTCTAGCAGACCCGGGGACCACGTCGACACTGTTAGCCCACTTCAAAATGGGTAAGGTGGCTCAGGTGCAGTGGTGATGTCCAGCATCAGGTCTCTGGCGGTCCTGGTCCTCTCAGGTCTTTCTTGGGTGCCTGCGGATGCAGGGCAGCAGCTCCTCTGTTATAAGGGAGTTCTTGGCGATTTGCCAGCTTTGCCAGTTCCTTAGAGGCTGCAGTGGCATTACAGGTAAGTTGCTCCTCGAGGGTTGGGTGCAGCAGGCAGGCCAGCAGGGTTGGCGCCAAGTCAGTTGTGAACCTCGGTTCTTGGGTGCAGCAGGCTTCTTGTCCACTCCTTCTTTTGAGTCCCCCAAGTACTCAATTGAGAGAGCGTTAAGAGAAGGGTAGTAGCCAATGGGCTACTTACCCTTGGGGTCACTACATCCCCTAGATGACTACTTCCTGAGGGAAGTGGGCATCACCCTGTCCAGAGTCCCTAAAATCCACTACAGACAAGATTGCAGAATTTCCTAAGTCGTGTCCACTTCAGGCTGGACACCATAGGGGTGTGCCCAGCCTAGAAATGTGCCAATACTCCTGCATAGATACATGGACAAGTGCCAGATGTGTTCTGGGGCAGGGGATTGGCATCTTCATCTGAGTAAGACCAGATCCACATACCAAAGTGTAAGGAAATGCCTCCTTGGCATGGTTACCCCCTGACGTTTTGCCTTTTGTTGATGCCAGTTATGATTGAAAGTGTCCTGGGACGCTGATAACAAGGCCCCAGCACCAGTGTTCTTTCCCTAAACTGTACCTTTGTTCCCACAATTGGCATAGCCCTGGCCCACAGCTAAGTCTCTTGTAAATGATACCCCTGGTACCAAGGGCTCTGATGCCAGGGAAGGTCTCCAAGGGCTGCAGCATGTCTTATGCCACCCTGGGGACCCCTCACTCAACACATGCACACACTGCCTCACAGCTTGTGTGTGCTGGTGTGGAGAAAATGACTAAGTCGACATGGCACTCCCCTCTGAGTGCCATGCCCACCTCTCACTGCCTGTGGCATAGGTAAGTCACCTCTCTAGCAGGCCTTACAGACCTAAGGCAGGGTGCACTATATCACAGGTGAGAGCATATGTGCATGAGCACTATGCCCCTGCAGTGTCTAAGCAAAACCTTAGTCATTGTAAGTGCAGGGTAGCCATAAAGAGTATATGGTCTAGGAGTTTGTCATACACAAACTCCACAGTTCCATAATGGCTACACTGAAAACTGGGAAGTTTGGTATCAAACGTCTCAGCACAATAAATGCACACTGATGCCAGTGTGCAATATATTGTAACATACACCCAGAGGGCATCTTAGAGATGCCCCCTGGATACCTACCCGACTTCAAGTGTAGGCTGACCAGTTCCTGCCAGCCTGCCACACACCAGAAATGTTGCTGGCCACATGGGTAAAGTGCCTTTGTCACTCTGTGGCCAGGAACAAAGCCTGTACTGGGTGGAGGTGCTTCTCACCTCCCCCTGCAGGAACTGTAACACCTGGCGGTGAGCCTCAAAGGCTCACCCCTTTTGTTACAGTGCCCCAGGGCATCCTAGCTAGTGGAAATGCCTGCCCCTCCGGCCACTGCTCCCACTTTTGGCAGCAAGGCTGGAGGAGATAATGAGAAAAACAAGGAGGAGTCACCCACCAGTCAGGACAGCCCCTATTAAGGTGCCCTGAGCTGAGGTGACCCCTGCCTTGAGAAATCCTCCACTTTGCAGAGTGTTTTCCCTGCATGCCAACTTTAAACGCATCCCACACAACCCCAACCAGGGCACTCCCAGTATTTTCTTTCATTAAAGTGGGGATCCATTTCCTGATGGTGTTAATATAGTCCTCATCCACTAGGAGGGCACATTAAAAGGTCTATTTCGAGAGGTGCCTTCTCCAACCCCTAAATGTTACAGATAACTACAGGAAGCGGGCCTGGTGTGTGGTGAGCACCTATGGTGTTGTCACCTTATACCAGGTCCAGGTATCCCCTATTAGTGAAGTGCAGGCAGTGTCTACAAAGCCAGGGCTCTCTAGAGGTAGTTGTGGATGAGCAGCCAAGACTTATCTAGGAGACATGCACATCTAATGCAATACCACTATGGTCGCACAGCATTATAACACATGAAAGAACCGCACAGTGTTAATAAAATAAAGGTACTTGCAAAGCCCAGATAATGGGATCTGGGGTTTGCAGGGGTGCCCTTGTTCATGCAGGACACCCTCACACTTCGAACCATGCACCCTGCCCTTGGGCTGAAGGGTCTACCTTAGGTGTGACTTGTAGGGTCAGTGACCATGATATAAGGGGAATCTTATATCTGGGATGAAAGGGACATGCAACATTTCATACAAGCTGCAATAGCAGGCCTGTAGTCACAGTTTGCATGGGCTCCGATGGGCGGCATAATACATGCTGCAGCCCATGAGGGACCCCTGGTGTACCAATACCATGGGTACCCAAGTACTATATACTAGTGACTTACAGGGGTACACCGGTATGCAAATTGTGGTGTGTAAAAGTTGTTTACTGTAGGAAAATGCCTCTCTTGGCATGGTTACCCCCTAACATTTTGCCTTTTGTTGATGCTAGTTATGATAGAAAGTGTGCTGGGACCCTGCTAACTAGGCCCCAGCACCAGTTTTCTTTCCCTAAAACTGTACCTTTGTCTCCACAATTGGCACAGCCCTGGCACACAGATACATCCCTTGTAGGTAGCACCCCTGGTACCAAGGACCCTGTGGCCAGGGAAGGTCTCTACGGGCTGCAGCATGTATTGTGCCACCCTGGGGACCCCTCAATCAGCACTTGCACACTGCCTCAAAGCTTGTGTGTGCAGGTTGGCAGAAAAAGACTAAGTCGACATGGCACTCCCCTCAGAGTGCCATGCCCACAACCCACTGCCTGTGGCATAGGTAAATCACCCCTCTAGCAGGACTTACAGCCCTAAGGCAGGGTGCACTATACCACAGGTGAGGGCATAGTTTCATGAGCAATATGCCCCTACAGTGTTTAAGTCCATTCTTAGACATTGTTATGTACAGTGTGGTCATATTAAGTATATGGTCTGGGAGTTTGTCAAAAACGAACTCCACAGCTCCATAATGGCTAAACTGAATTCTGGGAAGTTTGGTACCAAACTCAGTACAATAAATCTGCACTGATGCCAGTGAGGATTTATTGAGGAATGCACACAGAGGGCATCTTAGAGATGCCCCCTTGTATACCAGTCCAACTACTAGTGTTAGGCTGACCAGTTTCTGCCAGCCTGCCACATCCAGATGGGTTTCTGGCCACATGGGGTGAGTGCCTTTGTCACTCTGTGGCCAGAAGCAAAGCCTGTACTGGGTGGAGGTGCTTCACACCTCCCCCTGCAGGAACTGTAACACCTGGCGGTGAGCCTCAAAGGCTCAAGCCTGGGGTTACAGCGCCCCAGGGCACTCCAGCTAGTGGAGGTGCCCCCTCCCTGGACATAGCCCCCACGTTTGGCAGCATGTCCAGAGGACATAATGAGAAAAACAAGGAGGAGTCACCCACCAGTCAGGACAGCCCCTAATATGTCCTGAGCTGAGGTAACCCCTGTCTTAGGAAATCCTCCATCTTGTTTTGGAGGCTTTCTACACTCCCCCCTCCCTCCCCTTCCCCCAATGGGATTAGGGATGTGCCCCCCACCCCACAGGGAAGGAGGCACAAAGAGGGTGTAGCCACCCTCCAGACAGTAGCCATTGGCTACTGCCCCCAGAACTAAACACCCCCCTAAATTGAGTATTTAGCGGCGACCCTGAACCCAGGAAAACAGATTCCTGCAACCTGAAGAAAGGACTGCTGAAGTGAAAGCCCCACAGAGACGACGGAGACAACAACTGACTTGGCCCCAGCCCTGCCGGCCTGTCTCCAGACTTAGAGAACCTACACACCGACGCATCCAGCGGGACCAGCGACCTCTGAGGACTCAGAGTACCGACCTGCACCTAAAGGACCAAGAAACTCCAGAGGACAGCACCCCGTCTAAAACTGTAACAAAGAAACCATCTTTAAAGAAGACTTCAGCCTGAGTCTTCCCAATCTGCACCCGACATCCCGACTAGAGTTCATAGGAACCAACACCGCTGAGAGGACCCCCAGGTGACTCCAGCGACGTGGACACCCTGAGTCGACATCCCTGCACCCCCACAGACACCTGCAGAGAGGATCCAGAGACTCCCCCTGACTTCGACTGCCTGGTAACAAAGGAACCTGACGCCTAGAAGAAGCACTGCACCCGCAGCCGCCAGGACTGAGAGGAACCAACCACTGGTGCAGGAGTGATCTGCAGGCAGCCCTCATCCTAGCCCAATCTGACCTGGGAAGCTCCCAGGTGCCCAGCTGGCATCGCCAGAGTGACCCCTGGGTTCCTCAGTTGACTTCAATACAAAACCAGACACCTTATTCACACACTGCACGCGGCCGCCCCTGTGCCGTTGAGGGTGTATTTTGTGTTCTGGTTTGGGACCCACCACCCCAGTTTATTTCCTACCTGACAGAGTATTGCACAGATAGGCAACAGTTTCCACAACCACTAGACTACTTCCCCCCCACCACTTCCTCCCTCCATTGGGGACTGATGCATCCCTCCTGGGTTAGGCGGACAGTAGGGAGAGGTGGAGATCAGAGAACTCTGGCCTCCATCAGGAGCTCAGCTCCATATGTCTTCTAGAGCTTAGGGCTATTTCCTTGGCATAGAAAGCCTTCCTCCCATCCATCAAAGGAAGGCTGGTTCAGGTGTTTACAGACACAACCACTGCCATGTGGTAATGCGACAAACAGGGTGAAGTGGGGTTTTGGACCCTTTTCCAGGACGCTGAGGTCCTCTGGACTTGGCTCTCGTACAAGTACATCTTCCTGGCCATACAGCACCTGGTGGGATCTTTGAACGCCGGGGCATACAAACTCAGCCTTCAAAACCTTGTGGACCATGAATGATTATTACATCCAGAGGTGGCGCATGGCCTCTTCCAACAGTGGTGAGAACCTTGGCTCCATCCGTTCACTACAGTTGAATGTGCAGTTTCATCATTTTTGCGCACTGCAGTTTCCAAAGTGCATCTCATTCGTAGACTCAATCTGACACAAGTCTATGCTGGACTCATATATGCCTTTCTGCCAACCCCACAGTTACCACACCAGCAGCTCAGGGCCGGTCAGGTGCAGAGGTCAAAGAGGTGCCCAACACACACAGGTGCCTATGGAGAACAGGGGTGCTCTGGTTCCAGTCTGCCAGCAGGTAAGAACCTGCGTCCTCTGGGGGCAGACCAGGGGGGTTTTGTAGAGCACTGGGGAGGGGGGGGGACAAGTAGGCACACAAAACACACCCTCAGAGGCACCGGGGTGGCTGGGTGCAGTGTGCAAAGCAGGCGTTGGGTTTTGTATAGGTTTCAATGGAGGACCCGGGGGTCACTCTAGCAGTGCAGGCAGGCAGAGGGGGGGCTTCTCGGGACAGCCACCTCCTGGGCAAGGCAGAGGGTCGTCTAGGGGTCACTCATGCGTCAGTTCGGTTCCTTCAGGTCCTGGGGCTGCGGGTGTAGTGTTGGTTCCAGGCATCTGGTTCCTTGTTACAGGCAGTCGCGGTCAGGGGGAGGCTCTGGATTCTCTCTGCAGGCGTTGCTATGGGGGCTCAGGTTGTCGACTCTGGTTACTCACTGGCTCGCAGTCGCCGGGGAGTCCTCCCTGAGGTGTTGGTTTTCTGCAGGTCGAGCCGGGGGTGTCTGGTGCAGTGTGTAGAGTCTCACGCTTCCAGTGGGAAACGTGAAGTCCTTGGAAGTTGCACCTTTGTTGCAAAGAAGTAGCTGGTTTTGAACAGGGCCGCTGTTCACTGGAGTTTCTTGGTCCTGTAGTCCAGGGCAGTCCTATGAGGCTTCAGAGGTCGCTGGTCCCTGTCGGATGAGTCGCTGGAGCAGGTTTTCGAAGTTGGAGACGGCCGGTGGGGCTGGGGCCAAATCAGTTGTCGTCTTCCTCCTTCTCTGCAGGCTTGTAAGTCAGCAGTCCTTCTTTCTTCAGGTTGCAGGAATCTGATTTCCTGGGATCTGGGGAGCCCCTAAATACTGAATTTAGGGGTGTGTTTAGGTCTGGGAGGGCAGTAGCCAATGGCTACTGCCCTTGAGGGTGGCTACACATTCTTTGTGCCTCCTCTCCCTGTGGGGAGGGGGGCACATCCCTAATCCTATTGGGGGAATCCTCCAAACTCAAGATGGAGGATTTCTCAAGGCAGGGATCACCTCAGCTCAGGACACCTTAGGGGATGTTCTGACTGGTGGGTGACTCCTCCTTTTTTTTCTCATTATCTCCCCTGGACTTGCTGCCAGATGTGGGGCTGTGTACAGGGGGTGGGCATCTCCACTAGCTGGAGTGCCCTGGGGCATTGTAACACGAAGCTTGAGCCTTTGAGGCTCACTGCTAGGCGTTACAGTTCCTGCAGGGAGGAGGTATTAAGCATCTCCACCCAGTGCATGCTTTGTTTCTGGCCTCAGAGCACAAAGGCTCTCACCCCAGGAGGTCAGAAACTCGTCTTTCAGCAGCAGGCTGGCACAGACCAGTCAGCCCTGCACTGAAGGATTGGGTAAAATACAACCTCTGTGTGCATTTTTTAATAAATCCAGCACTGGCATCAGTGTGAGTTTATTATTCTGAGAAGTTTGATACCAAACTTCCCAGTATTCAGTGTAGCCATTATGGAGCTGGAGAGTTAGTTTTTGAGAAACTCCCAGACCACATACTTAATGTGGCCACACTGTACTTACAATGTCTAAGAATAGATTGACACTGTAGGGGCATATTGCTCATGCAGCTATGCCCTCACTTGTGGTATAGTGCACCCTGCCTAGGCCTGCTAGAGGGGTGACTTACCTATGCCATAGGCAGTATTTTGTGTGCATGGCATCCTGAGGGGGATGCCATGTCGACTTTGCCTTTTTCTCCCCACCAGCACACACAATCTGTAATGGCAGTGTGCATGTGTTAGGTGAGGGGTCCCTAAGGGTGGCACAACACATGCTACAGCCCTTAGAGACCTTCCCTGGTCACAGGGCCCTTGGTACCACTGTTACCTTTTACAAGGGACCTATCTGTGTGCCAGAGGTGTGCCAATTGTGGAAACAATGGTAAATTTTTTGTGAAAGAACACTGGTGTTGGGGCCTGGTTAGCAGGGTCCCAGCACACTTCAGTCAAGTCAGCATCAATATCAGGCAAAAAGTGGGGGTAACTGCAACAGGGAGCCATTTTCCTACAGCATGTCAGTAACTGATCCGCATCAAGTTTGTCTGTGGTGTCTCGAGCACGACCATGACCCAAAGATGTGCTCCGAGTGCCGCGCCATGCACCGAAGGCCTTGAAGGAGCGGTCCCTCAAGCTCATGGCAGCCTGGCGCTTGACTCCGCGTACGTCCCGGTCTCGCTCAAGAGGAAGGTCTCAAGACCGTTTGCGGAGCCATCACCACTCGTCCTCCTCAAAATCTTCGGGTGCAGGTAAGAAAAGGAAGTCGTCCAAGAGGTCTCATCGCACTTCGACTTCAGCCCGTAGCTCAACTGACATGACGCAGGTGGAGCATCGAGGCTCAAGGCCTCCATCCTCATAGCCTGCTTCTGGGACCGCTCCATGCTTCCCTGAGTTTCCGGGAGCCGGATCGCCGCCCCCCCCCCCCCCCCCCCCCCCCCCTCCCCACCCCCAAAGAATTCTATGAGGCCATGCGCCTCATCTTTGGGTGGGCCAACTGCGATACGGTGCCTTTGGGCCCAAGGGGATCGGTTGAGGGACCTTTGGGTTCTGTGGTTTCGGCTCCAGCCACCGAGGTCCTCTGCGGATCCGCGCTGGTTGCACCACTGAGACATTCCCTGGTGCCGGGTCGATTGTCGACGCTCCCGACGTCAGTAGTGCCCACTATCAATGTCGACCCGATCCTTATCCCCGACGAGTTGGAGCGGCATTGGCCGACGCTGCCTCTGTTTTTGATGGGGCCTACTCACCCCAGGACGGATGTGGACCCTTTTTCCTATGGGTACGAATTTGGGGAAGGATTGGAGGGGTCCCTGGACTCTTATAAATACCAGGATGACACATCTTTGGACTGGGCACAGGAATTGGGCAACACCAGTGGACTAGACACTTCTCCAGACGCTGGCATGCTGTCTTCTCCTACCGTGGCTACGGCGGAGGAAGCGACTTAAGGTATGGTGGTCAGTAAGGCAGCCGAGGTCATTAGCCTTGAGCTATTGACTGTAGAGGTCAGCTCCAACCTCCTTACAGAGGTGCTTCAGCCAGGGGCTTCCACATCTGAACACCTTTTACCTTTCAATGAAGCCCTCACTGATTTCCTTTTGGGTACTTGGTCCAAACCCAACACAGGGGCTCCTGTGAATAGGACTATCGCACGCCGCTATCGGCCTCCTCTGAACAAACCTAAATTCCTGTCCCAACACCCCACGCCTGAGAGTTTTGTCATCCAGGCTTCCTCTTCCTCAGGTGCATTCCCTTCCACACCCCCGGATAGGGAATCAAAAAGACTTGAACATCGTAGGAAAATGTTGCTTTCTTACTCCAGTCTTGTGCTGTGGTCCATGAACACCGCATGCCCTTTGGGCCGCTATACCCACTCTCTGTGGAATATGGTTGTGCAAGTCCTGACGCAGATACCAGAGGAGGCCTGTGGTATCATCTCCCAAGCTGTCAACGATCAGAGAGATGCAGTGAAGTTCACGATCCAATGTGGGCTGGACACGACCGACTCTCTGGGCAGATCGGTTGCTACGACAGTGGCCTTGAGATGCCACGCCTGGTTGCATACTTCTGGTTTTTCTGGGGATGTCCAACAGTCTCATGGACATGCTCTTTGATGGCTCCCATCTCTTTGGCGGCAAAGCGGACTCAGCCTTGAAGAGGTTCAAGGATTCCCAGGTTACAGCTCAGTCCCTTGGTCTTTCCGCTGCCCCTCACCTCCAGCAGTCTGCTTTTTGCCCCTTTCGTGGCCACGGAAGGGGCCCCCTGTCGCTTCCCCCCGCTCAGCCACCGTGCCGCCCATGCCGTTCAGCCGCTGGGTGGCCGGGGACGTGGAATCCAACGTGGGAGAGGGACCCAAAGGTCTGCCTGTACACCTCTGCCCCTGTTTGCAGCCTCCAAACCCTCCTAGACCGTCCCCTCACTCCCATCCAGTTGACGGCAGGATTTGCCATCACCTGCCGCACTGGGAATCCATCACTACGGACAGGTGGGTTTTGCAGATCATTTGAAAGGGCTACTCCTTCCCTTTCAAATCTGCCACACTGGGCATGCCTCCATCACTCAGCCAACTCCCAGAGGATTATTTGGCACTTCTCCGCCAGGAAGGCGCACCTCTCTTGAAGCTATAGAGAAGATCCCTGTACCAGAAGTAGGTTGTGGTTCTTATTCCAGTTACCTTCTGGTGCCGAAAAAGGACAAGGGCTTACGTCCTATCCTAGACCTTCGGGACTTCAATTACTTCCGCAAGAAGGAGAAATTCAAAATGCTCACCCTGGCTCAGGTTCTGTCTCCCTTAGACCCAGAAGACTGGTTAGGTAGCGTTGGACTTGCAGGATGCTTATTTCCACATCCCCATCCTGCCTGCCCACAGATGTTACCTATGATTCGTGTTAGGTCACGAGCACGATCAGTTTACCGTGCTCACCTTCGGCCTTACCAGTGCCCCTCGGGTGTTCTCAAAAGTGATGGCAGTGGTTGCAGCTCAGCTGTGAAGGTTAGGGGTCTCAGTCTTCCCTTTCCTCGATGACGCTGTTAAAGGCGGACTTGCCCAGAAAGTCATCTCTCACCTTCAGACTACGGCGAACCTCCTGTACATGCTGGGGTTCACTATAAACGTGCCGAAGTCACACCTGACTACCTATCAGATGCTCCCGTTCATGAGAGCTGTTCTGGACATAGTGCAGTTTCGGGCTTATCCTCCCAAAAAGCGAGTCCAAGATATTCGGGCTATGATTCCAGTCCTTCAGCCTCTGTCTTGGGTTTTGGTGAGACTGACTCTGAGGCTGCTGGGACTTATGACCTCCTGCATCCTGCTAGTGACACATGCCAGATGGCAAATGCGGGCTTTGCAGTGGGACTTGAAGTTCCAGTGGGTGTAGCATCAGGGGAATCTCTGACATGGTCCAGATCTCGGAGGGGGCTGCGAAAGATCTGCAGTGGTGGCTTTCGAATCCGTATTGGGTCCACAGCAGATCCCTCTCCCTTCCCCATCCAGATCTGTCTATAGTGACAGATGTCGCTTCTGGGTTGGGGCGACCACATGGGAGAGGAGGAGATCAGAGGACTCTGGTCTTTGTGGAGTCTGGGCTCCTTATCAATCTTCTGGATCTCTGGGCGATCAGGCTTGCGTTGAAAGCATTTTTTCCCTATCTCAAAGAGGTCGTGCAGGTGTTCATAGACAATACTACCACCATGTGGTACTGCAACAAACAGGGCGGAGTGGGGTCCTGGACCCTTTGTCAATAGGCACTACGTCTCTGGACATGGCTGAAACATCAGGGCATTACCTGGTGGTTCAACATCTGGCAGGTTCTCAACGTCAGAGCAGATAAACTTGGCCGTCGATGCACAGCCAATCACAAATGGTGTCTCCATCCGGAGGTGGCGCAAGGTCTCTTTCAGCAGTGGGGAGAGCCTTGGTTAGATCTGTTCGCCTCCACAGAGAACACGCTGTGTCAGCTGTTTTATGTGTTGGAGTTTCAAAGGCGGCACTCGCTGGGAGACGCTTTGTCTTGAGTGGAACTCCGGCCTCCTTTCCGCCTATACCACTTCTGCCCAGAGTTCTCAAGAACATCAGGAACGACTGGGACCAAGTCATCATGGTGGCTCCGGACTGAGCACGGAGAGTATATTATCCAGAGCTATTGAATATGGCCATTGATCCTCCACTCAGACCGCCTCTTTGGGAAGATCTGTCTCAGCAGTAGGGGATGGTTCTCTACCCGAACCTGTCCAATCTCTGCCTTCATGCGTGGAGATTGAGCGGCGACAGTTGACGACGTTTGATCTTCCACCCTAAGTCTGTGATGTTACCTTGGCAGCCAGGTGTCCCTCCACCAAAACGGTATACGCCTATTGTTGGCATACATTTGTGGCATGGTGCACCAACAAATCTGTTGATACCCTCTCTGCCCCTCTATCTGTGGTTCTTTTGTTCATTCTTTTCTTTGGACCAGCAGGGCTCTGCTTTGGGCACCCTTAAAGGGTATTTAGCTGCCATTTCGCCCTTTCTTAGGTTACCTGATCAGCCCTCAGTCTTTAAATCTCCTATTGTGATTAGATTCCTAAAAGGTCTTACCCATTTATTTCCTCCCACTCCATTTATCATGCCTCAGTGGGACCTCAGTCTTGTCCTTACTTAATGTGTACCCCCTTTGAGCTGATGCACAATTGTCCTTTACAGCTCCTCACCTTCAAAACTGTCTTTCTTGTTGCCATCACTTCTGCTCGCAGGGTGAGTAAGCTTCAGGCCCTTTCGTCCAAACCTCCATACTTGTCTGTGCACCCTGAGAAAGTGGTGTTGCGCACTAAGGCTTCCTTCCTTCCAAAAGTGGTTACACCTTTTCATGTAGGCCAGTCCTTCACCCTGCCTTCTTTCTATGCACCCCCACATCCTTCGCATGAGGAGGTGAGACTCCACCGTTTGGACCCAAAAAGAGTGTTGGCATTCTATCTTAATCGTACTAAAGATTTCCAGGTGGACAATCAACTCTTTGTCGGGTATGTGGGTGCAAAGAAAGGGAAGGCGGGGCAGAAACATACCATCTCTCGATGGGTACTTCTTTGCATCAAGATGTGCTACGCTTAGGCCAAGAAGCAACCCCCTGAGGGCTTGTGTGCTAATTCCACCAGAGCAACTGCTGCTTCCACAGAGCACACGGAGTTCCTGTCCTGGATATCTGCCAGGCAGCTACGTGGGCATCCCTGCACATGTTTGCTAAACACTGCTGCCTGGACAGTCAGGTCAGCTACTTTGGTCGTTGGGTCTTTCTGGACTTTCTAGTATGATATTGGTTCGCAGCCCTCCACCGAGGATGGCATTGCTTGGATATCTATTCTAGGAAGGAATCTGCAACTAGAAGTCTCTATCAGATGTACGAGTTACTTAGCTTCAGTAACAAAATATCTAGTAGAGACATATTCAAGTTTATTCAAGTTCAGGCAAGAACTGATTTCTAGGGACCAGAATTCCCCCTTCAGGTCCTTGGCTCTGGCGCACCAATCTCCGTGTTCTTAGCGCCTCTGCGCTTTGGCGTGGAAATTCATTAAAAGAAACTGACGTCACTGCCCTGAGGTGGCATCTATGTACTACTCCAGTCATCACGGTGAATACGATGTCCGCGGAGTTGACTGATACCACCTACCGACGTGCAAGGGTGTTGCTCAAAGAAAAATCCCCGGATCCAGTCTGCCGCCTGGGGGAAAATTCTAAGGTAAGAAATTTGCAACTAGAATGTCTCTACCAGATATTTCGTTACCGCAGGTAGGTAACTTGTACATTAGTATCTTAATATAGATTCACACTGGACTTGCATGCCGGTGAATTTGCTGATAGTTCTTTTTTGATAATTAATTTGTCAATAAAATAACTGATACACAAGAAAAGGCCAGTTCAGACATTTTGGTTCAAGCCAGTTTTGGTTCAAGCCAGTTCGCCGACATACCTCTAGGGAAGTATTGCTTGGGTGTATGTTCTGAATTGAAGATCTGCGGTTAGAAGTCTCTATCAGAAGTACAAGTTACTTATCTTTGGTAACGACTTTTCTGGTAGTGACTTCATATAACCACAGATTCCTCACCGACACTTCCATCCTCCCTGTTGTGTGATTGGACTCTATTAATAAGAACCTAAGTCTGGGACTCTGCACACTGTCTACCAATTTGCTTTTAGGGCTCTGCGTCTGGGGGCACAGACAGTCCCAAAAGCAGCTGTCAGCACGTGGGAGTGGTGACTATATTGGCCCTGCACATCATTTCTGGAGCAGAACGTGTTAGTGCGGAATTGTGGGCATTGGCGCTTCCCCTGAAAAGTCCATGTAGATGCTGCTTACTTGTCTAACACTGGATTTCTGCGCAGCTCTGCAGAAATAGTCATGGAGGCAACTGGTTTTGATGTACTGGAGTGGTGCGTATGTGGGCACTGTGACATAATTCCAAATTGGACAGTGTAGTTGTGGAGCAGACCGCCACCTCCCAGTGCGCAGAGGTACTGCAAGTTTTTCCAGATCCAGTCTTCACGTCTGGGGAATATTCTACAGTGAGGAATCTGTGGTTACAGTCTCTATCAGGAAGTGTTACTAAAGGTAGGTAACTGGTTCTTCATGGTGGATAGTCCGTTACATCAAAATCTGCCATGCGCTGGCTAAGAAGCAAGCCCCCAGAGAGCTTGAAGACTCATTCTGCTAGGGCCAAGGCTGCGACCACTGATTTTTCAGTCAGAGTGCCTGTCTTTGACATATGTCAGGCTGCAACGTGGGTGTCTGTTTACAAAGCGCTACCACCTTCATAGCCAGGTTGTCCTGCAGAACGTTTTGGTTTGAGCCATTCTACAGACCCACCACATAAGGAGGTATTGCTTTGGTATATATTCACAAAGTGAGGAATCTTTGGTTAGACTGCCATTGGAAGAACAAGTTATCTTTGGTAACACACTGTTCGATGGCATCTGTCGCTGTAGATACGCATGTTTTGCAATAGCTCGCCATCTGGTGTTGGGCCGGAGTGTTACAAGTTGTTTTTCTTCGAAGAAGTCTTTCGAGTCACGGGACCGAGTGACTCCTCCTTTTGTCTCCATTGCGCATGGGCGTCGACTCCATCTTCGATTGTTTTTTTTTCCGCCATCGGGTTCGGACGTGTTCCTGTCGCTCCGAGTTTCGGAACGGAAAGATAGCTAATTTCGGAAGATTTCAGTCGGTATTGTTGCGTTCGGGATCGGCGTAGTTAGATTCAACACCGCGTCGAAGGATCGAAGAGCTCCGGTGCCCTTCGGGGTAGTTTTTCGATCCCCCATCGGGGCCTGGTCGGCCCGACCGCGTGCTGAAGAACGCCGATGGAACGGACCCCGTTCCGTTTCTGCCCCAAATGCCACAATAAATACCCCTATACAGACCAACACTTGGTCTGCAACCTGTGCCTGTCACCTGAGCACAGTGAAGACACCTGCGAGGCCTGTCGTGCGTTCCGGTCCCGAAAAACACTCCGAGACCGTCGAGCCAGAAGACTTCAGATGGCGTCCGCGCCGACAGCCCACTGAGAGTTCGAGGAAGAAGAAGAGGAAGGTACCTTCTCGATCCAAGACTCAGACTCCGAAGGATTCGACGATACACAAACCGTGAGTAAGACGTCGAAGACCACTCAGAGGAAGATTTACAAGGCCCAGGGGACGCCACTGCCACCAGGCCATGGCTCCACCCATAAATTCGGTGACCGACCGTCGGCACCGAAAAAGGCCCAAACAGTGCCGAGATCGTCCGACTCCGGTCGAGACACCGGCACGCAGCCTTCTCGGGACCGAGAAAGTGCTGGAGACAAGCATCGACACCGAGATGCCGGTGTAGACACAGCTCGAAGCCGAGACAGCGGCCCCGAAGAAGATCGGCGCCGACAGGTTTCGGCCCCGAAAAAGAAAAAAGTCACCTCGGAGCCGAAAAAGGACGCAGACAAAGTTTCGGGCCCGAAACAAACTGCAACCGACCCAGCTTCAGGCTCTTATACAGAAGAGCACTCGCTAACCTCCCAAATGCAAAAGCATAGGTTTGAGGAAGAGCTACAATCAACTGATGTGGACCATACGCAAAAGCGTATTTTCATACAGCAGGGGACAGGAAAAATAAGCACCCTTCCCCCTATTAGAAGAAAGAGAAGGTTGGAGTTCCAAACTGAACAGACACCACAACCGAAAGTGGTGAAAAGAGTTACCCCACCACCCTCTCCTCCGCCCGTGATTAACGTCTCACCAGCACAAACTCCATCACACTCCCCAGCTCACACCACCATGAGCCAGGGTGACCAAGATCAAGACGCATGGGACCTATACGACGCCCCAGTGTCAGATAACAGTCCGGAGGCATACCCTACGAAGCCATCTCCACCAGAGGACAGCACCGCGTATTCTCAAGTGGTGGCTAGAGCAGCACAATTTCACAATGTAAGCCTCCACTCAGAACAGGTCGAGGATGATTTTTTATTCAACACACTCTCCTCCACCCACAGCTCATACCAAAGCCTGCCTATGCTCCCTGGTATGCTCCGGCACGCAAAAGAAATCTTTAAGGAGACGGTCAAAAGTAGGGCAATCACACCAAGGGTGGAAAAAAAGTATAAGGCGCCTCCTACAGACCCGGTTTTCATCACTACACAGCTGCCACCAGACTCTGTCGTTGTAGGAGCAGCTAGGAAAAGGGCCAACTCCCACACATCTGGAGATGCACCACCCCCAGATAAAGAAAGCCGCAAGTTCGATGCAGCTGGTAAGAGAGTCGCAGCACAAGCTGCAAACCAGTGGTGCATCGCGAACTCCCAGGCACTACTTGCGCGCTATGACAGGGCCCATTGGGATGAGATGCAACATCTCATTGAACATCTGCCCAAGGACCTACAAAATAGGGCAAAACAAGTGGTTGAGGAGGGACAGACCATTTCCAACAACCAGATCCGCTCCTCCATGGACGCTGCAGATACAGCTGCACGGACAATTAATACATCTGTAACTATCAGAAGGCATGCATGGCTCCGAACGTCTGGATTTAAACCAGAGATTCAGCAAGCAGTTCTCAATATGCCTTTTAACGAAAAAGAACTGTTCGGTCCAGAAGTGGACACAGCGATTGAGAAACTCAAAAAAGACACGGACACTGCCAAAGCCATGGGCGCACTCTACTCCCCGCAGAGCAGAGGGAATTACAGCACATTCCGTAAAACACCCTTTAGAGGGGGGTTTCGGGGTCAGAGCACACAAGCCAGCACCTCACAAGCAACACCGTCCAGTTACCAGGGACAGTATAGAGGAGGTTTTCGGGGACAATATAGAGGAGGGCAATTCCCTAGGAATAGAGGAAGATTTCAGAGCCCCAAAACCCCTACTACTAAACAGTGACTCACATGTCACTCACCCCCTCCACACAACACCAGTGGGGGGAAGAATAAGTCATTATTACAAAGCATGGGAGGAAATCACTACAGACACTTGGGTTTTAGCAATTATCCAACATGGTTATTGCATAGAATTTCTACAATTCCCTCCAAACATACCACCAAAAGCACAAAATTTGACAAAACATCATTCCAATCTCCTGGAGATAGAAGTGCAGGCACTATTGCAAAAGAATGCAATCGAATTAGTGCCAAACACACAAATAAACACAGGAGTTTACTCACTGTACTTTCTGATACCAAAGAAAGACAAAACGCTGAGACCAATCCTAGACCTCAGAGTAGTGAACACTCATCAAATCAGACCACTTTCACATGGTCACACTACAAGAAGTATTACCATTGCTAAAACTACACGACTACATGGCAACTTTAGACCTCAAGGATGCTTATTTCCATATACCAATACACCCATCGCACAGGAAATACCTAAGGTTTGTATTCAAAGGAATACATTACCAATTCAAGGTACTGCCTTTCGGATTAACAACCGCACCAAGAGTCTTTACCAAATGTCTAGCGGTAGTCGCTGCACACATAAGAAGGCAGCAAATACATGTGTTCCCATATCTAGACGACTGGCTAATCAAGGCCCATTCGTTAATAGAGTGCTCAAATCACACAAATCATATCATACAAACCCTCTTCAAACTAGGGTTCACCGTCAACTTCACAAAATCCAACATTCTGCCGCGCAAGGTACAACAATACCTAGGAGCCATAATAGACACATCAAAAGGAGTAGCCACTCCAAGTCCCCAAAGAATTCTAAATTTCAACACCATCATACAACGCATGTATCCAACACAAGGGATACAAGCAAAGATGGTATTACAACTCCTAGGCATGATGTCTTCATGCATAGCCATTGTCCCAAACGCAAGACTGCACATGAGGCCCTTACAACAGTGCCTAGCATCACAGTGGTCTCAAGCACAGGGTCATCTTCTAGATCTGGTGTTAATAGACCGCCAAACTTACCTCTCGCTTCTGTGGTGGAACAACATAAATTTAAACAAAGGGCGGCCTTTCCAAGACCCAGTGCCACAATACGTAATAACAACAGATGCTTCCATGACAGGGTGGGGAGCACACCTCGATCAACACAGCATACAAGGACAATGGAACGTACATCAAACAAAACTGCATATAAATCACCTAGAACTTCTAGCAGTTTTTCAAGCACTAAAAGCTTTCCAACCAATAATAGTTCACAAATACATTCTCGTCAAAACAGACAACATGACAACAATGTATTATCTAAACAAGCAAGGGGGGACGCACTCTACGCAGTTAAGCCTGCTAGCACAGAAGATTTGGCGTTGGGCAATTCACAACCAAATTCGCCTAATAGCACAATTTATACCAGGCATCCAAAATCAACTCGCAGACAATCTCTCTCGAGATCACCAACAAGTCCACGAATGGGAAATTCACCCCCAAATTCTGAACACTTATTTCAAACTCTGGGGAACACCTCAGATAGACTTGTTTGCGACAAAGGAGAACGCAAAATGCCAAAACGTCGCATCCAGATACCCACACAAACAGTCCCAAGGCAATGCCCTATGGATGAACTGGTCAGGGATATTTGCTTATGCTTTTCCTCCTCTCCCTCTCCTTCCTTACCTGGTAAACAAACTCAGTCAAAACAAACTCAAACTCATATTAATAGCACCAACTTGGGCAAGGCAACCCTGGTACACAACGCTGCTAGACCTATCAGTAGTACCCTGCATCAAATTGCCCAACAGGCCAGATCTGTTGACACAACACAACCAAAAGATCAGACACCCAGATCCAGCATCGCTGAATCTAGCAATCTGGCTCCTGAAATCCTAGAATTCGGGCACTTACAACTTACCCAAGAATGTATGGAAGTCATAAAGCAAGCCAGAAGGCCATCCACCAGGCACTGCTATGCAAGTAAATGGAAGAGGTTTGTCTGCTACTGCCATATTAATCAAATACAACCATTACACACAACTCCAGAACATGTAGTGGGTTACTTGCTTCACTTACAAAAATCTAACCTGGCTTTCTCTTCCATTAAAATACACCTTGCAGCAATATCTGCATACCTGCAGACTACCTATTCAACTTCCCTATATAAGATACCAGTCATTAAAGCATTCATGGAGGGCCTTAGGAGAATTATACCACCAAGAACACCACCTGTTCCTTCATGGAACCTAAATGTTGTCCTAACTAGACTTATGGGTCCACCTTTTGAACCCATGCACTCCTGCGAAATACAGTTCCTAACCTGGAAGGTGGCATTTCTCATCGCCATTACTTCCCTAAGAAGAGTAAGCGAGATTCAGGCGTTTACAATACAGGAACCTTTTATACAACTACACAAGAATAAGGTCGTCCTAAGGACCAATCCTAAATTTTTGCCAAAGGTTATTTCACCGTTCCATCTAAATCAAACAGTGGAACTTCCAGTGTTCTTTCCACAGCCAGATACCGTAGCTGAAAGGGCACTACATACATTAGATGTCAAAAGAGCATTGATGTATTACATTGACAGAACAAAGAACATCAGAAAGACTAAACAACTATTTATTGCATTTCAAAAACCTTATGCAGGAAACCCAATATCAAAGCAAGGTATAGCCAGATGGATAGTTAAATGCATCCAAATCTGCTACCTTAAAGCTAAACGACAGCTGCCCATTACACCAAGGGCACACTCAACCAGAAAGAAAGGTGCTACCATGGCCTTTCTAGGAAACATCCCAATGCAAGAAATATGTAAGGCAGCCACATGGTCTACGCCTCACACATTCACCAAGCACTACTGTATAGACGTGTTATCTGCACAACAAGCCACAGTAGGTCAAGCCGTATTAAGAACATTATTTCAAACTACTTCCACTCCTACAGGCTGATCCACCGCTTTTGGGGAAATAACTGCTTACTAGTCTATGCAAAACATGCGTATCTACAGCGACAGATGCCATCGAACTGAAAATGTCACTTACCCAGTGTACATCTGTTCGTGGCATCAGTCGCAGTAGATTCGCATGTGCCCACCCGCCTCCCCGGGAGCCTGTAGCAGTTTGGAAGTTACCTTCAACTATTTGTATATGTATCATCTCAACCTTAAATAGGTACATACTTAGTCACTCCATTGCATGGGCACTATTACTACAATTCAACTCCTACCTCACCCTCTGCGGGGAAAAACAATCGAAGATGGAGTCGACGCCCATGCGCAATGGAGACAAAAGGAGGAGTCACTCGGTCCTGTGACTCGAAAGACTTCTTCGAAGAAAAACAACTTGTAACACTCCGGCCCAACACCAGATGGCGAGCTATTGCAAAACATGCGAATCTACTGCGACTGATGCCACGAACAGATGTACACTTTGTAAGTGACATTTTCATTCTGGTGGATACTCTTACTGCAGATTCCTCACCTATCCTCCCACCTCTGCATTTTATGGAATAGACTCTTTACTTCTTAAGTGTCCCAATTTAAGGATCTGCAAACTGTCCAATTTGAATAGCCAATGATTCAGCATCCAGTGGTCCGGGCAGAGCTCAGAAAGAAACGAATTTGCGTGGTGTTGAATTATCGCTGTCACTTCCTGGCGTGAACAGTCAAAGCAAAACCCCACGGTCCCCTACCAACGCACAAGGGAATTACTGAAAAAATGCTTAGGATCCAGTCTGGTAATTGGGGGTTATTTACAAGTTGAGGAATCTACAGTTGGAGAACCCACCAGAAAGAGCATTACCAAAGGTAAGTAACTTGTTCTTCAGCTTTTTCTCCCTAGTTTGTCTGGTTTTCTGGGGGTCTCTGGTGGACTGGTCTATGCTAAGTATTGTATTGCAGAATTTGTGTAGCTGTTCGAATCTCCAATAAAGCTGTAAACTGCTCCAATTTGCATCAGACTTTTAAGCACTTATGAAGTGTATTATTGGAAAGATGTTGGCTATAGTATGTATGGAATTTGTGGCTCCAAGATGTAGTTGCGTGCTTTGGTTGGTGGTGTTTGTCATAATCTGAGCTTGTTGCCTTACAATGCTTTGTGGGTCCTGATCAATGTGATGAGCTGACTGTTGACTATCTTTTAATTTTTTCAGCTTTTCATTGCTGTACCAAGCCCATTGGGCTGGTGATTGTCCCTCTCTCTGTTTTAGGATTGGGCACTGATCCTGTTTCTTTGCCTGTGACTACCACTTTTCCTTTTGCCTCGCTTGGCCCAGTATACTTATATTGTGCTGTTTTATTTTTATTGGTACTTGTGTTATCAGAATTTGGCTTCCCATGGTGCTTGGGCTTTTTTTATATTCTTGGTTTGCAGCCTAAGGCTAGATTAAAGTGTTTTACTTATTCTGTCCGACTGTGAATCCTCAGTTACACATGCTAAATAGCAGTGTATTCGAATACTAAAAAGTTGCAGTTTATTCTAATGATATAAAGTGTACTTGAAGAGGCAAGCATTTTACTTTATTTCTAGTTAAACACCTTCCTGCACTGGTGGTCATTAGTTGACTGCTCTCTCCTCTGCCACACTTTATACATATTCTTCCTCTGCTATTTAATTGTGTAGCTCATATAATTGTTCCGAGTTCTCTGACGCTTTGAATTGCTTTGGATCGGCAAATGATCTAGATTGTGCTTTGTCCTATGCTAGTTCAGTTGTGGCTTGGCTACCTGCACGAACACCATGTGACAAAATCTTCAACGCTTTGAGGCTTGGCATTCCAGTGAGCCACTGCTTTCAAAAGAGAATTACAGGAACATTCAGTCAAGTATTAAGTAACTTGGGGGCTACTTACCGATGGCTGCTTTTGTGAACAAACTAAGTGCTTGAAGCAGTTAATTAAATGATGCTTGAAGATAGTGTTTGGTTATTTTTTTTTATATACATAAATATGTTTCTTGGGGCTTCGAGCGTGTAGTATATAGGAAGATTTGTGGATTAGCATTCAACAGATTTTATTTACTTTTTTTCTTCTTTTTGGAAAGCATTTTTACAGTACTAATGGGAGCTACTATAGGAGATATCTGAAGAATGGTACACAGAGATCCTTTCGCCGGAGTGATTGGAAGAACACTACTTAAATGCATTATCGCAGGCAAGGAACTCAAGTGCTGGTATGACCTCTCACCTGAGGGATCTAAAGAGCGTTTGTGGAAAGATACGTGTGGAAGAAAATTCCTAGAATAGTTATTGAAGCAGAAGTTTTGTCTGCTTCACTCAAGAGCTTTTAAAAATGGCTGTGAACCATGGTATCATTAGAAGGATTCTATAGGTTGATCCTTGGAGAATCTATTGTTCTAAAGAGCAGGTGATATTTCTAAGAGAACTAATCATATAGTGCTTTGAAGGCAGTAAGTTGCTGGTATAGGTGAATTACCATTAGCACTTTTTAGCAAATACATATAACTGCTGGTTCTCCTATTGAAGATTAAAAAGACATACAAAACAGCAGGAACGACTGTGCCCTTTTGTGAATACAAATATGTTATGTTTGAAACAGGGTGTGAAATATTTTGAGAATTTGATCTTGAAGCATACATTTACTGATTTTTGTGGCTCTCAGGCATGAAACTATTTGAAATTGGTAGAAGTGCCTTCCAGCTTTTTGGAAAAAGATAAGTCTTGCTGATTCATTTGCCTCCACCATATTACCCAAGTATTAGAATAGTGCTAGCTTTTGGCCAAGCTCGTGAACTGCAAGCCTTCAAAACAATGAAGCCAAGTGTTGACTGAGTTAATGTCATTATTTCATTGCTCCACATGTTTCCGCTTTTTTTCTTCTCTGTCTGCTTGTGTGTAAAATTTAAAGGGGGAAGTGTTCCACATGAGTACGTTCCTGAGGGTTTCACTCCAGGGCAGCCTTGTAATGTCAACAAGGTGTAAATAATGGCCATTGTGTAAACCTTTTCTGATGCAGCTATTTCTCCAGACATGATGTGCAATCTAGCAACTGTTGGGATTATTTGTTTTTTCAAAACACTGCTTTAGTTGTTGGACAGATCGATTTGTTAGAAACGTCAAAGTTTGTTGAGAAAAGTAAACCAAAGTTCTGTTCTTGATTGTGGGTTTGCAAATGACTGCTCCTCTTTAAACCCTTCGCTGCCATGCCTTTCCCCCTCAGGTGTCAGGCCTGTTTTTTTTGGCTATTTGGGACAGTTTGCAATTAGGCCCTCATACCTTTCTGTTCACCTAAGCTACCAACGCCAAATTTGCATCTTTTTTCCAACATTCTAGGGATTCTAGAGGTACCCAGAGTTTGTGGGTTCCCCTGGAGGCCAAGAAATTAGCCAAAATACAGCGCAAATGTTTTTTTTTTTTTTTTTTTTTTTTTTTTTTTTTTTTAAACAATGGGGGTAAAAAGGGCTGCAGAAGAAGGCTTGTGGCTTTTCCCTGAAAATGGCATCAACCAAGGGCTTGCGGTGCTAAAATCACCATCTTCCTAGATTTCAGGAATAGGCAGACTTCAATCAGAAAACCACATATTTCAACTCCACTTTGGCATTTTACTGGGACATACCCCTTTTGTACCATTTTGTGTGCTTTTAGCCTCTTTCCATTTAGTGGCTGAAATGGGTGTGAAACCAATGCTGGATCCCGCAAAGCTAAATATTTCTAAAAGGTAGACAAAATTCTGATTTCAGCAAGGGGTCATTTGTGTAGATCCTACAAAGTTTTCCTACAGAAAATAACAGCTGAAATAAAAGAAAATATTGAAATTGAGGTTAAAAAAACAGCAGGTTTTCTCCATATTTTACTCTAACATTTTCCTACCATGTCAGATTTTCAAAAGCAATATAACGTTACTTCTACTGGAATCTTCTGTTTTCAGGGATATATGGGGTTTGTAGGTTCATCAAGAACCCTAGGTACGCAGAGCCAATAAATGAGCTGCACCTTGCAATGGGTTTTCATTGTATACCGCATATACAGCAATTCCTTTGGTGAAATATAAAGAGTGAAAAATAGTTATCAAGGAAACCTTTGTATTGACAAAATAGGCACAAGATAAGGTGTTGAGGAGCAGTGGTTATTTACACATCTCTGAATTCCGGGGTCCCCATACTAGCATGTGAATTACAGGGCATTTCTCAAATAGACGTCTTTTTTACACAATGTCTTACATTTGAAAGGTAAAAATGTAGAGAAAGACGAGGGGTAATAACACGTGGTCTTCTATTCTGTGTTCCCCCCCCAAGTCTCCTGATAAAAATGGTACCTCACTTGCGTGGGTATGCCTAATGCTTGCATCAAGAAACGCAGCACGGACACATCACGTTCTTACATTGAAGTGTGACGTGCTTTTTCGAAAGTTCCTAGCTGTGGATTTTGGCCTCTAGCTCAGCCGGCACCTAGGGAAACCTACCAAACCTGTGTATTTTTTAAAACTAGACACCTAGGGGAATCCAGGATGGGTGACTTGTGGGGCTCTCACCAGAATCCTTTGCAAACCTTAATTTGGCAACAAAAAAAAATCTTAACATTTTGGTAATGGAAAGTGGGTAAGAAAATGTTGGGGGATCCACGCAAGCCACACCTCCATGGACTCCTCCGGGTGTCTAGTTTTCAAAAAGGTCAGTGTTTGGTAGGTTTCCTTAGTTTCCTTAGATGACCACCGCACACACCTGGGACCAAAAATGCAGGTGACTTTCTCTCTCCCCCCCCCAGAAAAAGAAGTAGGTTTGTTATACATCATTTTGATGTATCCACATCCTCCTGTGATGTTTCAAAAACACTAAAAAATTGTAAAATATTGTACAGAAAAGTCTATTGACCCTCTTTCTGATATTCTTTCCTTCATTCTTACCTTTGCCCAGCAGAGCTTTGATCTGGGCACTTTTATGGGTTATCTCTCTGCTCTGTCCACCTTCCTGAGGCTGCCTGACTAACCCTATTTATTTAAGTCCCCTTTTTATTTATAGGTTTCTGAAAGGGCTTGTACATATGTTTTCTCCATCATGCCCCAGTGGAACCTGAACCTGGTTCTCACCTATCTCATGTGTGCTCCTTTCGAGCCACTACACAGTTGTCCCCTCAGACTACTTACCATCAAAGCGGCCTTCTTAGTAGAGATAACATCTACCCAGAGGGTAAGTGAGCTGCAGGCTTTATCATTCAAGTCTCCCCATCTTAATGTGTTCCCTGAGTACGTCCCCAAGCCTCTTTCCTTCAGAAAGTTCCATCTTGGGCAGTCTGACACCCTGCCTGCCTTTTACGCTCCTCCACATCCCTCTAAAGCAGAGGAGCGACTCTACAGTCATGACCCAAAAAGGGCGTGGTCGTTCTACCTTGACCATACAAAGGTTCCAAGAGGACAACCATCTCTTTGTAGGGTATTTTAAAGTGAAAAAAGTTTGGGCAGTACAGAAAGGAATAATTTCACGCTGGGTTATTCTCTGTATCCAGATCTGCTACATCCTTGCTAAAAAACAGCCTCCTGAGGGCTTAGGGTCCCATTCCACCAGAGGCAAAGGTGAAACCACAAAGTTAGCTTGTAGAGTCCCAGTCCTGGACATCTGCCAGGAAGCAATGTGGGCGTCCCTGCACATGTTTGCCAAACACTAATGCCTGGACAGTCAGGCCCACAGGGACAGGTGTTTCAACCATTCAGTCCTTTTCAGGGCCCTAGCTTTGAGACACATCCGTCGGTTCACTTCATGGATTTGTGCTTCAGGTGTGGAAAGTCATGAAAAGTAACTGACATCCGCAAACCTGGTTGGCTTCCATACAGGTGACCGCATTGTCACTTGCGACACCATTAATGTTATCGATGCCACGTGGAACCAAACAGAGCCACCCGGCAGCACGCAAGGGTACTGCTCACGCAAAAGTTTCCGGAACCAGTCTGACACCTGGGAATTTCAAAGGTAAGAGATCTGCAACTATTGTCTACCATATAATGCGTTACCGAAGGTAAGTTACTTGTTCCACTGCACAAAAGATTACCACAATTTATTGTGAACCACTTACACCATCAGTTCAAACTACCTCTCTTTAGGATATAGTCCATGCCCAGGCAGCTTACAAAATGTTTGGATCCAGTAGCAACACAGCTGAAAAGGCAGGGGTTAAATGTATACTCCCACCTAGATGACTAGCTGATAAAGGTGAGACCACTTAGACAGTGTCAAAGAAGCATAAAAACGGTCAAGCATACACTACACAAACTAGGGTTCTCAAACCGTAGGCAAATCCTGTACAATACAGAGAAGGAAAATACTTTTCTAGGATCAAGACTTCGCTCCGTGGATATCAAATCATTCCTCACAACCAGGAGGGTCCTGGCATTGACAGAAGGGTCAACCTCTGACAGGGAGGATAGTTGGTAAACTAAAGGGCATAATGGCTTCATGCATCCAATTAATTCCACATGCCGGGCTACATACAACGCAAATTCAAAAATGCATACAAACCCAGGGGTCACAGGCAGTGGGAACTTGAGGATTTATTGATTGTTCATCAGATACAGAAAGAAATGGCAGTGCAACCCAAGCAATAAAGCTATAGCCGTGCTTTTCTAGCAGCCAACTAGGGGAGCTTACAAGAGGAATCTGGTTCTGGATTCACATGCACCCTTCACACCACCCCAGAAATGAGTTTTATTATAAACTAAAGTATGGGTAAACCCCTTTCACAGCACACTAAATTCCCAGATACCTCAGACATATGTTTAATAAGGAGAGGAAAAATCTGAAGATGTTGTCCACACACAGTGGCTTCCAGGGTGCACATTTGACGTCACAAGGTGACATACTACCCAGTGGTGGTCACCAACACCCATGATGGATAAAAGACAGACAAATATTCCGGAGACAATTACTAGATGGTGGAATAATGCACACCATGTGAATCCAGATAATTCTGCAAGCTGTAAAACTACTGCAGGTATGTAACCATTTCGTTCTGTGGTTTCACTTGTAACCACAGATTCCTCACCTTAGAATGTTCCTCAGGCATCCAACTAGATCTGGAAAATTTTGAGGATTACCTCTGCATTCCAGTAGGTGGCATCCTTAGGCTCTGCATCAGAAGTAATATCGATGTGCATCTATAGGAGACCATTGGTGCTTTCGTTCTGATGCTGAGAGCTACCTCTAAGTTTTTGACTAACTTTCATCTTTCTTCTAGAAGCCAGGCTATGGAGGAATGCACATCTTCTGTCCCCTTGATGCACAGAGGTCCCTGACCTATAACTGCCACCTGTTGCGGTTAAAACCAACGACCTGACAAAGGTGGTTCATGCAGGACTGGGTCTATCTGAAACCTTGTTCCCTGCAACAAACCCTCGTTCAACGTTCTGGGGGTGATGGGCAAACCTTGAACAGGGACTCCTGAGCACCACATAATTGCCTGACGCCATCACCCCACCCTAGGAGAACCAGCCTTCCTCCCCCAGCACTCGTCCACCTTAGGGTTGGTACTGGAATGAAGTGGGCACACCTAATCTGACTAATTTTCCTGCCTGTTTTGCCGCCAAGAAGTGGGGACTGGATGGGGTATTGGTCATCTCTGCCATTTGGAGAAACCTGGGTCACATTAAAAGTCAGCTAGGCCTTTGACTCTTCCTGTCCTGGAATGTCCATACTGCCTGGAGGAAGTGTCAACACCCCCCACCCAGTGCAGGCTTTTGTCTGTCCTCTGTGAGCACTGGCTCTCACGTTAGAAGGGTATGAAATGTGGCTAGAGGCTAAGATTTCTGAACTGGTCAAGACCAGTCAGTCAACACACTAGTAGCTGGTAGGCTTTCAGGGGGGCACCTTTAAGGTGCCCTCTGGGTGCATGTATTGGTAAATCCAACACTGACCTAGGTGTGGGTTTACCGATATGAGTTGTTTGATACCAAACATCCCTTTCTTCAGTAAAGCCACCATGTAGTTGGGGACTCGTAATGACCAGTGTCCAGCACATGTATTTAAAATGGCTTCCCTTGTCACTTAATATGTCTGAGAATCGACGGGCATAGCAGGAGCATATCTGCTCACGTAGATATGCCCTTATATGTAATATAATTCACCCTGCCATAGGGTTTTAAGGCCCGCTAGAGGATTGACTTAATATATTGCCTGCAGTGATAGGGCACATGGCACACAGGCTGTGTGCCGTGTCATGTTTTCACTTGTCTGCACCAAGACACGCACCCAGCAAAGGCAGCCTGTCATGTCCATGTTGAGGGGTCCCTTACCGTGGCACAGTTTGTGCTGCAGCCCTTAGGGACCCTCTTTAGTACCCCAGGCCCTAGGTACCAGGGGTGACATTTACTGATGACTTAGAGGGGGTGCTAAAGGTTTTTCCAGCTAGGGGAACAACTGTGTAGTTTTGGGGAAAGAGATCTGGCACTGGGGGCCTGATTAGCAGGAACCCAGTGCACTTTGAGTCAAAATTACATCACCAGGCAAGAAGTGGGGGGTTAACCATGCCAGAAAGGGGTGCTTTACTACACGAGTTCCCCCGACCCCCCCCTTCCCCTCCGTGCTTCCCCACCCCACCCAAAAAAAAAAGAGAGAGAATGAGACTAACCCCAAGAAAGAGTCTCTTCATCTTCTAAGTGGAAGAACCTGGAAAGACCATCTGTATTGGTGTAGTCGGTCCCAGGTGTCAGTTCCACTGAAAAGTCCATTCCCTGTAGCGATATGGACCACCTTACTAGTTTGGAGTTTTCACCTTTCATCTGCATTAGCCAACTGAGAGGCCTGCGGTCAGTTTGAATAAGAAAGTGAGGGCCACACAAGTATGGCCTCAGCTTCTTCAGGGACCAAACCGCAGCAAAGGCTTCCCTCCAAGTGGCACTCCAATGCTGCTCTCTGGGGAGTAACCTTATGCCAATGAAAGCAACAGGTTGGTCATTGCCATCATCATTGATTTTGGACAGGATTGCTCCTATCATGTTCAGAGGCATCTGTATGCACTATGAACTGCTTGGTATAATATGGAGGTTTGAGAACAGGTGCTGAGCAGATTGCTTCTTTCAGGGTGTCAAAAGCCTTTTGAAAGCTCACTGTCCAGTTTACCTTTTAAGGGCATCTTTTTGGAGGTCAGTTCTGAAAGAGGTGGTGCAGTGGTGCCATATCCATTCACGGACCTCCTGTAGTACCCAGTCAAGCCAAGGAATGTTGTTGAACTACCCAGTTCAGAGTTTCCTGGATATTGGGTTTTAAATGTTGAACTTGGCCTCCACCTACAACGTGACCAAATTATACAAAGTGTCCCTGCCCTATCTAGCACTCGCTTACCTTGATAGTGAGGTCTGCACTTTTCAGAGTCTCTAGGACCTTTCCAAGATGGATCAGGTGATCCTGAAAGGTAGAGCTAACGACAGCAGTATCAAGATAAGCTGCACTAAATTATTTTAACCCAGCAAGGACTCTGTTAACCAACCTTTGGAAGGTGGCGCAGGCTTTCTTTATTCCAAAGGGCATAACAGTAAACTTAAAATGCCCATCAGATGTGGAGAATGCAGATTTCTCTTTTGTTCCAGGGGTCAGACCTATCTGCTAGTACCCTGATGTGAGATCAAAAGTACTGAGATATTTAGCTACCCCTAACCTGTCAATTAGTTCTTCAGCCCTAAAAATTGGGTGTACATCTGTTTTGGTCACAGCATTGAGGCCCCAATATTCCACACAAAACCTAATTTCTTTCTTTCCACCCTGGGAATTAGGCTTGCGGACTAAGACAGCTAGGCCGGCCCAGGGGCCCTCAGTGCTCAATGACTGCAAATTCCAGCATCTTGCTGACTTCAGCTTTGATGCCCTCTTTGACTTGATCAGACATAATATACATTTTATTTTTGACAGCTAATCTGTCCCCAGTGTCCATATCTTGTGTACACCAGGTAGTCTGACCAGGGGTCAAAGAGAAGAGCCCAGCATACTGCTGCAAGACTTGCTTGCAGTCAGTCTGGTGTTGGTCAGGGAGGGTGTCTGGAAAAAAACACTCCATTCACTGACCCATCTTTAGGGTTGCTGGGGAGATCAGGGAGAGGTTCAATCTCTGCTTCCTGTTCCTCGTCAGTGACCATGCATAGTCATATCAGCTCTGTTGTGATAGGGTTTAAGGCGATTAACATGGGTCACCCTTTGTGTTTGTTCAAGAGCTAAAGTCCACCAGACAGATTACTTCCTCTTTTCTCTCTAGGATAGGGTAGTCTCCACTCCATTTGTCTTCGAGGAACCTAGGAGCCAAAGGCTTCAAAACCCATGCCTTCTGTCCCGGTTGGAACTCCAACAGTGCAGCCTTTTGGTCATAACAGAGCTTCTGGAGCTCCTGGCTGCCCTCAAGGTTTTTAGATGATTTTGCTATGTATTCAGCCATTCTGGAATGAAGGCCAAGCACATAGTCCGCAGTATCCTGTTGAGGTTCTCTGAGAGGTCTCTCCCGTCCCTCCTTTACCAGACAAAATGGTCCTCTCACAGGATGCCCAAACAGAAGTTCAAAGGGAGAAACCCTATTCCCTTCTGTGGCACTTCCTTGTAAGCAAAAAGCAGGCATGGAATTAGGACATTCTATCTCCTGACTTTTTCAGGGAGTCCACCAATCATACCTTTAAATGTATTGTTAAATCCCTCAACAAGGCCATTGTTTTGTGGGTGATATGGGGTAGTGAACATATAGGTCACGCCACACTCAGCCCACAGGTGTTTCATGCAGCCAGAAATGAAGTTTGTACCTTTCTGACACTGCCTCCTTTAGAAAGCCCACTCTGGTAAAGATACGAATGAGAGCCCTAGGTACTGCATGGGCAGTAGTAGTCCTCCAGGGAATTGCTTCAGGATACTTAGTTACATGATCCACTACATCCAGTATGAATCTGGTCCTGATGCAGTTGGAGAGGATCAAGCGGACAAACTGGGTCAACCTCTACCCTTTCAAAGTGAACCCCAACCACTGGAAGAGGGATTAAAGGGACCTTTGGTTGGCCACCTGGCTTGACAGATGGCACAGGAAATACAAAACTCCTTCACCTTCTGGGATATATCTGGTCAGTAGACGTTCACCAACCCACTCCATGTTTTAGCCTGGCTGAGGGGTCCAGCTAGGGGGATATTATGGCCAAAGTGAGAAGAAAAACTCTAAACTGCTGAGGCACTACCATTCTCCTAGTGGCACCATGTTTGAGGTCTCTGGCCTCAGTGAAAAGGAGACCTTCCACCCAGTAGGTCCTGTGGGAGCCACTGATATTTCCCTTCTCCTGATCAGCAGCTTGCTGTCTACACAGGGGACCCAAATGCAGAGGGGAGAAGGGACTCTCTGAAGACAGTGGAAGCCTTGGATTGTCCAGCTGCTGTCTCGACCCGTGGACCAGGCTGGTGGAACCCAGGGACAAATTCCAAACGTGGAGGACTTGTAAAGGAAGGGAACAGAGTGCTGCACACTTGAAGGCGCCCAGGTGGTGCAGGTGTCAATGCCCACCCTACTAGAGGTGACGTTCCTGCAAGTCAGTGGAGAAAGAAGCCCAGGAGCGGGGTCGAGGAGCTGCAGAGGATCCCAGGAGTCTCCTACAAGCTGTCCCTCAAAGGTTGCCAGATTGCAGGAGTGTCAGTGGCCAGCAAGGCAACCAAAAGCAGGAACTGAAGAGGAATTTGCAGTTTCAAGGGTCAGCAAAGTCCAGGAGAACTCTACCCATGAAGGAGTGTTAGGGCTGGCCCCCAGCACGCACGAAGGCCAGCAGGAGTCGTCAGAGCCCCCATGAGTTACCACAGGCGATGGACATAGTCACTAGGAGACCTCAGCAGCACAACAAAGGATCGTACAACTAGCACTGGAATGGGTGTAGTTGCATGATTCTAACATGTTTGGTACCAACATGACTAGGTTCAGAGAAGCCATTATGTAGTTTGACCACTCGTGTTGACCAGTGTCCACTACATACCTTAAGATGGCCTCCCTGCTGTTTGAGAGTCCAGGAAATGGAAACTGAGTACCCTGCTCTTACAATGGTATTCTCACACCTAGGGACATGCACCCTGCCCTTGGGCTGAAGGGCCTACCAGAGGGGTGACTTATAGTGTGTAAGTGCAGTGACCAGGATATAAGGCAAGCCTTATATTACTTGCACCATTTCATGCATTGGCAGCTCTGCAGACACAATTTTGCATGGACTTCCATGGGTAGCACAATATATGCTGCAGCTCATGGGGGGTCCCCTGGAGTACCAATGCCCTGGGTACCAAGTATCATATACTAGGGACTTACATTGGTGCACCAGTATGTCACTTATAGGGTAAAAAGTTTATCAGCAACCAAATCTGGAGCGAGCACAGACACTTGGGGTCCTGCTTAGCAGGATCCCAGTGTACTATAGTCAAAACATACTGATACCAGGCAAAAAGTGGCGGTATCTATGTAAAAAAGATGCTACTTTCCTACAAAATGGGCCAACCGTGTCAGCATGGTCCCTAGCTTCTCCAGAGACAGTACATCATAGGTGTAGCCACTGTGACCTTCAAGCCGTAGCCTGCAGCATCTTTCTGCAGGTCCCCCTCAACAGCGACCGCCTTCGGTGACAGAAACCCGACAGTCCACTGCACCTGGGCGCCCCAGACCAGGAAGAGGACCACTGGTGTCTGTAGGCTTGTGAAACTTGAGCCCACCTGTTTCAGCCAGACTGGTCCTTCAGTCCACGACTGAAGCCTGTTGCTGCAGGCCCCCTCGGCCGCAACCGCCTGCGGTGATGGAAAGCAGACAGTCCACTGTACCACTGCACCTGAACACCCTGGACTAAGGAGAAGAGGACCACTTGTGTCCCTACGTCTCCAAGCATCGCACAAACTGAGCCCATTTGCTGGTTCAACATTACTGCCCCCCACACCCCACACCCCCCCCTCCCCCCCCCCCCCCCCCCCCCCCCCACACACACACACACACACACACACACACACACACACACACACACACACACACACACAGTCCTCAACTGCAGCATCTTTTCAACCAAACTGATCCCCATTGACTAACATTGGGCACTTGTCGCCGTACTACCCCTCTGCACCCAGCGGCCCCACTGCTTCCCGGTGTGATCTGTTGGTGTGGCCATTACCGCTGCCTCATACTTAAGTCCAGAAGATTGTTTCCGTAAGTTGCTGTACTATACTTGTATGCAGTACTTGATTTCCTCCATAGTATAACATTGCTTTTTTTTTTTTTTTTTTTAGATGCAGCAATTAGTGTTGACTTTTGAAACCTAAAAGTATTTCTCTTGCAAAATATACTTACCTGATTGTGTTGATTCTGGTGCTTAAATATATATGTTTGGTGGCATGTGTAGCTGCAGATACACATGCTGTGCATTATACTTCTGCCATCTAGTGTTGGGTTCGGAGTGTTACAAGTTGTTTTTCTTCGAAGAAGTGTTTTCGAGTCACAAGATCAAGTGACTCCTCCTCTTCAGTTCCATTGCGCATGGGCATCGACTCCATATTAGATTGTTTTCTTTCCTCCGTCAGGTTTGGACGTTTCCTCTCGCTCCGAGATTTCGTATCGGAAAACTTTGAAATTGCTTCTCTTTCGTCAGTATTGTATCGATCAGGTTTACATCTTCCATCGACCCATCGGTATTGTCTGAGAAGACAAGTCTACTCGCCCTTTGGGGCGTGCGTGCCCAACTCAGGCCTAGTCGGGCCGACCGTGTGGAAGCCTCATGGATCGGACTCCATTCCAATTCTGTCCTCGGTGCCACGCCAAACATCCTTATACATCTCGTCTGTAATCTTTGCCTTTCCCCAGATCATCAGGAAGAAAATTGTGAGGCCTGTCAATCTTTCCGTTCCAAAAAGACTCTTCGAGACAGGAGGGCACGAATACTCGAGATGGCGTCCAGAAGCACCAAACATCTCGATGTGGAGGAGGAAGAAATCACGCAGACAGCAGTCTCTGAGGTTCCAACTCCGAACAGGAATCTGAGGAGGACAGACCGGTCACGGCAGGACAGCATGTGAGTACGCCTGCCCCTGCACCCTCACAAAAACATAAGGCCTTTGGTACGCCACTGCCAGAATGCCATGGCTCGGCCCGAAAAAAGACTCCCGGTGACCAAACTACCAGTTCGGCACTGAAAAAGGCCACACCTCCCAAACCATTGGAGGCAATAAAAGGTTCCGTGTCCGACTCGAGCAAACACCATTTTTCAGAGTCGAAGATTCGGAAATCCCTTTTGGAGCAGAGATCATCCACAGCATCATCTTTTTCGATCCTGAAAAAGCTGGCTTCGGAGACAAAAAGGCCAGCATATACAGAGGAGCATGGACTTTCAAAGAGACTAAAAGAAAGCCACAAACCCTCTGAAGAGGAGTATCAAGTACAGCCAATACTTGAAGTTACGGACGAAAGGCAAGCCAGGATTCATATCCATAGAGACAGGCAGGATCTTAACAGCACCTCCTCTAAAGCCAAAGAGAAAGCTAGCCTTTCAGGAGGAATTGGACACTATGCAGCCTCCAGCTAAAGTGGCAAAGCCGAAGGAGAAACCACCACCACCTCCTCAATTTTCTCCTCCTCATTCTTCTCCTACTAGTCCTACACCGGTGCAGTCACCCACACACTCTTTTGACTCACAACATGACAATGTAGATCCATGGAATCTTTATGATCCAGATCCCATTTCTAGCAATGACCCAGACAGCTATCCCTCTAAGCCTTCACCACCTGAGGATAGCACTGTGTACAATCAGGTTTTAGCCAGGGCTGCAGCATACTATGGGGTCACCATGCACACTGAACCACTGGAAGAGGATTTTTAGTTTAATACCCTATCCTCCACACATTCAAAATACCAGTGCCTCCCCATGCTCCAAGGCATGTTTAAACACGCCAATCAAATATTCAATGAGCCAGTTAAGGCACATATAATTACACCCAGGATAGAGAAAAAGTACAATCCTCCTCCCTCTGATCCTGATTACTTAACACAAGTACCTCCAGATTCGGTAGTGGTCAGCACTTCCAGAAAAAGGGCAAACTCCCAGTCGTCAGGAGATGCTACCCCACCCTACAAAGAAAGCAAAAAGTTTGATGCGGCAGGGAAGAGAGTTGCATCCCAGGCAGCGAATCAGTGGAGGATAGCTAATTCACAAGTACTGTTAGCTCGATACGACAGGGCCCATTGGGATGAGATGCAAGACATAATTCAGCGTCTCCCCAAAGAACACCAGAAGAGGGCACAACAAGTAGTGGAGGAAGGGCAAGCCATTACAAATAGACACCGCTGCTAGAAGTGTCAACACTGCAGTGACAATACGAAGGCATGCATGACTCAGGTCTTCGGGTTTTAAACCTGAAATACAGCAAGCTGTGTTAAATATGCCATTCAATAAGAAACAACTTTTTGGCCCAGAGGTTGACACAGCCATTGAAAATTACGCAAAGATTCAGACACCGCAAAAGCAGTGGGTGCACTATACTCCACACAATACAGGGGATCCTTTCGGAAAACGCAGTTTTGACGTGGTTTTAGACCACAGACAACAGAAGCATCCACATTGCAGTCAAAACCAACCTACCAACCACAATACCAACGAGGTGGCTTTAGGGGCACATGTAGGGGGCAGTATCCCAGAAATAAAGGGAAATTTCAGACCTCTAAGCAACCTCCACAGCACCCTAAGCAGTGACTTGTCTCATCCCCTTCCACTCCTCACCTCTCCTGTGGGGGGAAGATTACAACAATTCCACACAAATTGGAAAAACATTATTACAGACAATTGGGTACTATCAATTATCCTCAATGGCTATTGCCTAGAATTGATACAAACTCCCCCAATCATTCCACCAAAGTCACATAAACTATCTACAGAACACATCAATCTGTTACAGGAAGAAGTCCAATCTATTACTCAGACAAGCAATAGAATCCGAACCACAAGCTCAAATAGGGACAGGAGTTTATTCGCTATATTTCCTGATTCCCAAAAAAGATGGCACCCTTAGACCAATTGATCTCAGGATCCTCAGTCTTTACATCCTGTCAGAACACATGGTAACTTTACAAGATATTATCCCACTACTCCAAAAACACAATTTCATGGCAACATTAGACCTCAAGGATGCGTATTTTCATATACCCATCCACCCTGCACACAGAAAATATCTCAGTTTTGTCATTCAAGGAAAGCACTATCAGTTCAAAGTGTTACCCTTTGGAATAACAAGAGCTCCAAGGGTATTCACAAAGTGCCTAGCGGTAGTCACAGCCCACCTAAGAAGTCAAACATACACATGTCTTTCCATATCTAGATGATTGGCTAATAAAATACGCAGTGTCAAAACCATACGGATTACGTAATACAAACCTTGCACACGCTAGGGTTCTCAATAAATTACCAAAAGTCGCATCTACAACCGGCACAAATACAACAGTATTTGGGTGCTATACTAAATACTGAAAAAGCGCTAGCATGTCCAAATACACAAAGACTACAAGCATTTCAAAATAGTCACACAGATACAAACAAATCAACTGTACACTGTCAGATTTGTCATTAAGATTTTAGGAATGATGGCATCATGTATTGCAATTGTTCCACACGCAAGACTAAACATGCAGCCCCTACAACAGTGCCCTGCACAACAATGGTCACAGGCACACGGTCAACTTCAAGATCTAGTGTTGCTAGACCGCCAAACATGCATGTCCCTTCAGTGGTGGAATTCCACAAATCTAAACAGAGGGCAGCCATTTCAAGACCCTGTGCCTCAGACCATAATTACATTAGATGTATCAATGATTGGTTGGGGAGCTCACCTCAACAATCACAACATTCAAGGACAATGGGATGCCAAACACAAACAGCTACACATAAATCACTTAGAGTTGCTAGCTGTCTTCTTAGCACTCAAAGCTTTTCAGCCTCTTCTCACACAGAAGAATGTCCTTATCAGACAGACAACATGACACCCAGGTATTACCTTAACAAACAAGGAGGGACACATTCGTACCAACTCTCCCTTCTAGCCCAAACAATTTGGAAATGGCCAGTCCACAACCAAATTCACCTGTTAGCACAATACATTCCACGGATACAACCAATTGGCAGATATTCTCAGCAGAAACCACCAACAAACACACGAATGGGAGAGTCACCCTCATGTACTTCGAAAATATTTTCAACAATGTGGAACACCAAACCTAGATCTGTTCGCCACAAGCGAAAATGCAAAATGCCAAAACTTTGCATCCAGACACCCACATCCTCTATCCAAGGGCAATGCTCTATGGATCAATTGGTCAGGGATATTTGCTTACGCTTTTCCCCCTCTCCCACTCCTTCCATTTCTAGTCAACAAGTTGCGTCAAAACTCACTCAATATGATACTCATAGCACCATCGTGGGCCCACTAACTGTGGTAAACAACATTGTTAGACCTGTCAGTAGTACCACACTCCAAACTCCCAGACCGAACAGATCTTTTGACATAAAACAAAGGAAAAAACAGGCACCCAAATCCCAAAACACTAAATCTAGCGATTTGGTGCCCGAGGTCATAGAATTAGGATATTTACAACTCCCATCAGAATGTATAGAGGTTATTAAGCAAGCAAGCAAACCCACTATTAGACAGTGCTATGCTAACAAATGGAAAAGATTTGTATATTATTGTCAATCTAAACAAATTGCTCCTCTTACAGCATCAATACAATATATTGTACACTATTTACTTCATTTACAAAAATCTAATTTAACATTCTCTTCCATACAATACATCTTACTGCAATTTCAGCATATTTACAAAATATACAACACAGCTCCTTATTTAGAGTTCCTGTTATTAAAGCTTTCATGGAAGGTGTAAAACCCATCTTTCCAATCAGGACACCTCCAGTTCCCTCTTCAAATTTAAACATAGTGCTTACACAACTTATGGGCCCACCATTTGAACCTATGCACTCATGTCAAATGCAATTCTTAACATGGAAGTTTGCCTTCCCAGTTGCAATTACGTCTTTACGAAGAGTAAGCGAATTACAAGCCTTCACTATTGAAGAATCGTTCTTCCAGGTACACAAGCATAAAGTTGTACTAAGAACAAACCCCAAATTTTTGCCAAAAGTCGTCTCGCCTTTCCATATAAATCAAGCAGTGGAACTGCCAGTCTTCTTACCATAGCCAGATTCTGTGGCAGAAAGAGCTCAAAATACATTAGACAATAAAAGAGCTCTAATGTACTATATAGACAGAACAAAACCATTCAGAAAAACTAAACAACTGTTTGTAGCTTTCCAAAAACCTCATGCAGGTAACCCCATATCAAAGCAAGGGTTGGCACGATGGATTGTAAGATGCATCCAAACATGCTACGTTAAAGCCAAAAGACAACTTAGTTACTCCTAAAGCACATTCTGAAAAAAAGGTGCTACAATGGCTTTTTTAGGAAATATACCAGTGGCTGAAATATGCAAAGCAGCTACTTGGTCAACACCACATACATTCCCTAAACACTACTGTGTAGATGTTTTAGCAAGACAACAAGCCACAGTAGGTCAAGCTGTACTCAGAACATTATTTCAAACAACTTTAACTCCTACAGGCTGAGCACCGCTTTTATGGGAGGACAAACTGCTTTGTAGTCTATGCACAGCATGTGTATCTGCAGCTACACGTGCCACCGAACGGAAAATGTCACTTACCCAGTGTACATGTGTTCGTGGCATGTTTCACTGCAGATTCACATGCACCCTCCCACCTCCCCGGGAGCCTGTAGGAGTTTAAGTTTAAAACATTTGTACATATGTATTACCCTCTGCGGGAAAACAACCTAACATGGAGTCGATGCCCATGCACAATGGAACTGAAGAGGAGTCACTCGATCTCGTGACTCAAACACTTCTTTGAAGAAAAACAACTTGTAACACTCTGAGCCCATACTAGGTGGCAGAAGTATAATGCACAGCAGGAGAATCTGCAGTGGAACATGCCACGAACAGATGTACACTGGGTAAGTGACATTTTCCATTTACTTGTTGTTTTTGTAAATTGGTGTGGATCTCCTTCTTGAGTTGTCTCTGCTCATTGACTTTGCGAATTGCAGATGTCTAATACTCCTCTTTGATAAGCCTGAAGCTGGTTGATCACACTACCCACAAAGAGCACCTTGGAATTGCTAAAGCAAGCCCCTGTTCGCTTGTAGGGGACCCCCTGAACACTCGGCACATGTATCATTTTGATACTTTATCAAGAGCCAGCTTTCTATGGGGTTGCTGGACCCTTCGGAATACAGCCCTAAGAGGAAGAAATGGACTGGTGTGACGATTTGGGTGAAGCTAGTGGACTGGACCCCTCTCCAGACAGTGGTATGCTTTCTTCCCCTATTGTGGCTACAGAGGTGGGAGCTTCCTACGCAGTGGTGGTGAGGAGGGCAGCTGAGGTCCTACACCTTCAGCTATCCTCGGTGGCAGTCACAATCTCTTGACAGGTGTTGCAACCAAGAGCTTCCACATCTAAACCCCTGATTCCGTTCAGTGATGCGGTCACGGACGTCTTTTTGGGTACCTGGTCAAAACCCAGCACAGGCTCTTCTGTGAATAGGATGATTGCCTGTTGCCATTGCCCTATACCTGGAGACTCAACCTTAATCATCTAACACCATACCCCTGAGAGCTTGGTGGTCCAAGCCTCAACTTCCAACCACGCATTCCCTACAGCTTCCCTTGACAGGGAATTCAAGAGGCTGGACTCATTTGGGAAGATGTTTTCTTCCACCAGCCTGGCATTGTGGTCCGTGAGTACTGCATGCCTTTTGGGCCATTATTCTCCCACACTGTGGGACACAGTTGTGCAATTGCTGCCACTGTTTTCGGAGGAGGGCTGGCCCATACTCCCTCAGGCGGTTGCCAAATGGGAGAGACGCAGCAAAGTTCACACTTTGTTGCGGACTTGACACAACTCAGTAGGCAGAGGGGTTTTCATGACAGTGGCCCTAAAGCAAGACACCTGGCTGAGGAAGTCTGGTATTTTGGGGGATGTCCAAGCTTCCCTTATGGACATGACCTTTACTGGCACCTGTCTCTTCGGAGACTTGGCAGATTCTCAGGCTACAGCTAGGACCTTGAGCTATGTAGAAGCCCCACCCCTGCGCCTCCTTCCCACTCTGCCTTTTGCTCCTCTTGTGGTTACAGAAAGGGCTTTCAATTGTGTCATTTCCTGCTCAGCCACCATGCTGCTCATGCTTCCCCAGCCTCTGTGTGGACGAGGACATGATACCCGCAGACTTTGTGGGTCAGATGGCCAGTGTGCCCCCCTCAACTGCAGCAGCCTCCAAACCCTCCTATTCTGCTCCTTTACCACCATGGGCACCCACTTGGCAGGATTCACCATCACCCGCCCCACTGGCAGTCCATAACATCGGACAGGTGGGTTTTGCAGATTGTCCAAAGGGGGCTACTCCCTCCCCTTCAAAACTTCCCCTCCTTCTGTGCCACCTTTACATGACTGAATGACAGAGAATCATCGGTCCCTTCTCCCCGAGCCAGTCGTGGATCTTGACCAAGGGAGTCATAGAGTTCCAGTGCCAGAAGTAGACTGTAGTTGTTGTTCCTGCTACTTTCTGGTTCCCAAAACGGGCAAAGGCCTTTGCCCTATTTTAGACCTACGAGCCCTCAATCTCTTCCACAAGGAGGAGAAATTGAAATTGCTCCTGTTGACTCCGGTCTTGTCTACCCTGGACCCAGGAGAATGGACTGTAATGTTGGACTTCCAGGACGCGGACTTCACATCCTCGTACTGCCTGCCCACAAGTGTTACCTGCAGTTTATGGAAGGCTACGAGCATTTTCAGTTCACTGTGCTTCCTTTTGGCCTTACCAGTGCCCCTCTGGTGTTCACCAAAGTGATGGCAGTAGTTGCAGCTCATCTGCAGAGATCATGGGTGCCAGTCTTTCCCTATCTCGATGACTGGCAGTTGAAGGCAAGCTCTCTCCAAGCTGTCCTCTCCTGACAACAGCGGATCTTCTGCATTTGCTGGGGTTCACCATCAACATGCCGAAGTCACACCAACTCCCTCTCAGATGCTCCCCCTTCATTGGAGCTGTTCTGGACATAGTGAAATTTTGGGCATATCCTCCCGAACGGCACGTACAGAATATTCAGGCTGTGATACTGATGTTTCAGCCTCGGTCCAGTATTTTGGTGAGACAGACCTGCTAGTAACCCATGTCTGTTGGCATATGCTGACTCTGCAGTGGAACCTGAAGTTCCAGTAGTTGCAGCATCAGGGTAATCTCTCTGACATGGTCAAGATCTTGGAGGGAACTGCAAAATACCTTCTTTGGTGGCTAATAAACCGCAGTTGGGTAAGAAGCAGACCCTTCTCCATCCAGATCTCACAGTAGTGACATATGTCACTTATGGGATGGTGCGACCATCTTGGAGAGGTGGAGTTCAGTGGAATCTGGCCTCCGGTGGAATCCGGAATCCACATCAACCTGCTGGAGCCTTAAATGATCTGACTGGCATTGAAAGCCTTTTTATCCTCCATCAAGGGAAGGCTGATGCAGGTGTTCAGACAACACAGCCGCCATGTGTTATTGCAATAAACAGGGTGGGGTTATGGATCCTTTTTCAAGGGAGACTCCACCTCTGCACATGTCTGGATCAGCAGGGCATATCTCTGGTGGTTCAACACTTAGCGGGCTTGTTGTACACCAGAGCAGATTAACTCGGCCAGAGATACCTAGCAGAAGGTGAATGGCGTCTCCATCCGGAGGTGGCGCAAAGTCTCTTTCAGCATTGGAGGAAGCCTTGGTTAGATCTGTTTGCCTCTGCTGGGATATCGCAATGACAGCAGTTTTGTCTGCTGGAGATTCCAAGGTGGCTCTTGCTCAGACTATTTTAATCTCAAGCAGTTTAGGCCTCCTGGATGCCTTTCTGCTCATACCAATCCTGCCCAGAGTTCTCAAGAAGATCAGGAATAAACAAGCATAAGTCATACTTGTGGCTCTAGATAGGGGAACAGATAGTCTGGTACCTCAATCTACTGAGCATGGCCATTGATCTTCTAGTCAGACTGCCCCTTCAGGAGGATCTTCTATCACAGCAGCAGGGGAGGATTCTTCATCAGAACCTGTCCAATCTCTGCATTCTTGCATGGAAATTGAGTGGCGACAGTTGACTGCTTTTGACCTTCCTCTCCAAGTCTGTAACATCACCTTGGCAGCTAGGGGTCCCTCCACCAAAACAGTACACGCCTGCCGTTGGAAGAAGTTTGTGGCATGATGCATAGAAAAGTCTGTTGATCCACTTCATGCTCCTCTACATAACCACTTCATGCTCCTCTACATAACGTTGTTCTTTTCGTTCTTGCCCTTGCCCAGCAGGACTCTTTGGGCACTCTTAAGGGATGTTTATCTGCCATGTCTGCCTCCTTGTGCTTGTCTGATCACTTAGGTTCCTCGTAGCTCTTACTCATCTCTTCCCTCCTTCCCCATTAATCATATTTCAGAGGGACCTTCATTTGTTTTGAACCTTTCGAGCCTCTCCACAATTGTTCCCTCATGCTTCTTACATTGATAACCGCCTTCCTTGTGGCAATCATATCTGCCCATTGAGTAAGCTGCATGCCTTGTCATCTCAGCTTCCTTACCTTTCTGTATAGCCTGACAAATTGCTTCATGAAGGCCAATTATTTACCCTGCCTACTTCATACACGCCACCACATCCTTCTGAGGAGGAAAGACTCCACTGCTAGGACCCAAAAAGAGCATTGGTATTCTGTCCTGATTGTGAGTTCTGGGTGGACGACCAACTCTTTGTGGGGTATGTAGGAGCAAAGAAAGGTCAGGATGCAGAAGCGAACCATCTCTCATTGGACCATACTCTACATCAATATCTTCTACGGACTGGCCAAAACACAATCTCCTGAAAGCTTGCAAGCTCATTCCACCAGAGCTAAAGCTGCAACCACTGCTTTAGTGTGCAGAGTTCCTGTCCTGGACATCTGCCAGGCAGCAACGAGGGCCTCTCTGCATGTTTACCGAACATTACTGCCTGTAAAGTCCAGGTCTTTAGAGGTCAACATTTTGCCCACTAATTCCTGGAGGACTTTCTCCTTTGAAATTGGTTCACAGACCCATCTCCGGGGATAGTATTGCCCAGCTATCTTTTAAAAAAAAAAAACAATTTGTCGGTCAGATGAACACGTTAATTACCTTTAACGCATTATTTGGTAGACAATATCTAGCTGCAGACCCATCCATCCTCCCCACTCTAGGGACAGGGACTTCCCTTTCAGGCCTTAGTTTTGAGACATCAGTAGTTCGTGTTTTTCATAACTGCGCTTTTCGCATGAAAAGGCATGAAAAGGAACATACGTCAATGCTACTGGGTGGCACTTGTATAGGTACCGTGATGTTATTTCTGGCACGGACAACGCTGATGGATGCAGAGCTGATTGATCCCACCTAACAGCACGCAGGGGTGCTGCTCACAAAAAATCTATCTGATAGACTTCTATCTGCAGATTTCTTACCTTAGAATTTCCTGCCATCAGCTTGGATCCAGAATTTTTTGCTGAGCAATACCCTGTGCACGCTGGCTGGTGGTGTTCGGATCCGCATGGCGTCGTTGGAGCCGCCTGATGTCAAGGTCGCCTATAAAGGCACCACCCCGGAACGCGTACATCAGTTCTTTTCCTTCTGTGCCGGTTAAGTGCAGGTCTGGATTCGAGCTACCCTCTGCTTTTTTTTTGGTCAGGCCTTTTTTGACCTTTTTGTTAAAGCTTTTTCAAGTCTTTGTGAGGAGGACATCGAGGAAGACTGGGTTCAAGCTGTGTGGTGCATGTCATTGTGCCATAGCGGTGACGGACCACCATCCGGTATATGTCTGGTGCCTCGACTGAGACCACGACTTGAAGTCGTGTTCCGACTGGTGGGCCATGGCCCAAAAGCTTTAGAGAGAGGTTGTTGCGACTCCTAGGAGGTCATGTCACGATCGAAGAGGTCGTCACTGGACCGTTTCTGAAGCCCTAAGTCCTCTTCTTCGCACTCAAGGTACTCTGGGAAGAGGCACAAAAAGAAGCTGTTCAAGCAAACTTCGACTTTGCCATGCCCATCGGCCGACGAGGCTTCATGGGAACGTCGGCATTCCAATCACGGTTCCTGGGAACCAATGCCAGGGCCGACTTCAAGCCTCCCATCCCACCTTTCCGGGAGCCAGAACGACCCCCACTCAGCTCAGAGTTTTAAGATGCTGTGGGCCACCCCTGCTAGTGTGCCTTCAGACCCCAAGGGGCAGCAGGGGCCCCATCGGATTCCACACTGGCGGCTTCAGTATTGTTGGGGACACAAATATCCGATACTGGAGCAGGAACAAGACAGTGCACACAGTGGGACTCCTCTGGCGTCGTTACTGATGGCAACGCTCCACCGGTTGTGCCAGCCCCATCCCCATTCCAGATGATCCGGAGCCGTAACATTGTACGGCGCCAACAGGGTCAAGATCAGCGCCCAAGGCTGATTTTGATCAGCCAGATACAGTTGAGGAATGGGAGGGGTCTCAGGACCATTTAGATTATTGTTTGGAGCATATGGACTGGTATGAGGAACTAGGGGAAGCCAGTGGACTGGATACTTCTCCAGATACAGGGATGCTCTCACCTTCTACTGGGGCTATGGAGGAAGGAGCTTCATATGCTATGATGGTGGGTAGGGCAGCTGAGGTCTTGCCCCAAGATTTGCCTACAGTGCCTGTCAGGACTTACCTCCTTACTGAGGTGCTTCAGCTGGGGATTTTCACATGGGAACCAATGTTACCCTTAAGCCCTCACTGATGTCCTGCTGGAGACGTGATCCAAACCCAGCACAGGGGCTCCTGTAAATAGGACAATCGGCGCCGCCATAGCCCAGTTCCTAATGATCCTAGTTTCCTCACCCAGCACCCCACCCAGGAGAGCTTGGTGGTCCAGGCCTCCACTTCCCATGGTGCCTTGCCTTCCACTTCCCCAGATAGGGAATCCAAGAGGCTGGATCAGCTTGGTAAGAATGTTTTCTTCCTCCAGCCTGGCATTGAGGGTCTGTAAACACCTCATGCCTATTGGGTCATTTTTCCCATACTTTATCGGACACTGTGGCACAGCTGCTGCCCTAGGTCCTGGAGGGCGTGTGAGACACTTACAAGCTGTTAAAGATGAGAGAAATGCAGCAAAGTTACAATACGGTGTGGTTTGGACACAACCGACTAGATGGATAGGGCGATTTCTTCGGTGGCCCTTCGTGGCCACACCTGGCTCCGTACGTCTGGCTTTTCGGGGGATGTTCAGGCCAACCTTATGGACATGCCCTTCGATTGCTCACGCCTATTTGGACAGAAGGCAGACTCGCCGCTTGAGCTGTTCAAGGGGACTCGGCCTACGGCCAGATCCTTGGGCCTCTTGGCACCAGTTGGCCAGCAGTCTGCCTTTCGAGGCTTCGGAAGCAATGTGGTACCACGCCACCATCCTGTCAACTCAGCATCCAGTGCAAGGACGAGGTTGTGGTACCTTCAGACCCAGAGGGTCTAGCCAGAAGTTGGCCACCACCCAGCCCCCCTCCTCTGCAGCGCCCAAGTCCTCCTAATATAATTCTGCAAGACGAGTTGCGCCCAATTGGAGAGAAGTTTAAATTTCATCTCCCTCACTGGCAGTCCATAACATCATACAAATGGGTCTTGCAGATCATACAGAAGGGGTATTCCTTTCTCCTTCCAGTCTCACCCTCCCTCTATGCCTCCATTAAAAGAACGGCTGATGGAGGAACACTTAGTCTTCCTCCACGAGGAAGTTCCAGGTCTCTTGGCCAAGGGAGCCATAGAAAGAGTCCCATTGTTAAAAGTAGGCAGTGATTGTTATTCCTGCGACTTTGATTCCCTGGAAGAACAGGGATCTTCGCCCTGTTCTGGATTTAAGGGACGTCAATCTCTTCCTCAGAAAGGAGACATTCAAGATGCTCACTTTTGCTCAGGTCTTGTCTGCCCTAGACCAAGGAGACTGGATGGTACCGCATATTTTCATGTCCCCATCCTGCCTGCCCACAGGCACTACTTGCAGTTCAAGTTTACTGTGCTCCCCTTCGGTCTCACCAGTGCCCCTCGGGTGTTCACAAAAGTGATGGCAGTGGTAGCAGCTCATCTGCGCAGGTTAGGGATTTCAGTCTCTCCCTACCTCAATGACTGGCTGTTGAAGGCTCCTATGCCTAAGGATCCCATCACCCACCTTCAGACTACGGCGAACCTCCTGCATTCGCTGGGGTTCACTATAAATGTGCCAAAGTCACACCTGACTCCCTCAGAAGCTCCCTTTCATCTGAGCTGTTCTGGACACAGTGCAGTTTCGGGCATATCCTCCCAAGCAGCGACGCAAGGATATTCAGGTTATGATACCGATGTTTCAGCCTCTATCCTGGTTTTCAGTAAGACAGACTTTGAGGCTGTTGGGCCTCATGGCCTCCTGCATCCTGTAAGTCAAACATGCCAGATGGCATATGAGGCTCTGCAGTGGGACCTGAAGTTCCAGTGGACACAACATCAGGGCAATCTCACCGACACGGTTCAGATCTCGGAGGGAACTGCAAAAGACCTGCAGTTAGTGGTTAGTGAACTGTGATTGGGTCAGAGGCAGACTCCTCTCTCTTCCCTGAATCAGATCTCACAGTAGTGACAGATGCATCGCTTGTGGAATGGGATGGCCATCTAGTAAAGGTGGAGATCAGAGGCCTCTGGACTCTTGCAGAATCCGGTCTCCAAATCAACTTACTGGAGCTACGAGCGATCTGACTGCCATTGAAAGCATTTCTTCCTTTTGTAAAAGGGAAGATGGTGCAGTTGTTCATGGACAACACTATTGCAATGTGGTACTGCAACAAGCAGGGCGGTGTGGGGTTGTACACCCTTTGTCAAGAGGCCTTGCATCTTTGGACATGGCTGGAACAGCAGGGCATAACCCTGGTGGTTCAACACCTGAAAGGTTCTCTGAACGCTAGGGTGGACAAACTCAGCCATCTATGCCTAGTGGATCACAAATGGTGTCTCTACCGAGAGGTGGCGCAAGGACTCTTTCAGCAGTGGGGGGAGCCTTGGTTAGATTAGTTCGCCTCCACAGAGAACGAGCAATGTCAGCAATATTGCGCGTTGGAGTTTCTAAGGCAGCAACCGCTCAGCGACGCTTTTCATTGTGAGTGGAGTTCAGGCCTCCTGTATGCCTTTCTGCCCAGAGTTCTCAAGAAGATCAAGAACAACCGGGGCAAGTAATTCTAGTGGCTCCAGACTTGGCACGGAGAGTCTGGTATCCCGAGTTTCTGGGGGGAAAAAAGCATTGATCCTCCGATCAGGCTGCCCCTTTGGGAGGATTTTCTGTCACTGCAGCAGGAGAAGGTTCTCCACTCCAGCCTGTCACCTCTGCTCCTTCATGCGTGGAGATAAAGCGGCAGCAATTGATGGCTTTTGACCTTCCTCCCGAAGTCTGTAATGTTATTTTAGCAGCCAGGTGTCCATCCACTAAAACGGTATACGCCTGCCGTTGGAAACGCTTTGTACATTATTGTGCCGAAAGATCTGTTGATCCTCTTTCTGCTTCTCTTTCTGATATCCTTCTCTTTATACTTCCTTGCCCAGCAGGTTTCTGCCTTGGGTACTCTCAAGGGCTATCTTTCGCCATATAAGCATTTCTTCAGCTGCCTGATCAGCCTTCACTTTTCAATTCTCCTATTGTACATATATTTCTTAAAGGGCTTGTACATATGTTTCCCCCTACGCTCTTTGTTATACTTCAGTGGAATTTAAATCTTTTCCTCACATTTCTCATGTGTGCGCCGTTCGACCCCTTACCCAACTGTCCCCTCTGGCTGCTCACCATCAAGACAGCCTTCTTAGTGGCAATAAAATCTGCCAGGAGGTTGAGTGAGATGCAGGCTCTTTCATCTGATCCACTTTTATCTCACTATGTTCACAGACAAGGTGGTTCTCAGAACTTGTGCCTATTTCCTCCCCAAGGTGGTGACCCCATTTCATCTGGGTCAGAACATCAACCTGCCCACCTTCTTTGCTCCACTGCATCCCTCTGAGGAAGAGGAGCAACTCTACCAACTGGACCCAAAAACAGTGTTGTTGTTCTACCTTGACTGCACAAAAGAGTTCCAGGTGGATGACCAACTCCTTGTGGGGGTGTATGGGGAGCAAAGAAGAGTTGGGTAGTGCAGAAACAAACCATTTCGTGCAGGGCCATTCTTTGCATTAAAATCTGCTACTCGTTGGCGAAGAAGCAGTCTCCTGAGGGCTTGTGGGCTCATTCCACCAGGGGCAATGCTGCTACAATTGCACTAGCATAAGGTGTTACAGTCCTGGATATCTGTCAGGCAGCAACGTGGGCGTCTTTGCATGTTTGCAAAACACTATTGCCTGGACAATCAGGTCTGGAGAAACGGACACTTTACCCGTTCGATCCTACAGGACTTCCTACTGTGAGAAGAATTATCTGCAGCCCACCACCAGGAGGTTATAGTTTGGGTAGCTATTCTAAGACGAGGAATCTGCAGCTAGAAGTCTCTATGAGATAAACAGGTTACTTACATCAGTAACGCATTATCTGGTAGAGACTCTATCTAGCTGTAGATTTCTTACACCCACCGATGACTTCCCGCACTGTGGATATGTCTAATAGAGTTAGGATTTAGCCCTTTCAGGGCCCTAGTTTTTGCGCAGACGAGCTGTTAGTTTAATCCATGACTCTGCGCTTCTGGCGTGGAAGTTTGTGGGTAAAAGAACTGACGTACCCATGCCGGGGTGGTGGCATGATTTCACAGACAGCTCCAATGAAGCCACGCGGATCAGAGCGATGCCACCCGATGGCGCACAGGGTACTGCTCAGCAAAAAATTCCGGATTCCAAGCTGACACCAGGAAATTCTAAGGAAAGGAATCTGCAGCTATCTAGTCTGTACTAGATAATGCATTACCAAAGGTAAGTAACTTGTTCTTCAGATCCAGTCTGACACCTGGGGATAACTCAGAGGCAAGGAATGTGCAGCTAGATAGTCTCTACCATATAAGTTGTGACTGAATTGCCCTTCCTTCAAGAGGTAGTGTTAACTAGGTACTGCTTTTGTTGTATGTCGCATTCCATGTAGTCTTAGGAAGCCTCTTGCAGCTAGGAAGTGAAATTAGCTGCATGGCTATGCATCACTGTGCTGCTGAGTTTTGTAGCACCCAAGCTTTTCACCTGTGCTGACAGTACTTGTGGCAGGTTAGCTTATGTCCTCCAATACTCTTCATCATGCAATTCTCCTACTACTATGATTTGCAAGTTCTACTTTACCTTGAGGTATCTAGACTCGTTAGATTCCAATTAATTGGCATCTTTGGATTTTCACATTTATATCCATATCAGTGTGGAGTGAAGGACAGCCATGCAGGCTTCACCTCTTGCATACTGTAAGAATTGTTTACTGCAAGATTAAATCTTAGACAAAGCTGTTTAGTGCAGTCTCAACTTGAATGTTTATTTGGAATACAAAGCTGCTGGAGTATGGGTCATTTTATATAATGTAACTAATTTGGTAGCCCGTAATTCTAAATGTTTCTGCAGTTTTCCTCAAGTCCCTCTGTATGCTTAGGCTGTTGGGTGGCTGTGTAGTTGTCCAGTATTTAGAGCTAAGGATGAAACTAAATTGGCAAGAAATGCTTAAATTCGTAGTGTGTGGCTATAAAAAAATGCTCTGTATCGACTGTAAAGCAGTTCTCCCCTATGCTTTGGGTATAGAGTGAATGGTGCAGAGGTCTGAAACAGAGTCCAGAGGACAGTTTGACCAACTCTAGCTCAGCTACCTTGCAAGAACATCCACACAATAACCCTTTGTGAATGTGTTGAATGGACCAGGTGGCAGATATAAAAATGTACGTTTGTGTGTTGTTGGCTTAACTCTAATTTAACAGGTTTGGATGTATTTAAAAAAATCGAATGGCTGTTCAAGTCTCCATACTTTGGTAATATGAAGAAGTGCCAAAGTTAATGTGGTTATTTCACTAGTTTATGGTTGGCATAATTTGAAATTCTGGTAGGTCATTAAGATCCGAAGCAGTGTATGTTTGCAGTGTTAGATCTTATGGTTTGACATGTGACAAAAGATAACATTAGTT